>NC_086097.1:222834873-223191123 GCF_963921235.1 Mobula hypostoma | reverse complement strand
TGTTGGCATTCATTTCTAGAGGTATAGAATACAAGAGCAGGGATGTAATGTTGAGGCTCTATAAGGCACTCGTGAGACCACTCTTAGAATATTGTGTGCAGTTTTGGGCTCCTTATTTTAGAAAGGATATACTGACATTGGAGAGGGTTCAGAGAAGATTCATGAGAATGATTCCAGGAATAATAAAGTTACCATGAGGAATGTCTGGTAGCTCTAGGGGCTGTATTCCCTGGAGTTCAGGAGAATGAGGAGGGACTTCATAGAAACATTCTGAATGTTAAAAGGCCTGAACAGATGAGATATGGTAAAGTTATTTCCCATGGCAAGGGATTCTAGGACAAGAGGGCACAACTTCAGGATTGAAGGACGTCCATTTAGAACTGAGATGTGGAGAAATTACTTTAGTCAGAGGGTGGTAAACCTGTGGAATTTGTTGCCACGAGTGGCTGTGGAGGCCAAATATGGTGGAACATCGAATGAAGTAAATCAAAAGCATTTAGTTCTAATAGGAGTAACAAACAACAGGCTGGAAAATCTGCCAGTCTGCTTAAATTCTAGTGTGCCAGATTATTGGAGTTTTGTCATAACATTCAGCTGGTGTCTTGGACCATATTCTTATAAGCTACTTTAGGCAAGTTTCACAATGTGAACCTTCTTCAACACGCAAAGCACAAAACCACATTTTCTACATAGACTAACTTTTGTGCTTTTCAGCCAATGCCAGTTAAATGCCACACACTAATATACAATTTAAACTTCAACTATCTTACCTTATTCTGCAACCACGGAACATACCGGTGTCCACCAAATAGGGGCAAACTAGTGTCATCTTGATCCCATCTTTGTCAGTTGCCTTCAACTCGTGGCTTAAGGATTCATGAAATCCTATTACTCCAAATTTGCTTGCACAGTAATCCTAAATGGCATTAGAATAAAGAAATCAGAACAGTTTGCATCTTATGTATGTTCAACAAAGTGTATGCTTGGTTCACAGCCCAAGTTAATAGCAACCCATGAACTATGGGAGAATTGCTAATAATGCAAATCAGAGTGCAAAAGATCCTTGGCAAATTCTTTGAAAATTCCCAGGCACTGACCGATTAGTCCCTGAGACAAAAGGGTGCAAGTGAAAAAGAAATGCTGTTGCATGGAAGCAGAAAATAGATAAAAATATCAAAGATTTTTATCATAGGCAGTTGGATGAGCCACAATGGGCAAATATTTTTAAAGTGCATTAAATCTTAAGTGTTTTCTTTTATTGCAGAGTTGTGAATCGAATTGATTTAAAAAGGTGAAATTGAACTAAACACTATGCAGCTGCATAAAAACGAGATTCTGCAGTTGCTAGAATTCAGGAGTAAGAAAATGCTGGAAGAACTCAACAGTTGAGGCAGCACCTATGGAAAGGAACAGACAGTAGATCTTTCAGGCCTGAAAAGGAAGGGGAAGAGGGTAGAATAAGGCAGTGGGGGAGGAAGGATGAAGTGAGAATAGGTGGAAAAGGCAAGGGCTGAAGGAGGAATCTGATAGGGGAGAGGGTCACGAAAGAAAGGGATGGCAGAATGACATTGACAGTGAAAGGAGAAGAGGTAAGAGGGCAGAGTGGAAAAGAAAAGGGACAAGGGAAGGGGAAATTACCAGAAGCTTAGAAAAATCTATGTTCATGCCATTAGGTTGGAGGCCAGATAGAATGAGATGTTGCTCCTCCAACCATAGGGTGGCAGTAGAGGAGGCCATGAACTGGCATGTCAGAATGGGAGTGGGGATTGGAATTAAAATTGTTGGACACCAGGAATTCCTGCTTGTTGCAGATGGAGCAAAGGTGCTTGATAAAGCAGTCCTGCAATCTGTCAGGTCTCACCAATGCAGAGGCCACCGCATTAGGAGCAATAGATGCCCCAACAGATTTACAGATGAAGTGTTACCTCAACTGGAAGGAATGTCTAGAGCCCTGAATGGAGGTGATGGAGGTGGTGAATGGGCAGATGTAGCACCTCTTCCACTTGCCAGGATAAATGCCACAGGGGAGATTAGTGGGGAGGGACAAATAGACAAGGAAATTATGCAAGAGTAATCCCTCCAGAAAGGGGAGATAAAGATGTGTTTGCTAGTAGGATTCCATTGCAGATAGTAGAA
Source organism: Mobula hypostoma (assembly GCF_963921235.1). NCBI lineage: Eukaryota > Metazoa > Chordata > Chondrichthyes > Myliobatiformes > Myliobatidae > Mobula > Mobula hypostoma. Next base: position 223,188,987 of record NC_086097.1, on the reverse strand, counting down.
GCTGTGGATTCCACCCCCCCCCCCAGATTATCATTATAATAATACAGGATAAGGAGAAACACTGCCATGGCATGAAAATTTAATCCAGTATTGAGTATTGTGCAATTTTGCATACCTCGCATGACTTGGGACCCACCAGTAAAAAAAATCTATTTTTTAGGCTGCATTTTCATTCTCCTTGGCACCTTTTCTCCTACCGAATAGCATGTAAAATTTATACTTCATACTAATTTGACATAATTTAGGCTAGTGACAGGGTAGGTGATGGAAGATTACATCATTTAAGGGATTAATAAGACGACAAAAAAGATCTGGAGTGATTAATCTTGATTGATGGAGTGCAGGTGAAATGCCGAGTGAGCTGGTGGGAATGGAAAAGGGACATGGAGTGGGTCACCTGAAATTGGAAAGTCATGTATTAGAATTGGTTGTATTCCAGCCCAGGCAGAGATTCATATGCACCTCCTGCAACCTGACATTTGGTTTGCATGGTGTGGCTCCTGTGTTAGGAAGGCCATGTAGAAATCACCAACCATTTCCACATATGCAACTTGGCCCACTGAATTTTTTTTGCTCCATTACACCAATGTATGTGGTGTGTTCCTTTAGAAGTTGGTTGCAATCTGCTCTCTCTATATTTGTAACACCAAGAGCAAACACTGTATTAATACTAAATTTAAAACCAAATAAAAACAAGAAATTCTGCAGATGCTGGAGGAACTTAGCAAGTCAGGCAGCATCCGTGGAAATGAATAAACATTTGATGTTTTGGGCTGAGACCTTTCATCAAGACTGGAAGAAAGGGGAAAGATGTCAGAATAAGATGGTAGGGTGATGGAGAGGATGAGAAGATGAGCTCGAAGGTGATAGATGAAGCCAGGGGTGGGGGGGGGGCAGGCAAGATGAAGTAAGAGCTAGAGGTGATAAGTGGAAAAGGTAGAGGGCCAGAGAAAAGGGAATCTGATTGGGGAAGAGAGTGGATAATGGGAGAAAGGGAAGGAGTACTGTGTAGGTGAGAGGAGGTAAATGTCCAGAGTGTAGAAATGACAAAAAAAACTACTAGTATTTGGAGAAGTTGATGTTCATGCTATCAGGTTGGAGGCTACTTGGACAGAATACAAGGAGTTGCCTCTCCATCTTGAGAGTGGCCTCATCCTGGCAGAAGATGAGGCCGTGACCTGACGTGTCAGAACACGGATGGGAATGGGGTTGAAATGCTAGCCACTGGAATGTATTGCTTTTTACGGATGGAGTCAAGGTGCTCAACAAATCGGTACAGTGTGACATCACTCTGAAACCTAATATAGTTCGACGAACGTTGCAACTGAACATCTTGTTCAATTTTTCACCATACGAGGGCAACTCACAAATAGCTTGAAACAATTTCTAAGTCCAGATGTCTTACCCAAAGTTTTTAAAAGTTGTGAAAGGGGAACTGATGCAGAAAGATCTAAGGGCAGAGGGCAATGTGTGCACAGAAATCATTAAAATAGCAGGTCAACGAGTGATGAAGCATAGGCAATTCTAGACTCCAAACATGGAATTTGGAGCAAGAAAAAAAGAGCTGCTGGAGGGATTCAGTAGGGTGGAGCATCTGTGGAGAGAAATAAACAGTGGATGTTTTGGGCCAAGACCCTGCAAGGGCCACAGTAGTGTAGAAGTTATTTACAGCTCAGGCCAGAGTACAGATTTCAAACCTGTTGTGCTCCTCATAGAATGTGTAGGTTTTCTCCTGGTCTAAAGACATACCAGATTAATTGGCCATTGTAAATTGTCCCATGATAAAGTTCGGGTTAAATTGGGAGGGGGTGGTCAGGGGTTACTGTCATAGTGGCTCAGAGCTGGAAGGGCCTATTCCACGCTATATCTACAAATAAAATAAATTTATTTCTGTAGATACTGCCAGTTGCATTTTGTATGTTACTCTGGACTTCCAGCATCTGCAGAAGCCCTTATGTTTAGAATCAAGCCAAGTCTTTCTTCCATTGGTACTTGGAAGCTTAGATTCCTCAAGATCCAGCAATAATAGGATTCAAGTTTTCCAACCGCTCGAAAAAATACTAGAATGTAGACAGTTGGACTCAAGATCTTACTTAAACATTTGAAAATGTATTAATACTGTCTTGAAAGTCTCGACCAGAGGATCTGCTCACACACCAGGCCAACGGAGTGAGATACATTTCATATGGAATGATTACACTTCAATATGCAATTTTATCTTCTGGAAAATAAAGCAAATTAAAATATTTCACAAAATAATGTAAAGATGGACAAACCTCAATACCAGCAGTGCTGAACAATCCTAAGGAGCTTGCAACTGTTACAATATGTCCATGATTCATTTCCAGCATCTTGGGAAGAAATGCCTTGGTGGTCTTTAAAAAAAAAAGTCAGAAATTAGTACTGGGCTAGGTATTCCAACATATTAAGCATTGGTACCAGCAAACTTTGAACAGGCAAAACCAAATGCAAAAGCAACAAAAGCAAATAACAATGAGACTACCCCAGATCACAAGTCAGCAGTACTTAAACCACAGTTTCTTATCTACCACTGGGAGGCTAGTTCTGACTTGACACTCAAGATAGCCTTGACAGCTGACAAGGTCCCATCTCAGGTGCACAAATAGTCAATGACCTTGGATAGTTGAAAGTGACTGAAAATTCAATAAACTAAGGCATCAAAAACAAAAGTTGCTTAAAAAAATGTCACTGTCCCTCCTCACAGCAGCCACTCACACATTTCAATAGTATTGCTACACTTCCTGGCACAGACTCAGCAGGGAGATATCCCAGTTTGGTAGCCAGGACATTCACTGCCCATTAGTTTCCTGGGGGAATTCTCTAGTCTAATGCTGGCTGAATAGTAGATATGCTGGCAGACTTTCAGAGAAGCTGACGAATGCCAGAAACCCTGGTACATTGGACAACTTGGCCCCAATTAACTTGCAGACAATGGAAAGGAAACAAGAAATTCTGCAGATCTGGTAATCCAGAACAATACACAAAAAGCTGTTGGAACTCAGCAGGCCAGGCAGTATCTATGGAAATAAATAAACAATCAAAATTAAGCTGAGACAGAAAGGGTGGAAGATGCCAGAATAAAGAGATGGGGGGAGGCAGGGGATGAAGGTCTAGCTGGATGATAGGTAAAGTGAGGTTGGAGGGAAAGACAAAGGGCTGGAGGTAAAAAAAATGATAGGAGAGCAGAGTGGATCACGAATGAAAGGGAAGGAAGAGGGGCACCAGGTAAAGGTAAAGGCAGGTGAAGAGAAGAGTTAGAGGCCAGAGTGGGGAGGGAAGAGGGAGAGATTTAACTGGAAGGAAAAAAAATATCAATGTTCATGCCATCAGATAATGAGGTATTGCTCCTCCACCCTGAGAGAGGCCTCAGCATGGCAAAAGAAGCAGCCATGGACCAACATGTCAAAATGTGAATTGAGATAGGAATTAAAATAGTTGGCTACTGGGAAATTTTCCTCAGTGGATAGACCAGAGGTGCTCAAAATGGCATCCCAATTTACATCAGGTCTCACCAAATGTAAAACAGGCCACATTGGGAGCACTGGAGAGCAAGCAGATGACCCCGAAAGAGTTGGAGGTGAAGTGTTGCCTCACCTGGAAAGATGGTTTGGGCCCCTGAATGGAGGCAAGGGAGGTGGTGAATTGGTATGTGTAGTATTTCATTTGTTTGCTGGATTTTATGGCAGGAGGGAAAGTAGTGGGAAGGGACAAATGGACAAGGGAATCTAAGAGTGATATCTGCACAAAACAGCAAGTGGACAGGTAAAAAATGTATTTGGTGGTTGGATCCCATTGAAGATGGTAGAAGCTGCAGAGGATGATATGTTGAATGAACAGCCTCATGGGGTAATAGGTGAGGACAAGAGGAACTCTATCCCTGTTAAGACAGCAGGAAGATGGGGGGGGGGGGAGCACAGATGTCTGAAAAATTGAGAAGATGCAGCAGCAATGGTGGAGGAAGGGAAACCACATTCTTTGAAGAAAAGGGGCATATGATGTTATGGAAAGGAAAGCCTCATCCTGAGAACAGATGCAGCGGAGCAAAGGAACTTAAAAGGGAATAGTTTTTTTTTTAAAAACAAATACGAGATGGGCAGGAAGAGGTATACTTAAGATAGTCGTAGGAATGGGTAGGTCTATAAAAGAATGCCAGTAGACTTTGTCTCCAGTGATGGAGACAGATTGCAAAAGGAGAGGGAGGTGTCAGAAATAGACCAAGGGAAGGGTGGAAGATGGAGGCAAAGTTGATGAAATTGACAAGAGCAGGCATCCCACCCTGCAAAAAACTCATTTCAGGGAGGTAGCAGCATCAATTTGCAGGAGACTTCTGGGAGAGGTGGGATGTCTGCAATAGATTAGCTCCTTAGCAGCTGGCCAGCTAATTTAAATAACGTTAGCTATGCTAATGAATGAATGAATGACACCTGTTAAACTCACCTCAACATGTCTTTTACAGTCTTAACTCACCATGGGTAATAGAATAGTCACTGTTGCAAACAGTGCAGTGAGCAACACTCATTATTTTGACCCCTATTAGGCAGGGGTACACTTTAGTGTAGTCTGGGGTGATGTACATTTTAAATTTTTTTGGCTCTCTCTCGTGGTTGCTCTCACGCTCTCTTGCTTTTCTCTCGCTTGCTCTCAAAAAAATTGATTTCCGTGATATTGTATATAATTTGCAGGCATCAGGGAGCCACTATTAATATGCGGGAGATTCCCGGAAGTTCCGGGAGAGGTGGGATGTCTGCAAGAGCAGCCATGAAAATAAAATTCTTTTTGCTATAGAACACTCCAAGTTGCCCAAGTGTCAAAATTAAAAGAAAACAAATCAAGAATTTAATTTTATGCACGTAAACTAAGCATCAGCTAGAAATTCTTCTGACAAATCAAACAAGGGATGGGAGCATACATTCTTTCACTGCTCAATATAAGAGATCAGTAAAATTTGTGACTTACAAATTTGTGAAGTCAAAATAAAGGAAACTGGATTGTTTTCCTAGAGAGACTTCTCTGTCCTGCCAGTTGGCATTCATTTTAAGAAAATGATGAGTCATTTTGACTTCAGGCTTCATCTGCCTGTTGCAATACTGGCATACTAAATGAAAGGAGAGTTAATTCCAAGATGAAATTTAAAAATACCATTTTACTGATTTACTATCTTGCTCAAAAAAATTCAGCAGTTGTGGTAAAGAGTTGCCATTTCCCCGTTTGAACGAGAGACAGAGAGACAGAGAGACAGAGAGACAGAGAGACAGAGAGACAGAGAGACAGAGAGACAGAGAGACAGAGAGACAGAGAGACAGAGAGACAGAGAGACAGAGAGACAGAGAGACAGAGAGACAGAGAGACAGAGAGACAGAGAGACAGAGAGACAGAGAGACAGAACTCTCAGGTCAGCAAAAATGCATTAAAAAGCAGAGCTTCATGGAAATTACAGTGTGAACAGTGACCGATTGGAGCCATCAAATTAATTAGCAAGGGCAAACAAAATAAGGCAGGGGCAAGTGGAGTGGCCTTTGTTGGAGCACGCAGTGTTTGAGTGGGGATTTGAGATTTTAGTTCTTCAAGGCTTCAGAAAGGAGAAGCTTGAGTGAGAAGGCAAAAAGCTATAGGTAGACTTGCAGTTAATTTATTGTTTCCTTCTTTACAATTACACAGTTGGAGCAGTGGAAATGCCAGGCAGGATAGCTGAATAATCCTCTTGTGGGATATAGGAAGGTAGGGAGACCTTCAGCGTGGCTGATGACTACACCTATGAAGTGCATCCAGCTACAGCTTCAAACACTCCACATTAAGGTGTTGGAGCTGGAACTGGATGCACTCCAGATCATTCAGGAGGCTGAGGGGACTCAATCAGTACATAGAAGTCCCAATGAGAGAGTGTGCAAAACGATCTCCCATCAGGGAATGAGACAGGGCAGGTGACAGAAGTTTGTGTAGAAGAGCACTTTGCATCTGGTGATAATAATGCTATTAGTTAAGGTAATTATGGAAAAGGACAGGTCTGGTCCTCAGGTGGAGATTCTAAATTGGAGAGAGGCCAATTTTTTTGGTATCAGAAAGGATCTGGCAAGTGTGGATTGGACAGGTTGTTTTCTGGCAAAGGTGTGCTTGATAAGTGGGAGGCCTTAAAAGTGAATTTTGAAAGTACAAAGCTTGTATGTGCCTGTCAGAATAAAAGAAACAGCAGGATTAGGGAACATTGGTTTTCAAGACAGTGAGGCCCTTGTCAAAAAAGAAAAAAAGGTGCATTGTAGGTACAGGTAGGTAAGAACAAACAAGTGAGGTACTTAAGTTTAACAAATGCAAGAGAACACAAAATCGGAAGGGTTAAAAGGCGCAAGGTTGCTCTAGCAGACAAAGTGAAGGAGGACCCCAAGGGCTTCCACAGATATAGGAAGAGCACAAGGACTGCAAGGGACAAAATTGGTTCTCCAGAAGATTAGAATGGTAATCTATGCGTGGAGCCAAAAGATGGGGGGGGTGGGGAACAGAGATCTTAAATGCAATTTTTTGCAACTGTCTTTCTCCTGAGTAAATACGGAGTCTATAGACATGAAGCAAAGCAGCAGTTAGGTTATGGACCCTATACAGGTTACAGGAGATGTTTACTGCCTTGAGGCAAATTAGGGTGGACAAATCCCCAGGGACTGAGAAAGCAGTTCCTCAGATCCTGTGGGCAGCAAGCACAGAAATTACAGCGGCCCCGATTGAGATATTTAAATGATCCTTAGCAACAAGTATCGGAGGATTGGAAGACAGCTAATGTTGCTCTGCTGTTTAAGAAAGGCTCTAAACTAAACCAGGAAGTTATAGGCTGGTGAGCTTGACATCAGCAGTGGGAGAATTAGAAACATAGAAATCCTACAGCACAATACAGGCCCTTCGGCCCACAATGCTGAGCCAAACATGTACTTACTTTAGAAATTACCTAGGCTTACTCATCGCCCTCTATCTTGAGGTCCATATGCCTATTCAGGAGTCTCTTACAAGACCCTATCGTATCCACCACCATCACCGGCAGCATATTCCACGCACACACCACTCTGCATTAAAAAAAACTTATCCCTGACATCTTCTCTGTACCTACTCCGAAGCACCTTAAAACTGTGCCCTCTCGCGTTAGCCATCTCAGCCCTGGGAAAAAGCCTCTGACTATCCACACGATCAATGCCTCTCATCATCTTATAACCGCTCTATCAGGTCACCTGTCATCCTCCACCACTCCAATGAGAAAAAGCCGAGTTCACTCAACCTGTTCTCATAAGGCATGCTCCCCAATCCAGGCAACATCCTTGTAAATCTCCTCTGCACCCTTTCTGTAGTTTCCACATCCTTCCTGTAGTGAGGTGACCAGAACCGAGCACAGTACTCCAAGTGTGGTCTGACCAGGGTCTTGTATACCTGTAACACATTACCTCTCAGCTCCTAAACTCAATTCCATGATTGATGAAGGCCAATACACCGTATGCCTTCTTAACCACAGAGTCAACCTGTGCAGCAGCTTTAAGTGTCCTCTGGACTCGGACCCCAAGATCCCTCTGATCCTCCACACTGGCAAGAGTCTTACCATTAATACTATATTCTGCCATCATATTTGACCAAAATGAACCACCTCACACTTATCTGGGTTGAACTCCATCTGCCACTTCTCAGCCCAATTTTTTGCATCCTGTCAATGTCCCACTGTAACCTCTGTTAGCCTCTTCACACCACCTCCAACCTTTGTGTTATCAACAAATTTACTAACCCATCCCTCCACTTCCTCATGAAGGTCATTTATAAAAATCACGAAGGAAAAGGGGACCGAGAACAGATCTCTGAGAGACACCACTGGTCATCAACCTCCATGCAGAATATGACCCATCTACACCACTCTGCCTTCTGTGGGCAAGCTAATTCTGGATCCACAAAGCAAGGTCCCTTTGGATCCCATGCCTCCTTACTTTCTCAATAAGCCTTGCACAGGGTACCTCGGTAAATGCCTTGCTGAAATCCATATACACTACATATACTGGTCTACCTTCATCACAACCTCAAAATATTCAGTCAGGCTCATAAGGCATGACCGGCTTATGACAAAGCTATGCTGACTATTCCTAATCATATTATGCCTCTCCAAATGTTCATACATCCCCCCTCTCAAGATCTTCTCCTTCAACTTACCAACCACTGAAGTAAGACTCACTGGTCTACAATTTCCTGGGCCATCTCTACTTTTTTGAATAAGGGAACATCTGAAACCCTCCGATCCTCCACAACCTCTCCCGTCCCCATTGATGATACAAAGACCATTGCCAGAGGCTCAGGAATCTCCTCCCTCACCTCCCACAGTAGCCTGGGATACATCTCATCCAGTCCCAGTGACTTTTCGAACTTGATACTTTCCAAAAGCTCCAACACAACCTCTTTCTTAATGTCTATATGCTCAAGCTTTTCAATCCACTATAAATAATCCCTACAATCACCAAGACCCTTTTCCATAGTGAATACTGAAGTATTCATTAAGTACCTCTGCTATCTCCTCCGGTTCCATACACACTTTTCCACTGTCACACTTGATTGGTCCTATTCTCCAACATCTTATCCTCTTGCTCTTCACATACTTGCAGAATGCCTTGGGGTTTTCTTTAATCCTGCTCACCAAGGCCTTCTCATGGCCCCTTCTGGTTCTCCTAATTTCATTCTTAAGCTCCTTCCTGCTAGCCTTCCTTCTAGATCTATTATCTAGTTTTTTTTTTTAAACCTTTTATAAGCTTTTCTTTTCTTCTTGACTAAATGTTCCAACAGCCTTTGTACACCATGGTTCCTGTACCCTACCATCCTTTCCCTGTCTCCCTGGAACGTACCTATGCAGAATGCCACACAAATATCCCCTGAACATTTGCCACATTTCTGCCATACATTTCCCTGAGAACATCTGTTCCCAATTTATGTTTCCAAGTTCCTGCCTGATAGCTTCATATTTCCCCTTACTCCAATTAAATGTTTCCCTAACTTGTCTGTTCATATCCTTCTCCAAAGGAGATAGAATTGTGATCATCTCCAAAATGCTCTCCCACTGAGAGACCCGACACCTGACACGGTTCATTTCCCAGTACCAGATCAAGTACAGCCTCTCCTCTTGCAGGCTTATCTACATATTGTGTCAGGAAACCTTCCTGAACACACCTAACAAACTCCACCCCATCTAAACCCCTTGCTCTCGGGAGTTGCCAATCAGTATTGGGAAAATTAAAATGTCCTACCATGACAACCCTGTTATTACACCTTCCCAAATCTGTCTCCCTATCTGCTCCTCAATGTCCCTTCATAACAAGGGGAATTGAGTATAGGAGCAAAGAGGCCCTGTACAGGGCCCTGGTGAGACCACACCTGGAGTATTGTGTGCTGTTTTGGTCTCCAAATTTGAGGAAGGACATTCTTGCTACTGAGGGAGTTCAGCGTAGGTTCACAAGGTTAATTTCCGGGATGGCAGGACTGTCATATGTTGAAAGATTGGAGTGACTGGGCTTGTATACACTGGAATTTAGAAGAATGAGAGGGGATCCGATTGAAACTCATCTGCTTTGTTCATGATGCTTCTTACATTAAAACAGACACCAGTCTGGGCGTTTCGCTTCTCTGTCACCTGTTTATCTTCCCGCTCGTACTGACTCCAAGCTTTCTCTATATGTGAGCCAACTGCCCCTTCTTCCGTCTCTTCAGTTCAGTTCCCACCCCCCAGCAATTCTAGTATAAATTCTCCCCAACAGCCTTAGCAAAACTCCCTGCCAGGATATTGATCCACCTCCGATTCAAGTGCAACCCATCCTTTTTGTACAGGTCATGCCTGCCCCAAGAGGTCCCAATGATCCAGAAATCTGAACTTATCCTCCAACTCACAATTCCTATACTCACCATCGCGTGGCACAGGCAGCAATGCTGAGATTACCACCTTTGAGGTCCTGCTTATCAGCTTCTTTCCTAACTCCCTGTAGTTTGTTTTCAGGACCTCCTCCCTTTCCCTACCTATGTCATTGGTACCAATATGTACCATGACGTCTGGCTATTCTCCTTCCCACATCAGGATATCGTGGACGCAATCAAAAACATCCCGGACCCCGGCACCTGGGAGGCAAACTACCATCTGTGTTTCTTTCCGTGTCATTTTAAATATTCTAAGGGACGGGATATATGAACATTTGGATAGACAGGAACCGATTAGGAACAGTCAGCATTGCTTTGTGTGATAGATTATGTCAAACCAATCTTAGTTTTGAGGAAGTTAATAGGAAAGTTGATGAGGGCAAGACAGTGAAGGTGATCTACAAAACCACAAGATATAGGAGCAGAATTGGGTCATTTGGCCCATTGAGTCTGCTTCACCATTTCATGGTGATCCAATTCTCCTCAGCCCCAGTCTCCTGCCTTTTCCTCGTGTCTTTTCATACCCTGGGCCAATCAAGAATCTACATGGACTTCAGCAAGGCATTGGACAAGGGTTCACATAGGAGGTTAATCAAGACTGTTCAGTTGCTTGGCATTCATGAGGTAGCAAGTTGGATTAGACACCGGCTTTGCGTGAGAAGCCGGAGAGTGGTAGTAGATTGTTGCCCTTCTGACTGGAGGCCTATGACTAGTGGAGTGTTGTGGGGATTGGTGTTGGGTCCGTCATTGTGTCTCATCTATATCAATGATCTGGACAACAATAGGGTTAACTGGATCAGCAAGCTTGTGGATGGTTCAAAATGGAGCATCATGGACAGCAAGGAAAATTAACAAAGCTTGCAGCAGGACATGGACCGGGGCGGGGGAGGGAAAAATGGCAGCTGGAATTTAATGCAGACAAGTGAGGTGTTGCACTCTGGGAGGACCAAGCACAGCAAATCTTACACAGGGAGTGGTAGGGCACTGAGGAATGCGGTTGAGCAAAGGATTTTGGAATACAGGGTCCATAATTCGTTGAAAATAGTGTCACAGATAGGGTGATAAAGAAAGCTTTTGCCACCATTACCTTCGTAGAGCAAAGTATGGAATACAGGAGTTTGGATATTACATTGAACTTGTACAAGATATTGGTGAGTCCTAATTTGGAGTATCCTGTGCAGTTTTGGTCACCTACCTCCAGGGTAGATTTACAAGGATATTACTAGGGCTCAAAGCATATTTATTATCAAAGAATGTATAAATCATGCACCTTGAAATTTGTCTGCTTACAGGCAGCCACAAAGCAAGAGACCTAAACAACCCAATAAAAGACCAAAACCACAGCGCAGGGAAAGAGGAAAAAAAACAAGCAAACAATAAAAAGCAAGCCAACAACATCCTCAAACCAGAGCGAGTCCCACATCTGCTCCCAAAGCAGTGAAGCAATTATAATGAAAGATTGAATAGGTTAAAGTTTTTAATGCTCTAGAGCATGGAAGATTGAGGGGAGATTTCGCAGTATATAAAATTATGAGGGGTATAGATAGGGTAAATGCAAGCATGATTCCCCACCCCCAGAGGTTGGGTGAGATGACAACTAGAGGTCATGGGCTAAGGGTGAAAGCTGAAATGTTTAAGGGGAAATGAGGGGAAACTTCTTCACTTAGTGGCAAGAGTGTGAAATGAGCGGCAGATGTGATTTTGATTTCAATGTTTAAGGGAAGTTTGGATAGGTACACGGATGGGACAGGTACGGAAAGCTCTGGTCTGGGTGCAAGTCTATGGGACTAGGCAATTTAAATGGTTTGACAGGGACAAACAGGCCAAAGGGTTTGTTTCAGTGCTGTAGTTTTCTACGATTATGATTGAGCTGATTACCTAGAACAGCTTGCGGCTGCTCCAATGAATTAAGTCAGTTTTAGTTTCAGCATTTGCATGTGCCCAAAATGTAAATGGATAGGAATGCTTAGGTTTAAAATTAAAAATGGCACTGCCACAAATGGAAAAGGTCTGGAAAACAAATAAAAAGTCAACTCAGTGAAGATGACTCCTAGGCTTTGATTTGGGGTTATTTACTGCTTACTTCTCATGTTGAAATAGATAGAAGTATTTAAAGTTTACTTCTAAGATCTGTTGCAAATAATCAATGTTAACGATTGCAAAAAAAAACATGTCATTTAAAAATACCATGGTACACAATACTTTAACCTACAAATTATGTTAATGGTTAAAAATGGTAAGGTTAAGTGGTTTCCTTCAGATGGGAAAGCAGTATTCACCTCTGAACACAATTTTCCTCAATCATATCTATTTGTTGTTTAATCACTTACCTAACAAGATCATTGTCATTAAATTACAAGGGGCCATTGAACAGAAAGGACAGGACATGTCAAAACTCATTAAAGGTGAACTCCAACAGCATCTCATAATATTTTCAACAATGATCCATTTACTTATCAATTATACTAAGTTAACACCACATCCAAGGCACACAATCCCAGGGAAATTATTGCAAAACTATTCCAAGATAACTAACCTAACATTTTGGTAGGGTTGTTGGGGATGGGGGGGAAATCTAAGACAATTATGAAAGACATTTAGATACATTTTTCCAAGAGAAAAATGCACTGAATTTTCAGAATTTAAAAGACTCAGTGTCATGAGCCATTATTGCATGACCAAAATTCTAGCTTAAACTAAAAAGCATTAAACAAAATTGGACACCAAATGCTGCTGGCATGTATGATTAGCTAATAGCTTGGCAAGTGCACAAAAATGCTGAGAATTATACCAACAGCACGTGAAGAAAAACAGCTTAAAGTTTGAAATGGCATAAAAACAGGGTGCAGACAGAAGTAACAACCAGAATTTTTTAAAAAACAGTACAATACTAGGTACTTAATTTGTAACCTTGACTAGTTAATGCTGTGTATCTCAATTTACTAATAATGTCAGGAAGTTCAGGACTCCTACAATATAAGAGTCCCAAGCTTCCCAACCATGTTAACTGCAGATCTGCCAATGACTCTCTGCTGTTGAGTCCTCACGGGAACAACAGATTCATGAGAGAAAGCACTTCAAGAAAGCCAAATTTTGAGTTAATTGGGATTAATATAATTTAGTTGACTAGCAATTGTGCATTTAATAGTTTAAAAATCTGAAAGACTGAAATACAAACATTTCAAAAACCCGTTTGGGTGGTGGCTTGGTGAGCCATCAGAGTTTAAAATCTTCACCCATAGCAACTCTGACTTCTTGCAAGACAACCTCAACTTCAAACATGTCATTTTACAACCCCTAGGTGTCAAATTCAACATTTTCAAATCAAGCCTACAAAACAAATCAATTGTTGCCCATTTCCAGCATTCCATTTCATCCCCACCCAAGATCTTGAACATTACAGAGCTTTCAGATATCTATGTCAATACTGACATTAAGCATTACAGTTCTGCACCAATGCTGCCCGATCACCAATTTGTTTTAAGGTTTCACCATCTGTGGTGCAGCTCATTCTGCCTCCACTCCCCTACATCTACTATTTTAGACAAAGGCTCTGTGCTGCAGCGAGGTTGGAGCAGGCCTTCAGGCAGGGTCATGAGAAAATGCACAAGATTCAGAAAGTTGTAGATAATTTGTCACATTTAGCCGGCTATTGAAACAAACATTTATTTTGTTGATGAAAATAAGTATCAGCAACTGTACTGATCTTCTTAAAGCTGAAATAGGAGTGGTTAATGGTGTCTGCAAATACTCCAGCCAACTGGTCCAAACCGAATACAAGGACACAGTCATGGACTCCTGAGCCCACCACTGTAAGGCAGGCTGATCTGATGTGTCATTACCATACGAGTTTAATCTGTCACAGGTACAGAGAGTCAGACCAGGTAGTGTCATTTTACTGACCTTCTGCTCAAAATGTACATGGAAAGCAGAGCTCAAATCAGAGAGGATGCATTGGTTCAGTTTGAGGATAAAGGGGAAGCCTTTTAGGACCGACATTAGGAAAAACTTCTTCACACAGAGTGGTGAATCTGTGGAATTCTCTGCCACAGGAAACAGTTGAGGCCAGTTCACTGGCTATATTAAGAGGGAGTTAGATATGGCCCTTGTGGCTAAAGGGATCAGGGGGTATGGAGGGAAGTCCGGTACAGGGTTCCGAGTTGGATGATCAGCCATGATCATACTAAATGGCGGTGCAGGCTCGAAGGGCCGAATGGCCTACTCCTGCACCTGTTTTCTATGTTTCCATGTTTCCAAAGATACTGCCCAACTTTGCTTCGTAGTCCATAACATTAAAGCCTTGCCACAATCAGAGTCTATGTGATTAGTCTGGGATGAAATCACATATACCTGAACTCAACCTGAAGTACTAAGATACCAAAAAACAAGTAAAATTAAGGCACACTCTGCGCATCCCATGCAAACCACAAATAAACAAAGCAAATAAAGCAAATATTAAGCAATGCACACAAACTGCTGGAGGAACTCAGCAGGTCAGGCAGCATCAATGGCCACTAGTTGACATTTTTGGCCAAGACCCTTCTTCAAGACTGAAATGGAAGTTTGGAGGGTGGGGGGGGGGGGGAAGAGAAAAGAAATGCTAGAATAGAAAGGCAGTGAGGGAGGTGAAGGCAGCTTGTTGGACAGTGATTGCTGAAGTCATGTGGGTGGGAAAGGTTCAAAGCTGGAGAAGTAGTAATTTGATAGGAGAGGAGAGCTATCCCTCCAAGTGTTGATGACCCACTCATAAGGGCTGACTTTCTTCGAGCAAAACTTGCAGTTGTCCCAGAGCTTAAATTGCTGAGTGCCCAAAAGGATCAACTGTGCTTTTGATAGTCATCTCCCATTCATGATAGTGGTCTCAGCTGACCAAATCTGCTAAATTGCTATATTGAGTGGAATAGAGATGTAGAGACCACAACAGCTTCTTTTAAAAAAATAGCAACATTAGGCAATGCTCTCAGATTCAGAGACCCTTCTGCAACCATGAGCACTGTCACAGTGTCAAATCTAGACAACACTATGATAAACAGCAATGAAAATTTGTGATTAGCAGACTGTAGTCAGCCTAAAAAAGGCATTTGAGGCTTAATCATGATTACAAAGAACAATGACTATACATAAAAACACTACAGGCAGCAAGATCCATTATTAACATTTTGCTGTAGTTGTGCGAACCATAGTCAGTGTTCAACTCTTGCATTGTCACAAAGCCCAGAGAATATAAACTACATTGTCACGGTTGAGTCAAAGCATTCCATCATGACACAACAGACATGTTTTCTTGCTCCCTTCAAGGTTGCACTGGCAGATTTGACACAACATTTGACTCAAGAGGCTCAAACCACCAGTCGGCCAACTATTGCTATGCTTGCACAGATGATTGCCAGGCAGGAATAGAGATGGAAGCAATTAGCTGCGAACAGCCATTCTCATGGGATTTCTTAATGCAAGCATAGGGCTTAATAGTACCAAAGTGATCTATCCAACAGCAAATGTGCACCATATCATTTAGTTCCCTAGGAGTCTTAGGTGAGTAGCAAGTTATTTGCCTTTTGCTTGGTGGCAAGGACATCACACATCCTTACATGCAAGTTTGGAGTCCACATTCCCAAACTGCACCCAGTCTTGGTAAACTAGTTTGAAGCTCATCCTTTAATGCAAAGTTATTCATGCCATACCCCACTCCCATCCACCTCTCCCAAGATGAAGCCATCCAATGTGAGTACAGACCATTCTCAGAGAAGATTTGTTTTAGACATGCCTAAGCCAATTTTGTCCACAAATCGGAATGTTGCCATTAAAACTCAACATGGTGACCATACTGCCACACTACTGCACACTAATATGAAAAATGATAACAAATACTACAGGAAAGATGAGAAACAATTATGACAAGTGGAGAGAGGAAACTAGTTCTGCTGTTGGAACAATCAGAGTGTACACTGGGACTTCTGAACTTAATAACATCAGCTCTCATTCTCATATAGGGGTGTCTAAGTTGGGGATTGCCTGTACATTGAAACAGATAAGCCTCACAGAAGCCCAACTAGAAGCAGAGGGAGGGTACTGCTTTAGTCATTAAACCCACAAGGTTCCTGGTCAAGTTGGAAAGTGCCATCTTTCCATACTTCTATATAGCACTTACAGGTCACCTTGTGTTGAAACCTGGCACATAGAAGAAATCAGAGCAAACAATGTTTAGAAATGCAAACACGAGGAAATCTGCAGATGCTGGAATTCCAAGCAACACACATAAAAATTGCTGGTGAACGCAGCAGGCCAGGCAGCATCTATAGGAAGAGGTACAGTCGACGTTTTGGGCCGAGACCCTTCGTCAGTTCCGTTTAGAGATTGAAATTTAATTTAGAAGAAATGCACTTAAGTTTCAAAGAAAATTACATTTTCAAAACTAACCAAAAAAATTTGATGTAGAATGCAAATGTATGCAGTTTGCAAACCATCAGGAATCCTGAGAAATCACAAGGTCTTCCCCCCACCCAAAGTCCTTGAGCAACACCAAACACTTTATCTGTACCATTCAGCTGCCTGACCAGGTTAATACATCGTCAGTTATTCCATAGACATTTAGAAGAGGGTTTATTTCTGGCTGTTGGAACACAGCCAACCATGTAAAACACTTAAAATACTTAATATCACAAGAATTACCATCAATTGATCCAAATCAGCAGGTGGTATTAAGTTTGCATATTATTACATCCCAGTAGGAGGTTAACTCTGTATACCACATGATATAGTCATACTCTAGCTTTGACGTTAACTAAACATCAAGGCAAGGTGATTTTTGGAGCCAAAGTTACACCATCAGGATTCAACTAATCACTTTAACTGATGATATGGCTATATTCCAATGTCATTGTTATGGTAGGACCAGCATGCAATGAAACAAACAAACACACACGATTTAACTGACTGCTTAGGACAAAATATGGTAGATTTTAGCTGCTAGCTTTGAGGCTATGTTCAAACATCAGCAATCATGTGACTGGAGGAAAAAGATTGGTGAAATCCAGCACTGAGATGAGATGTGGTCAAGTTCTTCCACATGGCTTTACAAGTTAACCTGAGGAAACATTGCTAAGTAACACAGATACTCACAAAATGTCAGAGGAACTCAGCATCTACGGAAGAATATAAAGAGTCAATATTTCAGGTCAGGACCCTTTTATCAGGACTCAATGGTTTGAGTTTGCTATTCCAAAGAAGTATAGTATCAATTCCAAAGAAGTAGCATACAAATTAGCCAGAGAAAGTGGCTCACCTGAGGACTGGGAGAAATTCAGAGTTCAGCAGAGGAGGACAAACGGCTTAATTAGGAAGGGGAAAAAAGATTATGAGAGAAAACTGGCAGAGAACATAAAAACGGACTGTAAAAGCTTTTATAGATATGTAAAAAGGAAAAGACTGGTAAAGACAAATGTAGGTCCCCTGCAGACAGAAACAGGTGAATTGATTATGGGGGGCAAGGACATGGCAGACCAATTGAATAATTACTTTGGTTCTGTCTTCACTAAGGAGGACATAAATAATCTTCCAGAAATAGTAAGGGACAGAGGGTCCAGTGAGATGGAGGAACTGAGTGAAATACATGTTAGTAGGGAAGTGGTGTTAGGTAAATTGAAGGGATTGAAGGCAGATAAATCCCCAGGGCCAGATGGTCTGCATCCTAGAGTGCTTAAGGAAGTAGCCCAAGAAATAGTGGATGCATTAGTGATAATTTTTCAAAACTCGTTAGATTCTGGACTAATTCCTGAGGATTGGAGGGTGGCTAATGTAACCCCACTTTTTAAAAAAAAGGAGGGAGAGAAACCGGGGAATTATAGACCGGTTAGCCTAACGTCGGTGGTGGGGAAACTGCTGGAGTCAGTTATCAAGGATGTGATAACAGCACATTTGGAAAGCGGAGAAATGATCGGACAAAGTCAGCATGGATTTGTGAAAGGAAAATCATGTCTGACGAATCTCATAGAATTTTTTGAGGATGTAACTAGTAGAGTGGATAGGGGAGAACCAGTGGATGTGGTATATTTGGATTTTCAAAAGGCTTTTGACAAGGTCCCACACAGGAGATTAGTGTGCAAACTTAAAGCACACGGTATTGGGGGTAAGGTATTGGTGTGGGTGGAGAATTGGTTAGCAGACAGGAAGCAAAGAGTGGGAATAAACAGGACCTTTTCAGAATGGCAGGCGGTGACTAGTGGGGTACCGCAAGGCTCAGTGCTGGGACCCCAGTTGTTTACAATATATATTAATGACTTGGATGAGGGAATTAAATGCAGCATCTCCAAGTTTGCGGATGACACGAAGCTGGGCGGCAGTGTTAGCAGTGAGGAGGATGCTAAGAGGATGCAGGGTGACTTGGATAGGTTGGGTGAGTGGGCAAACTCATGGCAGATGCAATTTAATGTGGATAAATGTGAAGTTATCCACTTTGGTGGCAAAAATAGGAAAACAGATTATTATCTGAATGGTGGCCGATTAGGAAAAGGGGAGGTGCAACGAGACCTGGGTGTCATTATACACCAGTCATTGAAAGTGGGCATGCAGGTACAGCAGGCGGTGAAAAAGGCGAATGGTATGCCGGCATTTATAGCGAGAGGATTCGAGTACAGGAGCAGGGAGGTACTACTGCAGTTGTACAAGGCCTTGGTGAGACCACACCTGGAGTATTGTGTGCAGTTTTGGTCCCCTAATCTGAGGAAAGACATCTTTGCCATAGAGGGAGTACAAAGAAGGTTCACCAGATTGATTCCTGGGATGGCAGGACTTTCATATGAAGAAAGACTGGATGAACTGGGCTTGTACTCGTTGGAATTTAGAAGATTGAGGGGGGATCTGATTGAAACGTACAAGATCCTAAAGGGATGGGACAGGCTAGATGCAGGAAGATTGTTCCCGATGTTGGGGAAGTCCAGAACGAGGGGTCACAGTTTGAGGATAGAGGGGAAGCCTTTTAGGACTGAGATTAGGAAAAACTTCTTCACACAGAGAGTGGTGAATCTGTGGAATTCTCTGCCACAGCAAACTGTTGAGGCCAGTTCATTGGCTATGTTTAAGAGGGGGTTAGATATGGCCCTTGTGGCTACAGGGGTCAAGGGGTATGGAGGGAAGGCTGGGGCGGGGTTCTGAGTTGGATGATCAGCCATGATCATAATAAATGGCGGTGCAGGCTCGAAGGGCCGAATGGCCTACTCCTGCACCTATTTTCTATGTTTCTATACAAATTAATTTAGAATGAACAATGATAACAGATGACAGTGATTAAGACCACTCGAGAGGTGTTCAGAACTAAAACTTAACAAATATTCTGCAAAATTTCAGGCTAACAACTCAGGGTTTGCTATGTAGTGGAATACATTGCTTAGCTTCTTTTTAATTAAAAATCATGAGCTTATAACTACTCAGGCCCCCTCTTCAGACATGTTGTTCTGCTCCAGCACTTCCTCTAGCAAGAGCTCTGCTTTTAATAGTCAAAGCAGCAAACCACAATAAAGGGACCTGGTTGACTAAATACAGCAAAATAAATCCCAACAAGTAGAGCAGCATCCCCTCTTCAGCACAACCACAATATTCTTCACTATGCAGGCATTGCACAGCCCTCACCACCTTTGCTGTTTAAGAAAAAGGGAAGTCTGCAGGTGTTAACTGGTGTGAAATAATGGTAGGAAGATGCTTCCCTCAAAAAGGTAGCATGTTAGACTAAAGCAACATTAAGTTAGTTACAAACACCAAGATGACACAAGTGCTACTTGCTATCCACTGCTAGCTGGACAAACAGAACTGATAGCCTCCGTGACTATGGAGAGCTCAGATTCCACAGATACTCCAAAGTTCACTATTGCAGTCAGAGGGTACAGTTGCAAACATGCTGGCCTGGATTCAAATACTGCCATGTGAGCAGAGCTTCTGAAATCTCAATGGGCATCCATATTCTAGGCCACTAACTCATTATCCAGTTATTCGTCCTAACGTGGAACTGCACTGTCAAGTCTCAATCAAACCAATTGTACAGATATTACTGCAGCCACATGCCATCCTGATTCACATAAAGAACACCCTCAGCCAATTAAGTGGACAATTGAGGAAGTGGAACAAGCAACTCAGCAGAAATTAACTAATGGCACCATGGCAAATGCAACAGCTTCATTGTAATTAGGCAACAAATTCTGGTCAAGTTTAAATAAAGCAAAAAGATTCCATAATACAGGTGTATTGAAACAAAAGAAATATTGTTTAGTATTGATATCCTAGCCTAAGTGTCACATTTATTCATTAAAATTCCTAAACGATGCTCAGTCACAAAAAGAGCCTAAAGGATTCATTATGAAGACTGTCATAGCAAAAACAGAACAATGGGGGCGTGGGAAATAGTGATTTACTGCTCTAATAAAGGCTTTGTTTTTCCACACTTCAGACAAACAGTGACAGTGAATGACATTGACAAGTGAACTATTAGTCAAGTGACAAATCCAAAAATGTGATTTAAGATTAATCAGTGTCATCTTTCCTCAGCCAGTTAAAAACATTTCACATTCCAGAAATGTGTAGACAAAGCAGCCTTTCCATCAAGTTAGCGCTGATAAAGAAATGACAGAGCTTGATTCACAAACTTTATAAGGGAATATAATCAGATGTTTGAGGCATCCACACAATTTGTAAATCTTTTCAATTAAAATTTGTTTTTGGGAGAATAGCTAGTGTATGTGATATGATATGGGTAGCTACAGAAAACAGACATTTCTGGCTTACAGAAAATTGGCATAAGGACTCTTCTCATGAATGGAAGAGTTATGCAAGAGGGACTGTCTCTATTTCAAAATATGTTCAGCAATAGATACAGCTGTAAAGTTGTGTTATCCACTTCCTTCTGCATTAGGTAGTCTGCTGTTCAACAGAATGTGACTAACAACAAATGTGACTATATGTACTAGTTTTAAAATGAGCAAATTCATTTCCACAGAAAAAAAAAATTCTGCACACAAGGCAAAGCCTTCCAGGACTAGGAAGTAGCCAGTTTTCTTACAACGCTGCTAAATGACAGGCAAGAAAGCAGAAGTAAACAAATTACTGAGCAACACAGAAAATGCTGGAGAAATTCAGTAGTTCAAGCAACATTTATGGAAATAAATAACAATCAACACTTTGGGCTGAGACCTTTCATCAGAACTGGAAAGGTGGGGGGGGGGGAAGAGGAGGAGAAGATGCCATGATAAAGAGATGGGAGGGGAGAAGGAGAACAAGCTAGATGGTAATAGTTGAAGCCAGGTGGGGGGGGGCGGGGGGGGGAAAGAGAGGATGAACTAAGCAGCTGAGATGAGAGGTGGAAAAGACAGAGCTGGAGAAAAATGAATCTGGTAGGAGAGAGCAGATCATGGGGAAAAGGGAAGGATGAGGGGAACTAGAGACAGGTGAAAAGGAGTAAGACGCCAGAATGGGAATTGAGGTAAAGGAAAGGAGGGGGGGGGTAGAAAACCACCAGAAGCTAGAGAAATCAATGCTCATGCCATCAAGTTAGAGGTTACTCAGATGGAATACGAGGTTGTTCCCCCAACCTGAGAGTGGTCACTTCATGGCAGAAGAGGGGGCCACAGACCACACATCAGAACAGGATTCGGGATAGTAATCAAAATGGCCACCAGGAAATTGGACTTTTCTGCAGATGGAGCAGAAACATTCAACAAACCAGTCCCCCAATCCACGTCCAGTCTCACCAATTTAGAGCAGACTGCATCAGGTACAGAAGATGACTCCAGATTCACAGGCGAAGAGCTGCTTCATCTGGAAGGACTGTTTGGGGCCCAGAATGGAGGCAAGGAAGGAGGTGAATAGGCAGGTGCAACACTTCTTCATTTGCAGGGATAAGTGTTAGGAGGGGTGAATGGGAAAGGGACTCACAAAGGGAGCAATTCCTCCATGATTCAGCAATACCTCCTTCTGTCTGGGTAGCCTCCCGCCTGATGGCATGAGCATCGATTTCTCCAACTTACAGTGACTCCGACCCCCCCACCCCCATTTCCCACTGATCTCTTGCCTCTTCCCCCTGCCTGTTTCTTGTGCGCCTCCCTCTTTCCTTTTCTCCCATGATCAGCCCTCTTCTATCAGATTACTTTTCCACCCATCACCTTCCAGGTTCTTCTTTATCCCCCTCCTCCACCTGGCTTCACATCATCTTTAGTTTGTCCCTTCCCCCCCCCGCCCCCCCCCACCCACCACCAACCACCTTATTCTGGTATCTTCCCCCTCCTTTCTAGTCCTGATGAAGGGTCTTGGCTTGAAATAATGACTGTTAATTCATTTCCATAGATGCTACCTGACCTGCTCAGTCCCTCCAGTTGCTCTGCATTTCCAGCATCTACAGAATCTCGTACTTTTAACAAATTAGTACAAAGTTGACAAATTTTAACTTGTCGGTTACATCTGCCTAATTGTTGGAGCCAGGCCATTTTCAAGTATGAATAATAGCTTGCGACCAATACAAGTGGGAAAGCGAATTGTGAGGAAGACTGAGCAGATGAAAACAAGGCAGACAATATAATGTGGTAAAGTGAGAACACTGAATTTGAAAAGAAGGTTAAATGGTGCAGTAAGCAAGTAACAGAAAATGCTGAGGATATTTACATCACTTCATTTCTCAACAGATATTAAGTTTCAGATCAATGACTTTTCATCACATATCTTAGAATTCCCTTGTTATTTTCTCTTCTTTCACATTTCCAGAGTTGCAGTTTCCAATATCTCGAAACAAAGAGACCTGGGGGCATGTCTGGGGGGAAAAAAAGCAGACATGCAGGTGCAGCAAGTAAAACAACTCTTATTGCAAGTTGGGGAAATGGAGTCCAGGAGCAAGGAAGCCCAACACTGAAAATGGGGAATCTGCTGGCACCTACTCCACGAAATAAAACTGTGGCTGACAACTACAATTTCTCATTCCTACTTGTCCCTAATAATCTTCCACCCCCTTGCCTTGAATATTCAAAGATACTACTTCATCTTTTGGAGTCCGGAGACTCATGGTCCCTGGGGGGAAAAAGAACTGAACCTATACCAAAATGGTGATGCTTTAACTTTATTGAACATTATCCCACAAAATGCTAAATCCTCTCCATTTACAGCATGTTAAGAACAAACACACAATCACATGGAACCTTTGCACCTGAGCACTAGATACAGGTTTAGCCTGTGCAATCTTCCTTTAAAATAACTTTGACAGCAAACTGTACCGTTATGGTTCCTCCATCCAGAGGTAGTATTGCAAAAAGGTCAGTGGGCTAAGGAGTTTGTTCAATAAAAATTGTTCTAACTTGGCACGTTCTGCTCTAACTCACTGAAAGATGGTTTTAAAAAAAACCAAACTAACTGTTTCTTCCAGTGAAGTGGCTAGATCTAGGGGCCAGGTTAAGGATAAGACACTTATGACTGAAAATAAGTAAGACAATGAACTTTTGCAGTTCTATTTTTAAAGAGAGCTATTGTGGCGACCCACTTTCTGGCACCCACGAACCGGCTCAGGAAACAGTGCGCGCAGGCAGAGGGCCGGCAGCAAAAAGAGCAGGAACGGGAAGGCTTTAAAGCGGGCCGCGAAGTTTGAATAAACCTCTTTCATCGCAACTCTAACTCACCGACTCCGTGTGGTTATTCTAGCGCTGTGTGTAGCACATCGCTACAATTGGTGACCCCGACGGCCCAAACGATATTTGGACCAGAGATGACCGACGCTGCATCTGTTCACGCAGTTTCGTTAAAACCGCCAAGCTTCTGGACGCTGCGACCCCATTTATGGTTCGAACAAGCAGAAGCACAATTCCACATTCGGCAGATAACCTCGGAGTCCACTCGCTACTACTACGTGCTGAGCTCCCTCGACCAGGAGACTGCTGCACAAGTTGAGGAGTTTATACAGTCGCCCCCGGAGGATGGCAAATACACAGCATTCAAAAACCTGCTCATAAGGACTTTCGGACTCTCACGGCGCGAACGAGCACGCCGCTTAATGCACCTGGATGGTTTGGGAGACAGGCCGCCGTCAGCATTAATGAACGAGATGCTGGCCCTGGCTGAAGGACACAAACCCTGCCTCGTGTTTGAGCAGGCGTTCCTAGAGCAACTGCCCGAGGACATATGCCTGCTGCTGTCCGACGCAGATTTCAGCAAACCCCGGGAGGTGGCGGCCCGAGCAGATGTGCTGTGGAATGCCAGGAAAGAGAGAGGGGCATCCGTCGCACAGATCACCAAGCCGCGTGCCCAACGACAGACCAGACCAGGCCCGGCAGCAGACCCTACAAAACCTGGCGACGGGAGTGAGGAGCCCAACGAACAATGGTGTTTCTACCACCAACGGTGGGGCACGGAGGCCCGCCGCTGCAGACCGCCCTGCAAATTCCTGGGAAACACCAAGGCCCAGCCGCTGCCGATCGCTACGGCGGCTGGCCATCAGGACAGCCTCCTGTACGTCTGGGACAAGCAGTCGGGACGCCGCTTTTTGGTCGACACCGGAGCGGAGATCAGCGTCAACGAGTTACGACACCCGCAACAGAGAACTGGGACCCACCCTGAGGGCCGCTAATGGCAGCACAATACGAACCTACGGCACCCGCACGGTGCGGCTACAGTTCAGCTCCAGCCGGTTCACGTGGGACTTCACACTGGCCGCCGTGGCCCAACCACTGCTGGGGGCAGATTTTCTACGAGCCCACAGCCTACTGGTCGACTTGCAAGGGAAGCGATTAGTCCACGCCAAGACTTTTCAAACGTTCTCCCTGGGTGAAGCACAGTTGCCAGCCCCACACCTGGACTCCATCATGCTGTCCGACGATGAATTCACCAGGGTCCTGGCAGATTTCCCATCAGTAGACACCGCAGTTCACGGCAGCCATGCCCAGACACGGAGTACAGCACCACATCCCGACCCAGGGACCACCCCTCCACGCCCGTGCTCGAAGGCTTCCCCTGGACAAGCTCCGACTGGCGAAGGAGGAGTTCAAGAAGATGGAGGAATTAGGGATCATATGACGGTCTGACAGCCCATGGGCCTCCCCCCTTCACATGGTGCCCAAGGCAACGGGGGGCCGGAGACCATGCGGTGACTACCGCAGACTGAACGAGGCTACAATGCCAGACCGCTACCCTGTGCCGCACATTCAAGACTTCGCAGCAAACCTACACGGCGCAAGGATCTTTTCCAAGGTAGACCACGTCCGGGGATACCATCAAATCCCTGTACATCCGGACGACATCCCCAAAACAGCACTCATCACTCCGTTCGGACTTTTCGAATTCCTCCGAATGCCGTTTGGTCTAAAGAATGCCGCACAGACTTTCCAGCGGCTAATGGACGCAGTGGGACGCGACCTGGACTTTGCATACATCTATTTGGACGACATCCTCATAGCCAGCAGTAGTCGGCAGGAGCATCTGTCCCACCTCCGCCAGCTCTACTCCCGCTTGAGTGAATTCGGCCTTACAATCAATCCAGCCAAATGCCAGTTCCGACTCGACACCATCGACTTCCTGGGCCACAGGATTACTAAAGACGGGGCAACCCCGCTGCCCGCCAAGATAGACGCGGTCCGCCACTTCCCCCGACCCAACACAATCAAAGGCTTGCAGTAATTCGTGGGTATGGTGAATTTCTACCACCGTTTCCTCCCCTCAGCAGCCCGAACCATGCGCCCCTTGTTCACTCTAATGTCGGGTAAGGGCAAGGACATTACCTGGAACGAAGAGGCCGCAACCGCTTTCGTTAAAACCAAAGAAGCCTTGGCAAAGGCCGCGATGCTAGTGCACCCCAGAACGGACGTTCCTACTGCCCTCACGGTGGACGCATCCAACACAGCGGTCGGTGGAGTGCTGGAACAACTCATCGAGGGTCGCTGGCAACCCCTGGCGTTCTTCAGCAAACACCTACGACCACCTGAACTCAAATACAGTGCTATCGACCGGGAGCTATTGACACTATACCTGGCAATCCGGCATTTCAGGTACTTCTTAGAAGGTAGGCCCTTCACCGCGTTCACAGACCACAAACCGCTTACCTTTGCGTTCACTAAGGTGTCCGACCCCTGGTCGTCCCGCCAGCAGCGACATCTGTCCTACATCTCCGAGTACACGACGGACATCCGGCATGTCTCTGGAAAGAACAATGTCGTGGCAGACGCACTTTCCAGACCTACCATACAGGCCCTGTCCCAGGGGGTGGACTATGCAGCGCTGGCAGAGGCACAGCAGGCAGACGCTGAGATCCCCAGTTACAGGACTGCAGTCTCCGGTTTGCAGCTCCAAGACCTCCCCATAGGCCCAGGTGAGAGGACCCTACTATGTGACGTAGCTACTGGCCAACCCCGCCCCGTCGTCCCAGCAGCCTGGCGCCGGCGGGTGTTCGAATCCATTCACAACTTAGCGCACCCCTCCATCAGGACAACTGTCCGGCTGGTCTCCAACAGGTTCGTGTGGCATGGACTTCGTAAACAGGTCAGTGAATGGGCCAAAACGTGTATGCAGTGCCAAACGGCCAAGGTGCAGCAGCACACCAAGGCTCCACCGCAGCGGTTCGAACCCACCCGCCGGAGGTTTGACCACATCCATGTGGATATCGTGGGGCCCCTGCCAGTGTCACGAGGAGCGCAGTACCTCCTAACTATGATAAACCGGTTCACCAGATGGCCAGAGGCAGTCCCGCTCAGCGACACCACCTCCGAATCCTGCGCTCGAGCACTGATCGCAACCTGGGTAGCACGCTTTGGGGTACCGGCCCACATTACCTCCGACAGGGGCGCCCAGTTCACCTCCAGCCTGTGGTCAGCTATGGCCAGACTTTTAGGAACACAGCTACACCACACAACTGCCTACCACCCACAGTCGAACAGACTAGTGGAGCGCTTCCACCGTCACCTGAAATCGGCTCTCATGGCCCGCCTGGAGGGGCCTAACTGGGTGGACGAACTTCCCTGGGTCCTGCTCGGAATCCGCACGGCGCCCAAGGAGGATCTGCACACCTCGTCGGCCGAGTTGGTGTACGGTGCGCCCCTGGTCATCCCAGGAGAGTTCATACCAGCCCCAAGGGGGCAAGAGGAAGAACCCACAGCAGTCCTGGACAGACTACGGGAGAGGCTCGGTAACCTGGCCCCCATACCCACTTCACAGCATGGACAGAGCCCGACCTGCGTACCCAAAGACCTGCAGAACTGCAAGTTTCTTTTTGTACGACGGGGCGGACACCGGGCACCGCTACAGCAGCCCTACGAGGGGCCGTTTAAGGTGATCAAGAACAACGGGTCCACGTTCGTGCTAGACATTGGGGGGAGAGAGGAGGTTTTCACGGTGGACCGACTCAAACCGGCCCATGTGGACTTGGCGCAACCGGTCCAGGCTCAGGCACCGCGGCGCAGGGGCAGACCTCTCAAACAGAGGCCGATCCAGACTGTGGACATTGGGGGAGGTATCGCCGGTTCTGGGGGGGGGGGGGGTTATGTGGCAACCCACCTTCTGGCACCCACGAACCGGCTCAGGAAACAGCGCGCGCAGGCAGAGGGCCGGCAGCAAAAAGGGCGGGAACGGGAAGGCTTTAAAGCGGGCCGCGAAGTTTGAATAAACCTCTTTCATCGCAACTCTAACTCACCGACTCCGTGTGGTTATTCTACCGCTGTGTGTAGCACATCGCTACACTATGATCTTTAATGATAAAATCTACTCTAAACACTTTGAACTATTGAGAGAAAGATGTTAGGATAATGGGGATTGGGCAGGACAAGATTGAAAAGGATAAAAATCAGCCATGATCCAATTTAATGGCAGAGTGTACTTGAGCAGTCATCTAGCCTACTCTTGTTGATGATCTTAGTGGCCTCGCAAACTATAGTTAGTGCATCTTACTACCAGGATTAAAGCAATTGATTAAGGATTAATAAATTGCTTTTCTGCACACTTGGTAATTTAACAAAAAATGTATTATAATGTATTATAAAATAATTGATGACCATCAATTACTTAACTCTACATTAGCAATACCACTAAAGGTAACGCTAAATAATAACTCAATTTCTTCAGGAACATCCTGTAGGATTGCAAATCCCATTTAAAAATGTCTTTAAAATTAAACAAAAGAAAAATGTTTGCAATGTAAAATAAATTACTCAAAGTTCACACAAGAACAGCCTTAACAAATTCTTGCATAAATGGTCAACTTATATAGACTAAGGATCCTATCAGCTCTTGGTTCTATTGATATTAATTATGAAAAACACAGAAATGTCAAACTGAGTAACTTCAGAAGGACTGGTGTTTACTAAATGGGCAAAGGACTTGTAATCTTAGAGTTTTTTCTCCTCCCCCTAAACCAGAGAAAGTGCTAGCTAAAATGCCAATCTTTGCTTTAAGGCAAGAAACAAAAACATTTGTTTCAGCTTTTAAGAAAACAGATGAGCATAGCAATCAAGGTATTTTCTTTTAAAATAGGCTGCTGGCCGCAGTCACCTTTCCAGCATATACAGATTTACACTTAATTGTTTTGGTTGCTGATCCCATGTAACCCACACAACAAATGCCAGATTCATTACATAAAGTTATTGACAACAATGCACCCCCTCCCCTTAAGTAAAAAGTGTAGGTGGCAAGGCAGATTTTGCCTCTACTTAAATTGCCCACTAGTGGGATGATCAGAATCACAATAATCACTATTATTTAAGAGGAAAGGAGGGCATGTTCAAAACCCATGAAAAAAATTGAACTAGCCATCATACAATAGATCACAAGTGGTCCAGGAACCCATAGTTCGAAGCCAAAAACTCAGGTGGCTTGTTTTGGAAATGCAAGTGAAATGTGGTAAAATTAAACTCAGGCAATCTCAAGAAACAACAGCCAATTTAAAAACAAAATTCAAAAACCACACACCATCCAAGCCAAAGAAAGGTGCGAATGAAACACGTGCGAGTAGGAATAAAACAGAAACCATTCCATGTATCCCACAAAAGACAGATGTAGCTTGAGGCAAATGCAAATGCTCACAGCTGCACTTTTGATGTGGAGAAAGCAAGTAAATTTCAAAGATTTTATTCAATGTCTCTTCCACTCCCTTTCTGCCTTTCTCTACCTGCATCTCAGGGGAAAGTCATCCATTACAAGCCCACAGCTCTATTAATTATAGATCCATGCAACCACAGGAGTGGAACATCTGCTCTTTCACCTTACCATCCAGAGACCCAAACACTCCTAGGTGACTCAGTGATTCATTTGCACTTCTAATATAGTGTTTAATGTGGCCTCAGAGCACCTGTGCTCAGTCCACAGAAGTGGAGTTTCAGGTTCCTGCCACTTTATGCCAGTACAGGAAGAATACAGGCAAGTTTGATGAACAGCTCGTACAAGCACTGCTTCAGTTACAGTAGAGTGTGGAACGAGCTGCCAACACAAGTAGTGCATGCAATCTCGATTTCAACATTTAGGAGAAGATTGGATAGGTACATGGATGGTAGGGGTATGGAGGACTATGGTCCGGGTACAGGTCAATGGAAGTAGGCAGTTTAAATGGTTCAGCACAGACTAGATAGGCTGAAGGGCCTGTTTCTGTGCAGTATTTTTCTAGTATAGTACAGGAACATGCTCCTAATTATGTTGTTTAGTAATCAATGCCCAACTAATCCCTTCTGCCTACACCATGTCTATATCCTTCTATTTCCTGCACATTCATGTGCCCATCTAAGAGTCACTCGAACACCTCCATTGTATTAGCCTCCAGCACTACCCCAAACAGCACATTCCAGGAACACACCACTTCAGAAACTTACTCAACATCTCTTCTGAATCTCTTGCCTGAAATGCATGCCCTCAGGTATTAGACATTTCAACCCTGGGAAAAAGATACTTGCTGTCCATTCTTTTTAATGTCTCAATCTTTAAAACCAATCAGATCTACCCTCAACTTCCACCACTCCAGAGAAAGCCACCCAGGTCTGTCCAATCTCTCCTTCTAGCACATGCCTTTGACAATGTCCAGGGTGATGGGGGGGGAGGGGGTCCTTAATGATGGATGCCACCTTTTTGAGGCTCTGCCTTTTGAAGGTGTTCTAGATGCTGGGAAGGCTAATGCCCATGATGGGAGCTGGCTCAGTTTACAACTTTCTGCAGTGTTTCTCCTGATCCTGTACAGTGTCCCGTTCCCCCTGCCCCCATACCAAATGGTGATGCAATGACTTAGAAGGCTCTGCACAGTACATCTGTAGAAATTTGAAAATGTCTTTGGTGACATACCAAGTCGACTCAAACTCCTCATGAAATACAGCTACCATCATGTCTTCTTTCAAATTGCATCAATATGGTTTCTATAGGTCAGTGGGACTCGGCAGAAAATGGTTCTGCACAGCCAAGGGCCAAAAGGCCTGTTTCTGTGCTGTAGTTTCTATGGTTTCTATGTTGGGCCCAGGATTGATCCTCAGGGACACTGACATCCAGGAATTTAAACTGCTCACCTTTTCCACTGCTGATCCCTTGATAACGACCTGAGCGTGTTCCCACAACTTCCCCTTTCAGAAGTCCATCATCAATTCCTTGGTCTTACTGATGCTGTTGGCATCCATTACCAAGGTTGTTGTTGCAACCCCACTGAACCATCTGATCTATTTCACTCCTGTATGCCCCATCACCTGACATTCTGCCAACAATAGTTGCGTCATCAGCAAATTTATCAAAGGTGTTTCAGCTGTGGGCCAAGCACACATCCTCGAGGTTAAACAAAATAAACAAAAATGGAATTAATGTACACTTTATGTCTGCTTGGCCAAAACAAGCACATGTATCCATAGGTCACAGAAGCAGGCATGACCAAATTGTCCAACACTTACTTCATTCCCTTACAGCCACATACCTCCATTCAAAAAAACAAAACTGGACATGTCCCAATTTCATGCTCAAGGACATATTCACCAGTCGTGCTAGACTCCATGAGCACCCCAATGGAGTGTTTAAACATCCTGAGTGGTGTCTAAGGGGTACACTCAGTATTTCTATAATTCAGTGAATACCCCAGGTTTTAGGATCTCCTTTTCCAATTGCTCCCAACACATCTTCAGAAGTTTAAACGCAAGCAAATAACAATTCATGGGATGAATGTGGCCTTGAGAGCACGCTGTGAGGAAGACCTTTTCAAATCTTCAAATGTTTTGGGGAAAAAAAACACAATGCACAGCATCATTTCAAATTGCTAATAACACAGATACTTCATTTCCCTTTCTTGCACCAATTAAAAAAGTTTGCTGTTGCCTTTAAGCTGGGGAATGGACTTTCTTTGGATACTAAGCTGATCACAGCTGCAGTGTCATCCCACATTAATGTAATAAGGCAGCTGAAACAACATTTAAACACATTTAACTTTCAGGAGCCACCTGGATTTCATTAGTTTGAATCCTGACAATGATTAGTCCTCCAACAAATACCAACAACCAGTTACATTTTCATTTAAGTTGTAGTTTCAATTGTTTGAATTTCTTTGCTTGCCAACACAGGAGGCTGTACATGTACTGACAATGTACAAAGCAAGACTTTGAAAACTATGGGTCATGCCATCACTGATCCTGCTCCATATATCCATCAAGTTTTTGCAAACCAAAAACTGTTGCTCACACCTTAATGTGGACTAAACCCTATCACTACCATTGGTTGCAGATTTAATGGCCTCTTATCAAACATCAGATTTCAAAAATTTTACTGTGTCCTTTTAAAAGATTTTTCATCTCCAACTCCAGTCCTTTTTTGTCTTTCTCAAAATACATTGACTTAATGTCTTAATTCCTTTTGTTGACATGGCTCAGGAAAGCTTTGCCTAACCAGTTCCATCTCCTTTAACACGCTTGTTAAAATCTTTGACCAAGTTGTTTCTCACTTGCCCTAATCTCTCCCCGTATACAGTGCCTTTAAAAAGTATTCACACCCCCCTTGCAAGTTTTTGTTTTATTGAGTTGCAACATTGAATCAGTGGATTTAATTTGGCTTTTTTGACAGTTGATCAATAGAAAGAGGTGCTTTCTTGTCAAAGAAAATAATGATCTCTACAAAGTGATCTAAATTAATTAGAAATATAAAACAAAATAATTGATTGCACAAGTATTCACTGTTCTTTAATATGATACCAAATTATCACTGGTGCTGCCAATTGGTTTTAGAAGTCACATAACTAGTTAAAATGGAGATCTGGTTTTGGAGACAGGAGTAAAAGTATGTCTGTATCTAGAAGGTCCAACTGCTGGTGAGTCAATATCCTGGCAAAAACTACAGCACCACACAAAAATTCCAAGTATATTGAAAAACAAGTCAGGAGATGGATACAAGAAAATTTCCAACTCACTGAATATCCCTTGGAGTACAGTTAAGTCAATCATCAAGAAATGGAAAGAATATGGCACAGCTGTAGATCTGCCTAGAGCAGGCAGTTCTCAAAAATTGAGTGACCATGCAAGAAGGGGACTAGTGAGGGAGGTCACTGAGAGACCCATGACATCTCTGGAGGAGTTACAAGCTTCAGTGGCTGAGATAGGAGACTGTGCATATAAACAACCGTTGCCCAAGCGTTTCACCAGTCACAGGGTTATGGAGAGTGGCAAAGAGAAAGCAAACATCACACATCGAAAAACGCACCATCCCTACCATGAAGCATGTGGTGGCTACATCATGCTGTGGGGATGCTTCACGGCAAAAGGCTTTGTAAGGCTTGTGAAGGTAGAAGGCAAAATGAATGCAGCAAAATACAGGGAAATCCTGGAGGGAAAACCTGATGCAGCCTGCAAGAGGACTGCAACTTAGATTTGTTTTCCAGCAAGACAATGACCTCAGGCATAAAGCCAAAGCTGCACAGGAATGGCTTAAAAACAAAGTTAATGTCCTGGAGTGGCCAAGTCAGAATCCAGACCTCAATCCAATTGAGAATTGGTGGCTGGACTTGAAAGGGCTGTTCACTCACGATTCTCATGCAAACAGAGCTTGAGCAGTTTCGTAAAGACTGGAGAAAAATGGCAATGTCCAGATGTGCAAAACTGATAAGAGACCCATCCACACAAACTCAAGGCTGTAATTGCTGCGAAAAGATGCATCTACTGACTTGAAGGGGGTGAGTAATTAATTATTTTGCGTTTAGTAACTGTAATAAATTTAGACCAATTTGTAGAAATTTGTTTTCACGTAGACACAAAAGTCTTTTCTGTTGAACAGTCAAAACAAAAAAGCCAAATTAAACCCACTGTGGTTCAATGTTACAAAAACAAAACATGGAAACTTCCAAGGGTGGTGAATACCTTTTATAGGTACTGTAACTCAGTGCGACTTTTTGACAACGCTTTGGGAAGTAGTTGACCATCCTAGAAAATCCTGTATAAACAGAAATAATCTAGGACTAGGTCAGTGGTTTTGTATCTATACAAGTTTGTTTCCAGTGTAAGAATGCTACATGCTCTTTAAAGTCCCAGATGATTAAGTGTTCGACTTAGACAATATGGATTTACAGGATGTGACCTTCTGCCCATACTGATTTAATGATGCAATTCTTTAAACACTTAAATAAAACAAATTGTAATATACACCAATTCCCACCCAAATAGATTAAAAGTTAGCAACTTATGGCTGAATTTGAAGACCTGGTTCAATTCTGCTATGCAGATTCACTGTTCCAAAATATCGTGTGCAAGACTACTGCAAACTTTAAAATGTACTTGACAACCGGGTGACCCGTTGGGGCACCTTTTGAGAGAAAGGTAGTGCAGTGCGGTGTGATGTGCTTTGGAAATTAAAGAACTCAGTGTATTAAAGAAGAAAGATGCATAGCAACACAAATATTGCTCCTCCTCATTTAATAAAAGACACTTTATGACCACATCGCTCGCAATAATTACTCTGTGCCGCATATTCTCGAGTGGATCTTTCCTTTTCTCCTCTGTCTCTTCTTCTCTCCTCCTCTGCCTGTTTTTATCATTCTGGAGACGCGCAGCCCTTTCATCCTTCATCTCTTCTACCATTTGTTTTTTCCCCTCTGATCCTGGAGTCATGCAGCCCTGGCCTGATCGGATTCTTGTTCTCTCCTCCAGCTGTGCCTATTGATGTCATTTTGGAGACGTGCATGCCTGTCCTCCTCTGTCTCGTCTTCTCTCATCTTTTTTGTCCTGACTCTTTGATCCTGGACTCGTGTGGCCCTGACATCATCCGATTGTTGTTCTCTCCCTCTCCTTGCCGCTTCCCGACGACGTTTGGCATAATCTCTTGACCATAATGTCCCCCTTCTCTTTCCACGCAACATAATTAAGCTATCCATATATTTTTATCCTAATGCTTGACAGAAGATAGGAAGCAGTAACACCAAAGCCTCCAAGATGCTGTTGTTTCTTGATGTGGTTGGTGCTCTCCTAAATGGACGTGATAGCCCTGCCCTTTTGCTGTGGTTGGTGTAGCTGCTGTGAGCATCGTGAGGTGCTGCTGAGGCTGGCCGTGTCCATGCGTCGTGGTGTCGCGTCGCGGTCTCCATGGAAGGTGGAAGCGGCTGTGTGAGCATGGTGAGGTGCTGCTGAGGCTGGCCGTGTCCATGCGTCGTGGTGTCGCGTCGCGGTCTCCATGGAAGGTGGAAGCGGCTGTGTGAGCATGGTGAGGTGCTGCTGAGGCTGGCCGTGTCCATGCGTCGTGGTCTCCATGGAAGGTGGAAGCGGCTGTGTGAGCATGGTGAGGTGCTGCTGAGGCTGGCCGTGTCCATGCGTCGTGGTGTCGCGTCGCGGTCTCCATGGAAGGTGGAAGCGGCTGTGTGAGCATGGTGAGGTGCTGCTGAGGCTGGCCATGCGCATGCGTCGTGGTGTCGTGTCCCAATTTCCATGATGGCTGATCGGGTCTCTGGTGAAAGGCAGCCTGTTGATTTTTGGCGAATGAGCAGTTTTATATGAATATATAACCCTGAACTTTGCCTGCATTCTGTAAGTTAGCGCATTTTAATTCGATTTAGCCAAGAAAAGTGCTGCTGTAATGCACCGTTTGCGCTAATTGGCGGTCACAGACAGAGTAGGAGAGTTTTAGTAGTATATAGATGACAAAGCAATCAAAAGAATGGCAAACCAATCTTTTGGAAATGTACAGATTTCAGTTTCAAAAACCATTTTACACCACTTATTATGAATACACCTCACCCCCCCCTCCAAAAACTTGAAATGTGCAACCCTAATCCTCAGCACGACACTGATTGTTTTAGAGGGAACCATGTGGAGTTTTAGTACCATTGCCAATAGGATGCATTACTAAGCAACACTGATGCTGCAGGAAGCACATAGACAAGTTTAAATGGAATTAAGAATCTTTCAACTTTCTCATTTAGTGAAAGTGGTAGGTAAGTTCATTAATTATCACATCCAAAAGCATGCATTCTGCATCCCCACTTCCTGTTGCAATGAGGTGATTAGCTTGGTAGTGTGGCAAGTTTAGTGACTTCATTCATTTCTAGAACTCAAGCCACTATAAATTAAAGTGATCTGACAGCATGGGGATATTAGGAGATAACCCACGTGCAACTTGTGCTGACACATTTAGTATTACATTTTGCAGCAGGAAGGGAGGTTTGTTGAAATGCTCCTTTTTTTGGCAATATAATCCTTTTAAACAAAAGTTGACAACTACCCAAAATTATGATTAGAAGAATGGTCTTTGTGACCATATATTTTAAATGGAACACAAAGCTGGGTGGGACCAGATTGCAAGACATGAGTATATGGAGAATTACTGAACATAGTGAAAATGGACTGTGTACTAATCATTAACAGAACCACTACACAGCTGGCAAGCCCAATTACCCATAGGAACAGTAAGAATGCTTTGCCACCATGGCATTTGCTCCCTGTCACACAGCATCTTGTCAAACAATTCCCCAAAACAAAGTAACCAATTGTAAGATAACTGGGTCAGCTCAGCACATCTCCCTACTTCTAGCATCCATTAGATTTCATCTTGAAAGCGAGGGCTCAGTGCCAAGTACCCTTGTTTACAAGCTGGCAGAATCCAAATCAAAACACTTCTATTCCAGTCCTACAATGCACATTTAAACTGAATACTTACAATATAATACATTATGCACAAGTACCAGAAAGCATGAAAGTTCCATGAACACCTGTGCATGGAATGCAACCTGTGTTGACTATTAAAAAAAAATCAAGTAGCTAATAATCAAGAGCAACAAAAACATTAAAAATGGTTTTATAACTGTATCAGAATCTTTGAAAGTTCTAAATCTTGTTCAAGTTGAAACTACGTCTTCACTACAGGTTTTCCCCGCCACCCGAAAGTAGAGCATTCCTATGAAATGGTTCAGAAGCTGGAATGTCATAAAGTGAGGAAGCAATTGCCACTTATTTACATGGGAAAAATCTGTGAGCGTTCGCAGACCCAAAAAATAACCTACCAAGTCATGCCAAATAACACATAAAACCTAAAATAACAGTAACATATAGTAAAAGCAGGAATGATATGATAAATACACAACCTATATAAAGCAGAAATACTTTTCTGCAATCATTGCCGCACTGTTCTCCGTAGCGAAAATCTCACGCAAGCACCATCGGCAAAAACACTCTCTCCAATAACCTTTAAGCTAGGAAGCTGCCAAATCATACCAAACAACACAAAAATACACAGCCTATATAAAGTAGAAATAATGTATGTACTGTGTAGTATCACTTACTGGAATTGGGAAGACAGCACCGAGCACACTGATGATAGTTTGTTAGGCTGAGTCAGAGGTTTGGGTGGTGCAGTGGCCCCCACCCTCCCAGCCACTGACCGATACATTGCTGTGAAGCATGCAGGGGTACAGTAGTAGCCGGGACACACCCAACACATCTTTAAGAAAAAAGCCAAAATAAACAAGCTAATTAATTAGGTGCCGCCTGGCACGTAAATGTCAGCCCAGATCAGTGGGACATGGAAATGCCTTTCCCTTCGAGCAGAAGATGCCTACAGAAGCCAGCAAATCAATCCTGGCCATCTCCCATGTGCTTCTTCATTTCTACAGGGTGTCCATTAATTGGACATTTGTAACCAAAGGATAATTCATATTTTCAGAAAGAGGATTTTAATATCTGAATCTTCTAGTAACAATTGAAACAAAAATAATTTAACTTTGTACAATCTAGCACAGTTAATTTTAAATGGCTTCAATAGGAAAAAAAAAACAGGAAATTCATATTGCTTATCAACTTCTCCAAAGCAGTACTAAGACACTAGTTCCAGTTAAAGTACCACTGGGTCTGGATAGGTTTGTCTTACTGAGACAGAAAGAGTATGGTAGGGTGAAGGAACCATGGTTGACAAGAAAAGTTGAGCATTTATTCAAGGGGAAAGAGGAAGTATTCTAAAGATTTAGAAAAAATCAGACAGGGCTCTTAAAAGTCATATGGTAGCCAGGAAAGAAAATATAAAGGGACTGAGAGCTAAACGAAGGTCTTGGTGAGTATGATTAAAGGCTGATTTATACTTCTGCATAGTAGCCTATGCCATTGTACTTGTGCGTTGGTGTGTCTGTATCGCTCTGAAATTCACCGCCAAAACGCTAGTTGGCGGAGGGGTTTCTATGCCACTGTGTTGAGTTTCTTCGTGTTGAAACTCAACACAAAGAAACTCAAACTTCAAACAATGGCGACTGAAACTGAAGGAGGGTGAATTTGCTGTGCTTGTCCGGCAACAGAGACATGGACGAAGAAACGCGTTTCAAATATTTTCGGATGCTGGCAGGTTGATTTGACAATTTGGTTCATCGTCTTCAACCATTTATTTCGCATCAGTGTACGCACAGTATACTCAGGGACTGGCAATCATCATTTGAGTTTTAGCTTCAGCTGGAAGTTAACAGGCTGTAGCAGCTAGCTACAAACTGGCATCAAGCACAGGGTCCTCCATAATTTCAGAGATCTGTAAAGCTTTATGAAAAGCATTGCAGCCAGAGTACCTTCCCTGCCCTTCAGTTGCCCAATGGGAAGCTATTGCAGTGTAGGAGGAAATACGATGCTACCAAGCGGACCAATCACAGTTGTTGCGGTCTGCGTTGCTGCGACATGTAGTTACATTTTTGGGGAGGTGTGTGTCAGGCTACGGTGTAGGGTACACCATACCTACAGTGTAGATTTGATGCAGAAGTATACATTGGCCTTAAGGCAATTGCCAAGGCACTCTATATGTACGTGAAAAACAGAAGGACAACTAGAGTGAGGGAAGGACTGGTCAGGTAGAGGAAACATGTGCCTAGGGTTGGAGGTGGTAGGGGAGGTCCTTAATGAATACTTTGCTTCAGTATTCACCATTGAGGGGGACCGGGATGATTCTAAGGACAGCATACAACAGGCTGATATGCTTGAATATGTTGTTGTTAAGAGGATGTGCTTGTGAAAGTTTTGAAAAGCATTAGGATAGACAAGTCGCCAGGGACAGACAAAATATACCTCAGGTTACAACAGGAAGTGAGAAGAGATTGCTGCACCTTCAACTGATTTTTTTCTGTCCTCACTGGCCACAACAGTAGTACCAGATGATTGGAGGGTGGCAAATATTATGTTGTGCTTCAAAAAAAAAGGGAATGGGGATAACTGGGAAACATAGATCAGTGAGTCTTGCTTCAGTTGTTGGTAATTTATTGACGAGAAGATTCTTAGAGACAAGATTTGAGTATTTGGAGAAGCATAGTCTGATTAAGGGTAGACAGCATGGCTGAGTGAATTCTTTGAGGATGTGACAAAGGGCATTGATGAAGGTAAAGCAATGAATGTGGTGTAAATGGATTTTTGTAAGGTGTTTGACAAGGTTCCCATGGTCTCATTCAGAAAGTCAGGAGGCAAGAGATCCAGGGAAACTTGCCTGTGTGGATACAGAATTGGCTTATCCATAGAAGCAGAGGGTGGTAGTAGATGGAGAGTATTCTGCCTGGAGGTAAGTGACCAGTCATGTTTTGTAGGAATCTGTTCTGGCACCCTAGCTCATTGTGATTTTTATAAATAACTTGATAAGTGGAAGGTGGGTTAGTAAATCTACAAATGTTGCAGAGGTTGATGAAGTGGTGCGTAATGTGGAGGGGTGTTGTAGGTTGTAACGGGACATTGACAAGTTTCAGAGATGTGCTGAGAAGTGACAGATGGAGTTCAACCCAGAAAGGTATTAAGTGATTCATTCTGGAAGGTCAAATTTGAAGGCAGAACCAGGGGTTAATGGCAGGTTTCTTAGCAGTATAGAGGAACAGAGGGATCTTGGGGTCCACACCCATCAAGCCCTCAAAGTTGCTGCAGAAGTTGGTAGGGTAGTTAAGGTCTGTGGTGTGTTGGTCTTCATTAGTCAAGGGATTGATTTCAAGAGCTATGTGGTAGTGTTGCAGCACTATAAAACCCTAATTTGGCCACACTTGGAACACTGTTTAGTTCCAATTGTCTCATAATAGAAAGGATGTGGAATCTTTAGGGATGGTGCAGAGCAGATTTACAAGTATGCTCCCTGGACTAGAGGGCATGTCTGAGGAAGACAGGTTGAACAAGATAAGGCTACTTGCTATAGAGAGGATGAGAGGTGACTTGATAGAGGTGTACCAATCAATAACAGGCAATAGATAGCCAGAGACTTTTTCCCAGGGCAGAAATAGCTAATACAATGGGGCATAATTATAAGGTGACTGGAGCAAAGTATGGGGAGGGGGATGCAAGTATGGGGAGACAAGTTCTTTACACAGAGCGTGGAATGCACGGCCTGGGTAGAAATAGAGCAGATACATTTAGAGTAATTAAACCCTTAGATAGGCACATGGATGATAGAAAAATGGAGGGATACATAGAAGGGAAGGGTTGGATTTATCCTAGAGTAGGTTAAAAGATCAGCACATCTTACCGTGCTGTAATGTCCCATGTTCTATTCAACACTACCTACTATCAAAGCTTCTCTACCAACTTTTCTCTAGTGTTGGGTGAGAGACTTGGTACTACAACATGAGCTCACAATCAGTAATAATTCCATGTCACGTTAACCTCATTTATAAAAAAGGTATTCGACCACATCCACATGGCATTCAAAACATGTCAATATAGCAGTCCCACAGTAAAACAAATGTCTTCAACAACTTCAGTCACTATCAATGGATCATTGTGTTTGTCCACAAACATTTATTGCTTTGATTAATAACCTAATTTCAAGATAGACATCTTGACCAATACAAATACCAAAGTGAAGCAATCTTTAATTATATGCTCAAATCTACAAGAGGCATGATTTGATTGAATCCATTAGCTGGGAAACATGTTTCAGCAACTAATTAAGTCATCTTCAATCAGTTGAATTGATTTAAGATGACTCAGTTATGACAATGACCCTGGATTAAAAAGACCTGTAGCAGATCAATGAAAGCAACAAAAGTTCTTGTTGCCAATCCTCGACATTTGCAAAAATAATTTCTGGAATGTTGGCAAACCATTCTGGAATAATAGTATTTCCACTGCCTAAGTACAACAAAGTAAAGCTGAAATAATTAATCCCAAATACAGATCATAACCTGATAAGGGAATATTGAAATCATATTGAAGTCCAAGACAAATTGCAATGAGAGAAGTTTTCATTGCTTCGTGCAAAGCTTATTGGCCCAGATTTTCCGCTGCTATTTCTAAAGAAAATACTTGCAAATGATGCATATCTACACAGCAGAAACTTCATCTGATCCTGATTATCAAGGACTTAACATTTCAAAGCATTTAAAATATCTAAACCAAACTATGACAGATCTCACAAATAGTACATTTGCACTGTAACAAGCTTTCAAACAATAGGGAGTTAAGAGTCCAGTAATCACTTCAGAAGCTGCAACAGGTGTAGGAAGCAGAAACAGCAAAATTTAGAGGGCATCTGGACATGTACTTGTATGAGCAAGGCATTGAGATCTATGGAACTAATATGGACAGGCAAAATAGTTAGTATAGATAGAGTGAACCAAGTGTTTGCTTCCATGCTGTAAACATACGATTCTATAAAAGATTTTAGACCAATATTAATCTACCAAACAGCAGAAAATATTTCTGGTTGAATGTGCAACCTTTCCTGGGAAGAGCCTGCTAGAAGATTGCAGACATTTATAGTGAACAAGGAGGCAAGTGCCACTGTGGTTGTCAGAGGTATCGTGCTTCATTACAAGTAAAATGGATCATGAGCAGATAGTCCAATTTTACTGCACCGTAATAATTTAATTTAGTTGGAAAGCGATTTGCACAAGCCTATTCAGCAAGGACAAAGATTATTGTCTTTACTAAACAATGGGGTGACCCGTTGGGGCACCCTTTGAGGGAAGGGTAGTGCAGTCTGATGTGACCACAAAAAATTTTCAAATTTCCCACTTTCTGCAAATTAATAGATTAGTTTAAAAATGAACAGATGAAAAAGAATCGCCAAATACACTCACACAGGAATTTACACAAGCCAACAGGAAATTGCCTTTAAAACCTATATCCTTGCCGGCAATAAAGCACCAGTTGGAGTAAAAAAATACTAAAATTTATTTTTCCATCGGAAAGTCTGATGTTCATTGGCAGGTAGTAGGCATGAAGGCCAGCAACAGGAATTCTGTAAGAAACCTAGTTCTCAATATTATGAGAATTAATCCTAGCAAGAAGGATCATATACTACCCATTTAAAAATTTACAAAAGACTGGGAATGTTGTAACAAGATCCAAACCTTATGGTATACTTCAAAATCCAGTCATATTTCTGAAGTAAAAAGTACAGAAACTATTTCTATAGTTTCATCTTGAATTTTTACTCAAACAAAAGCAAACCACTGACAAGATTCCTATCTGTTCACAATAGGAACAGTTGCTTGTTTTTTTTTATATTTAAAAAAAAAGCACTAGTATACATGAGAATGGAGTAAAAAAAAAAGGAATTTGTGTTCTTAAATCTATCTAGTATCTATGTATGCTAGCTAGGTTTTTGTTAAACATTACACTTTTAGAAAAGGCATTAAGTATTACAGCTGAATTTAGAGTATTAAAGGGTTCAGTTCAAAGACTAAAGTGAATTACTGTAACTGCAGCATCAAGTGAAAGAAACTGGATGGAAATACCAATGTTATGCATGCAATTTCTGATTACTTAGACAGAAAAGTTCCCTTTTAATATTTAATACTTCGAATGAAATCTTTAAATCATTCATAAGAAAGCATGTTCAGAAGCACTAGTAATTTGGTCCAAATAATTGTACTGTCACCACTATCACAATGACCAACTTCAAGCCAGACTGGTTTCCTTGCATCAAAAGCAATGACCAAACACAAAAGGTGCATTCAAGATAATGGAAAAATCTAGGCTTGAATCTATTCACTCGTGTACTTGAGGAAGCGGAGTGTAGAAAAAAAGGAACAAGTAGAAAATGGGACTTTAGCTAGGAAAACAGAATTTCCCCAGGTAGTACCTTCAATCTAAAACAATTTACACCTTGTGTCCATGGATCCCAAAAAGGGCCTTTTCCCTCACTGCCTCACACATGCTGCTAGGACTGAATGAATACTGAAGTACATGCCCATTCCTCAGTCTCCACATGAAGATTGTTAAATGGAGGCTATGGGCTCTAAGACTGTAAATTCTATCCCTTGACAATGAAGTTGCCTTTTCAAAACAATTTCTTCATCTATTTACTTAGGGCCAGCGTACAGAAGCTAGCACCTTAGTCTTTACCATCCCATTAAACACCATCTTGAAATGGTGACAGTTTTGGTCAATGAACATAATTCTGGTGAATTATTTCCTCATTCCATGTTAAACAGCTACTGAGGAAGAGCAATGACTCTTATGATTAAGTTATTCAAGCTGAAATAAGCCACAAGAACACAAGACATAGGAGCAGAATTAGGCCATTTTGACCCATTGAATTTGCTCCACCATTCCAGCATAGCTGATTTATTATCCCTCTCAATCCCATTCTAATTTCTCCCTGTAACATTTGACACCCTTACTCTGCTTCAGGTTCTAGATTCCCCCATTATAGGAAACATCCTCTCCACATTCGCTCAATTTAGGTTTTTCAATATTCAATGAGACCTCACCCTTCATTCTTCAAATGTTAACCCTCATGTTAACCCTCTTATTCCAAGAACCATCATCACAAAACTTTGACGTATTTTCTTAGAATAGGGTCCAAAACTGCTCATAATACTGCAAGTGCAGTCTGACCAATGCCTCAGTCTCAGCATTATATTATAGTCCTCTTGAAATGAATGCTACCATTGCATTTGCCTTCCTTACCACTGACTCGACCTACAAATTAACCTTTAGGGAATCCAGCACAAGGGCTCCCAAGTCCCTTTGCACCACTGATTTCTGAATTTGCTCCCCACTCTATGCCTTTATTCCTTCTTACAAAGTGCATGGCCATAATCTTCCCTACACTATATACCACCTACCACTTCCTTGTCCATTCCCGCAACCTGTTTAAGTCTTTCTGCAGGCTTATTGCTTCCTCAACACTATCTGCTCCTCCTCAAAGCTATCAATTCCACGATCCAAATAATTGACATGTTAAAAAAATCATCCCAACAGACCTCTGCAGAATATTACTAGTCACCAGTTACCCTGAAAAGGATCCCTTTATTCCCACTCTAACTCCTGCCAGACAGCCAATCTTCTATCCATGTTAATGTCTTTCCAGTAGTAAGATGAGCTCTCATCTTGTTTATCAGTCTCATGTGGTGTCACCTTGTCAAAGGCCTTCTGAAAATCCTAGTGAACATCCATTGACTGTCTGTTCTGCCCAAATACCAGCATTAGTTCTGAAGTAGAAGCTTTCATAAGAACATAAACACAAGAAAAAAGAGCAGGAGCGCTCAATGCGCTGGAGGAACTCAGCGGGTCAGTCAGCATCAGTTGAAAAGATTAGTCAACGTTTCGGGCCGAAACCCTTTGTCAGGACTGAAGGAAGAACTTTGGGAAGGGTTTGAGAATGCAGGTAGTTGAAAAAAGAAGTAATTTTTAAGACAAAGGGGTGGGGGAGGGGAAGCAGGGAGGTGATTGGCAGGAGAACAATAGTAGAAGGAGGCAGAACTAGGAGGGAGGTGATGCAAAATAGGGATAGAGGAAGGGAGGGGGAGAGAATTACCAGAAGTTGGAGAATTCTATGTTCATACCAAGGGGCTGGAGACTACCTAGATGGTATATGAGGTGTTGCTCCTCCAACCTGAGTTAAGCCTCATCATGCCAGTAGAGGCCATGTATGGACATCTGAATGGGAATGGGAAGCAGAGTTGAAGTAGGTGGCTACCGGGAGATCCTGTCTGTTGTGGCGGACGGAGTGGAGGTGCTTGACGAAGCGGTCCCCTGTATAGTTGCAGCATGACCTCCCTGCTCTTGAATTCAATCCCTCTAGCAATGAAGGCCAACATTCCGTTTGATTTCTTAATAACCTGTTGTACCTGCAAGCCAACATTTTGCAATTCATGAACAAGCGCTCCCAAGTCCCTCTGCACAATAGCATGCTGCAATCTTTCACCACTTAAATAATCTGCTCTTCTATTATTCCTTCCAAAGTGGATGATCTCGCATTTACCAACATTGTATTCCATCTGCCAGACCTTTGCCCACTCACTTATCTATATCCCTCTGCAGAC
Source organism: Mobula hypostoma (assembly GCF_963921235.1). Classification (NCBI taxonomy): domain Eukaryota; kingdom Metazoa; phylum Chordata; class Chondrichthyes; order Myliobatiformes; family Myliobatidae; genus Mobula; species Mobula hypostoma. The sequence continues at coordinate 223,144,427 of NC_086097.1, read as the reverse complement.
TCTCCACGTCCTCTGTACAATTTGCTTTTCCACTCAGTTCAGTGTTATTAGCAAATTTTGCTATGCTACACTCAGCCCCCTCTTCCAAATCATCAATGTAAATGGTAAACAGCTGCAGGCCCAGCACCGACCCCTGCAGCACCCCACTCACCACCGACTGCCAACTGGAGAAACACCCATTTATACCAACTGTGCCTTCTATTGGTTAACCAATCCACTATCCATGCCAATATACTTCCTCCAACTCCATGCATCTGTATCTTATTTATAAGTCTCTTGTGCAGCACTTTATCGAACGCCTTCTGGAAATCCAAGTATACGACATCCACCTGTTCCCCTCTATCCACTGCACTCATTATGTCCTCAAAGAACTCCAGTAAGTTTGTAAAACAGGACCTGCCCTTTCTGAATCCATGCTGTGTCTGTCTAATGGAACCACTCCTTTCTAAATGTTTCGCTATTTCTTCCTAATGACAGCTTCAAGCATTATCCCCACTACAGATGTTGAGCTAACTGGTCTATAGTCACCTGCCTTTTGCCTACATCCTTTAAAAAGTGGCATGACATTTGTTGTCTTCCAATTCGCCAGGACCTGCCCAGAGTCTAGAGAGTTTTGGTAAATGATTACCAATGTGTCTACTATAACCTCCGCCAATTCCCTCAGCACCCTGGGATGCATCTCATCAGGACCGGGGACTTTTCTACCTTCAAGCCCTCTAGTTTGTTCATCACTACATCTTCAGTGACAGTGATTTTATCGAGGTGCTCACCTCCCATTTTGTCTACATCATTCTTTGGCATATTAGATGTGTCTTCCACCATGAAGACAGACACAAAATAGTCATTCAATGCCTCAGCCATTTCCTTATCACCCAATATCAATTTCCCTTTCTCATCTTCCAAGGGACCCATGTTAAATTCAGCCACCCTCTTCCACTTAAGCAAAAATTTTTGCTATCTGTTTTTATATTTTATGCTAATTTACTTTCATACTCTTCCCTTTCCTTTTTTAATTGTTCTGTTGCTTTAAAGTTTTCCCTATCCTCCAGTCTCCCACTACTCTTCGCAACTTTATAAATGAGCTTTTAATTTGATACTATCTTTTATTTTTTTTTTAAAAGAGCTGAGCTAAAAAGCATTTAAAAATTAACACCACTTTTATCAACATTTGATGTATTATTTAACTTGAGGTTGGTTACATACAAACACAAGAGTGTTTAGCTAGAAATGCAACAGATCTCCACCAAATCCACACTTTAACAAGATCCACAATGGATCCTTACAAAATCTTGTTTGAAGCATCAGATAGATACTTCCCAAATATTTAATACTTCTGAAAAATGAAAAATTAAGACACTTCATTAAATTCATATAAAATTATTTCTAAATCTGATTAGTTCCAAGATCCTTTGATCTTCTTTTTGAGATGGTAGAATGATCAAGCAAACTGTGACATTGGATAATCCCCTTAATCTTCTGTAATAAAGAGGCCGTTTGATATTCTGGCTGCAGATTTGAGTCTGTTTATTGTAACTTTCAAAAAGGATGGATTATTGCACAGATCGGCACAACCATCATTAAAGCACAGAATGTTAAACAGACTTTTTCCTGAAGCCAGCGAACAAAATTTTCCAGTTTTTTTTTTAGTCCATTTTTATGAGTAAAACAATAACAGATGGCTCCCATCCAAATCAATAGTATGCCAAGTCCAAGGATTTAAAATCTATCCCTTTATCATCAAGTACATCACAATAAATATTTAGCCCAAAATATCATTCCCCATAGATTGACTAACAATATTTCATGCTTGGTGAGTGATGATTGTGGCAAACAACTTACAATACAGGTTTGATTTTAAAATGTTCTGGGTCCATTTCCTCCACGCCTCTCAAAACTGGGTATAATATCCAAACAAAAGAATTCACCTCCAGACAAACTTTAATATCATTGACACATTTAATGGTATTTCTGGCAGATAGTCAAGATTATGTTAATCAAAACATTCAAGCCTCCCATAAAGTTAGCTGACAACATAAATTTGAGAATTAAAATTAATCTTGCATGCAAGAGTCAGTACCAAATTACAAAAATTGGTAATTAGCCAGGAATGCTCAAGCATAGCTCTTCCATTGCATGAAGTAAAAACTAGTCTAAAATTTGTATTAAATTAGAAAAGAACAATTTTAAATATAAAAGGTATTTCAGTTCAGGCACTGCAAGATGGATACTTACTTTCAAAAGCAAGTTTGGATCTAAATATGATATACAAATACCTAATTACAAGACATCAAGGCCATAGAGTACTAACTTTTGTTTATGGGAATTTATACACACTGGCCACTCTACAATAACAGTTGACCATTTGTCTCTTGCTCCCCCAAATAGCTTCTGTTAGAATGATGGAATGATTTAAACACAGTAGCCCATTGTATCAATGATTGTACTATAAACTTTGATTGATCATCTAATTGGTAAGATTCTACTTTTTCCTTCAGATACAATTAACCATAGGAGAGCATGATGTGGCAATGGAGACTTAGCTATCAAAAATGTTAATTGGAATCAGAGCAGATATTCCACTGGCAGGGCTCAAAGGATGATCACGACTGCTAGAACTAATTTCAACCCCAGGAAATTACTGTAGGAGTTCAGGGCAGTGACAGAGGGTCAATTATCTTCACCTGCTCCTCAAATAACTATCCAACTTTTGTGCATTTCACTTACATGGCAAGCAACAGGCTTTTGCCATTTTCTATATTGAGCCTAAGCCAATAACATTAAATGTTATATTTTGAAAGAGATATGCAATTAGATTCACCTTAAGACTCATGAATCACAAAAATGTAATAATTTGCATACATCAACTAAGATCTGATCCTATTAACTATCTTCTAAATTATACTTGCAGTTTTAAGAATGGATTAAATGGACCAGTGAATGATTAAACAAAATTTGCCCATAAAAAGCCCAGCACAACTTATCAATAAAGAACTTCAATTAGAACAATTTACGAAATTGCTAGCTTTAGCTTACTTTGTGGATTTAGGCCATGGGAGTGCAAAGAAACACCCCACGTGAGAATGTTTGGAACAAGAAAGATGGATCTACATATACTACCTGCCAAAGTGTAAACTAATCTACCATACAGCTAACTTGAAGAATGTTTACGTACACCTTAGATATACGGCAATTATATTTACATGACTACTTTAAAGATCTCTGGATCCTCTAAAGCATTTCCAGTTAACAAAGTACACTTGCAGGATAGCTACTCTAGTAGAAATGCTTACAAGTTGGCAAGCTTGAACCAAAAAGCAAATTGTCTTCATTGAAGACATTAACATAAAATAGCAGTACACAAAGAAGAGGTCCCAGTATGGATCCCTTCAGAACATGCTGAGTCAGACATCAAGCAGTCCTATAAACCAGGGGTCCCCAACCTTTTTTGCACTGCGGACCGGTTGAATATTGACAATATTCTTGCGGACCGCCCGACTGGGGCCGGGGGGGGGGGGGTGGGGGAGGTGTGGAGTGTTCAAGTAGGGTTAAACTCACCTCAGCATCTCTTTTACAGTCAGGGTTGCCAACTTTCTCACTCCCAAATAAGGGAGAAAAGTAACAGTCAAATCCTGACGAAGGGTCCTGGCCCGAAACATCGACTGTACCTCTTCCTATAGATGCTGCCCGGCCTGCTGCGTTCACCAGCATTTTTTCTGCGCGTTGACGGGACACTTGTGTTTACCTCAGGAAAGACTACCATGACCATGAAGCCTTGCACGGGCACCTGTGTGCACACGCATGACTGCGCGTGTGGCGTGCACATGTGCGTACGTGCCGATTTTTCCCCCCCCCCCCCCCAACAAATCGGTTTTGGCTTAATCTTCCCAACTATGCTGTACATATATTATTTCTATTTTATATAAGCTGTGTATTTATCATATCATTCCTGCTTTTACTATACGTTAGTGTTATTTTAGGTTTTACGTATTATTTGGTAGGTTATTTTTTTGGGTCTGGGAACGCTCAAATTTTTCCCCATATAAATTAATGCTTCTTCACTTTATGCCATTTCAACACGAAAAGTTTCATAGGAACGCTCTACCTTAGCGGGGGGAAATACGGGACAAGGGCTGTCCTGTATGGGACAAACCAATTTAGCCCAATATACAGGATGTCCCAGCAATACAGGACAGTTGGCAACCCCATGTTCAAGTTCAACAGTGCGTGACAGGGAATGAGGAAAGGTGCAGCTGACTCATATCGTTTCCTTGCGACCTGGTGGTTGGGGACCGCTGCTATAAAACTACTACCTTCTCTCATATGGGAAAGATAACTCCGAATACAAAACTGCCAAGTCACCATGGATCTTAAACTTCTGCATGAACCTACCATGAGGGATGGTACACTAAGTAGCCCACACATCAGCCAAATTGTGTTGTCTTGTTACAAGATACATAATAAGTACAAGACCTGTACGTAATAGACAATGAATATTGAGAAGAACCCCCACACTGGAAATTGATAATGTTGGATACACAGATCAGGCAACATGCATGGGAAGAGAAAACCTAATACTCCAGATCAACAAACTTTCATCAGAATAAAAATTTTAAAAATAGTTTCAAGTTGGAGAGGGATAGATATGCCAGGGGTGATAGTAGCTCTGGGAATAAGCCATCGACAAAGCCAGCTGCTTAATAGGTTACAAGAGGAAAACCAAAAAAGGGACATGAAAAACAACAATTTGGAGTCTGTAGGAAATGACGTCCGATTGTGCTAAAAAAGAAAATAATCAGCATTACAGATTGATGACAAATAGGCCCAATAAACAGATAAAGTTATCCAAAGTTGTTAAAAGCTGATTCACCCAAATACAAGAGGTGCCATCCTCAGGCTTATTTTGGTTCTTACAGAAATTGCAAAATCTATAATCAAAGGGGATACAGAATGTAATATACTACGTCTGGTGCTCCCAGTGCGGCACTCCATATATTGGTGAGACCCGACGCAGGCTGGGAGACCGTTTCGCTGAACACCTACGCTTTGTCTGCCAGAGAAAGCAGGATCTCCCAGTGGCCACACATTTTAATCCCATGTCCCATTCCCATTCTGACATGTCTATCCACAGCCTCCTCTACTGTAAAGATGAAGGCACACTCAGTTGAAGGAACAACACCTTATATTCTGTCTGGGTAGCCTCCAACCTGATGGCATGAACACTGACTTCTCTAACTTCCGTTAATGCCCATCCTCCCCTTCTTACCCCATCCCTTATTTATTATTTTTTCCTCTGTCCCTCTCACAATCACTCCTTGCCTGCTCTCCATCTTCCTCTGATGCTCCCCTCCCCCTTTCTTTCTCCCTAGGCCTCCCGTCCCATGATCCTCTCCCTTCTCCAGACTTGTATCCCTTTTGCCAATCAACTTTCCAGCTCTTAGCTTTATCCCTCCCCTCCTGTCTTCTATAATTTCGGATCTTCCCCCTCCCACTTTCAAACCTCTTACTATCTCTTTTTTCAGTTAGTCCTGATGGAGGGTCTTGGCCCGAAACTTCGACTGTGCTTCTTCCTATGGATGCTGTCTGGCCTGCTGCGTTCCACCAGCATTTTGTGTGTTGCTTGGATACAGAATTAAATTGACAGTGGTCAGAATTGACAAAGATAGTTGGAAAATCTCTGCAAATTTAATGCAAGTGCTCCACAAGCATTTAAACTAACCGGTCTTTGATTTCTTCAATGTCAGACAACCACATTGCGAACATTGACTGGAAAAGACCTTGTAAGAAAACGTGTAAAGGAATCAGTGCTTCACTTGAAAAGACTGGTCAAATTTGGCAAAGTTGTTCAATACTAGAACATACTCAATATGAACCATTTCTCTGGGCCACAGTGTGCAGCTGTGGGGAACTTCCATGAACCCAAACTATACCCAATGCAAGAAGCAGTTGTCCTCTGGGACTTCCCTTCTATCATCTGAGGGTCCATCTATCTTCTCTAATACCTTTGCTTTCACCCCATCGCCTCCTGAACAAAATTGATTATGTTCAAGGTCAGAGCTCCAAAGTTCAAAGTAGAATGTAGAGTACATATATGTCACCACATACAACTCATTCTTTTTCCTGTGGACAAATCTATAGGACAATAACTAAGCAGGATCAATGAACAATGTGCAAATAAATATAAATAAATACCAATAGATAACAGATAAAGAATCCTTAAAGTGAGATCATTGGTTGTGGGAACAGCACCAATAGAATAAGTAGTTATCCTTTTCTTCTCTCTTCCCGTGAAGAAACTGTTTCTGAACCTGGCGGTGCGAGTCCTGAGGCACCTGTACCTTTTACCTGATGACTGCAGTGAAAAAAAACATGGCCCGGATGGTGAGGATCTTTGATGGAGGATGCTGCTTTTCTATGGCAACGTTTCGTGAAAGTGTTCAATGGTTGGGAGCGCTTTACCCGCAATGTACTGGGCCAAATCCACTAGCTTTTGTAGGATTTTCCACTCAAAGGCATTGGTGTTCCCAAACTGGGCCATAATGCAGATTGTCAGTGCACTCTCAATGACACATCAAGTTTTTCAAGGTTTGTGATGACATTCCAAACCTCTACAGACTTCTGAGGAAGTAGAGGGGCCGTTGAGCTTTCTTTGCTATTACATTTATATGACGTGTCCAGGACAAGTCCTATACAACAATTACTGACCCTCTCCACCTCTGACCATTCGATGCGGGCTGGCTAATCGACCTCTGGTTTCCCTCACCCGAAGATTACAACCAGTTCTTTGGTCTCGCTGAGAGGGGTTATGACAACACGCAGTTAAATTTTCAATCTCCCTCCTGCAAGCTGATTCATCACCACATTGATATGGCCCACAACAGTGGAGCCATCAGGAAATCTGGTGTTGCAACTTTGCTTAGCAACAGTCATAGGTATAAAACGAGTTGAGCAGGGGGCTAAGGACACATCTGTGGTGCAGATGAGCTGATGGAGACTGCAGAGATACTTTCCCCACTCCAAACAGATTGGGGTCTGCAAGTGAGAAAATCCACAATCCAATTGCACAATGTTCACCCCACTGGCTGCAATTCAATGGATCTTTTGTCACTCAATTCACCTTCAACAAGATGTCACCTCTAGATATCTTGCCTCCAAATGTTCAATCTTAATATTTCAGATTCACTCTCCGTATACACGTTTGATGTTTCCAGCAGTTTCGGATTTTTATTTTAGCTGTCTTTAAGTTTTCTTTTTATTTTGAAAAAATGCAGCACTTTAAACAAACTATATTCTGAAAGTCATTGTAAATCACAGCCATTTCAGAAAATTAAATTTTGTATACTGTACTTGGAAGGAATTAATTGTTCCGTCGAGCACAAAGAGTCTGTTATTTATACCTACCACGTTTACTCTTCAGGCAGATTTTTGATAACTTGGTTTACGTCAGTACAACACATTAGAATGTCCACAATAACTTGACACCACAATGTTCATCTCATTGCTGATCTTGAAAATTCATGTCTATCAACACTTCCCCATAAATTTACAGCAGTAGCCTGCTATCCAAGATCAAGAGACTGCATACAGGAATTTAAATTACAGTAGGTTGACATTTTTATTCTCCCTTCCTCAAATATGCAAACATGAGCCAAGTTTCATTTTCATTGGTCAACAGGTTGAATAAATACACTTCCAGCTTCAAGCTCAGTGCAGAGAAGGGCCTCCTACCAATTTCATAACATTTTGTTTAAAACAAGTTCTTTGTATTTCTTACAACAGATGGCTGTATTATTTGTTGCAGTACATTTACATTTCAGTGGCTTGTTATCATATCCAAATGCTGAAGCTTTAGGTGCTGAAAAGAATTACTGTAAAGGAAATTTTGGAATCAAGATTTTATTTTATGAATGTATAGTTGAGGGCAAGGAAAGCAGTAAAAGCAAGTAGTGTAGGAAGATTGAGGTAACCATAAATCAATGTGGGCTGCCTGGCAATAATTACTGCAGCTACAAACTGCAAAATAGGAAGTTACAAATAGGAAGATACCATTATGCTGCAAAAAAAGCCATTTGACAGGGTTGTGGCTAGTTATATGGCACAAAAAACGAGCTCTTCATGCCAAATCATTTATCTACATTACATCCATTGCCTTCAGTGTCTTCTCTATTTAAGCGCCTGACTAAAATTTCTTAACTGCAAGGTATATATCTGACTCTACTACTTCTGCTAGCAAGCTCCAGATACAAACCAATGGAAAAGTTCCTTCAAAGCCCTTTTAAAATTCTTTCCATCCATGTTCTTGCTTTTGTCACCACTAGTAAGTGACAAAAATTCTGATCATCAAATCTAGGTCACACAACCCTCAGTTAACGGTATGGGTCCATGACACGTAGAAGGTCGGGGGCCCTGATCTTGCTTATTTATGCCTCTAATAAAATCAAGACATCCTTTTGCCCATTTTTGAGAGAAGATTAACCCACTTCTGCCCATGTTTAAAACCCAATCAGGCAATACCCCAGTGAATCTCCTTGGCACTTTTGCCTGTACAGCCAGAAATGCACACATTACAAAGCACCAGCTAGGCCACAACTTGTTAAAATAGTAACATGGCATCACAACTTTCACATTTATGCTCAGACCTATAAATGTAGCATGCCATGTCTTCATCACCCCATGTTACCACTTTCAAGGAACTATGGATGCAAGCTCCAAGACTTCTGACAATAGCCAAATCCCTGCATTTGGCGAAAGAACAAAGGGAAAAATGGTGGTAAATACACAATAAGGTTTACTGGAAACCATTCACATTTACCAAAGTTTCTACATCGCTATTTTATTTTCTCCTCTCCCCACATTATACTTTCCCTCCTACTACAATGTGACATTAAAAATTTTCATTATGGCCAACATACCTCCAATCTCCTCCCCTCCCTGATTTAGTTTTCTCCAAGGAAAAGATAACAGATCTTAGCTTTCAGGTTAGGAAATGATGGTGCAGCTACAAGCCAAGACCACTGCAAACAACTGTCAAGTTAAATAGGCAATAAATCATTATGCAGAAACTTCTATCGTCTGATTCTGTCTAAATACACTGGCATGCAAAGGTCTGGGCACCCCTGGTCAAAATTTCTGTTACTGTGAATAGCTAAGTAAAAGATGAACTGATTTCCGAAAGAAAGTTAGAGATGACACATTTCTTTAATATTTTAAGCAAGAAAATTTCAAAAATTAAGAAAGTTTCAAAATAACAAAAAAGGAAAAGGGCCCAAAGCAAAAGTTTGGGCACCCTGCATGGTCAGTACTTAGTAACACCCCCTTTGGCAAGTATCACAGCTTGTAAATGCTTTCTGTAGCCAGCTAAGAGTCTTTCAACTCTTGTTTGGGGGATTTTCGCCCATTCTTCCTTGCAAAAGGCTTCTAGCTCTGAGATTCCTGGGCGGTCTTGCATGCACTGCTCTTGAGGTCAAAAGAGAAGCTAATCGAGAAAATAGTCAGGATTCCCTTTATTATTTGGGACACCATGGCACTTAATTGGGCAGGAGACTGTGCCAAACAGGTTCTATCTAGCATCAATCACGCAAATGGTTCTTAATTAGCATAGGTTATATTTACTTCTGTTCAAAAAGTAGTGAATTTTGTCACAGATAGTAAGCAAGAAATAAGCAGCAACACCATTCTTACTGTGGTTTCAAGCATTCAGGCTTGGCGATGCCAGAAATGGCCAAGAGTGAAATTGAAACAATTTCACTTATTCAAGTTAGGAACTATGAAGAATTAAGGTATTGACAATCATCTTGAATTTGACAATGGAAATGAAGATTTGGAGGATGTAATTTTCAAAAGCAGGGGTTCCCAACCTGGGATCCACAAACCCCTCCCACAGTTAATGGTCAGGTTCAATGGCATAAAACAAGTTGGGAAGCCCAGGTCTAAAGCATTGTATGACGGCAGTCCATTATCCGCATTAGGTGTCTGTGCTGATTTGGTTCATTTACAGTAAATCAAAAGAACGTGGCAGATGAATTCCTCTGATAACTATTAGGAACTAATACATTTGTACAGTGTTGTAGTGCTATTGGCAATGTTCTAGTTTTGTCTGTATTTCATTTAAATAGACAATTTGCTACTCAGTTAAAACAGTAGTTTGCCTTTTAAAAAAAAAATACCTTTGAACTATTTCAATGAAACTTGGGCTAACTGGACCAGCCACTTTAATTCACTGATCCCAATTAAATGTAAGCCACTGTATTTATAATTTGTGTCTTAACAGGAACTAAGCAGAGCTATCAAACTGATTAGATTTCCTTGACATTCATCAATTCAATTTTCTTCCAAATGATACAAAAAAAAAGGGGTGGAATTAAGCCTGTGGAGGATGGGTTAGTCCAATTTATCGAACCCTGCTGCAGCAGCCATGAGATCCAGACCAGAAGGAAGACTAACCAATGAGACCCGATTGTACATTACTACCCCACTGCCACCAACCCCTCACAAACACTTGTATTGCATGAAATTAAGCAACAAGTCCATTTCAGTGAATGACAGACCAGACTCAGACCACTACTCCTACTCCACTCCAATTCAGTCTTTACTTGCTTAACTAAAAAAAAAAATCCTGCTTTGTTAGCTTAAAGAACAAATTATAACTCTAGAAAAAAAAAACTTAAGAGCCCATTTCTACACCAAGTTCAAGTAATCTACCATTTAGAGAAAAATGTTAACATTAAGCCATTACTATCTCATTTAATTTACCAGGAGATGGAAAAGACAATTTACATTTTTAGCAAGAATGGTTGCAGAATTACTTGCAAATAAAGTACAAGAGAATCAGTGCTTCTCAGGATACTTTGTTTAAAGGGCAAAAAGTTTCTCTTCCGTGCAGAAAAGATTTGAGTTCTGGCAATACCCAGAAGGGACTAGGTTATATGGTTAGGACTTTATTCCTTGAAGCATACAAGAGGGGTGCATAAGACCATGAAGGGCATAGACAGGGTGAAGAATGCACAGCCTTTTCACTGGAGTTGGGGAATAAAGGGCAGAGTGTGAGAGCACAAGAGACTTAATGAAAAGGGCAACTCTGACCCACTACCATCAGGCAGGAAGTACCATTGCATTATTCCGACAAGGACAAAGATGAGAAAAAGCTTCTTTCCCCAGGCCATGAAGACTACTGAACTCTCTCCCATCACCCTGATCTCATCACTTATGAAGCACCAGTGACGTTATGCTGTTTACTTTTTAAAAACGTGTCATAAATGTACCTTATGCTAAATGTCAATCTTCTTGAATTAATTACTACTATTACTTTGTGTGTTGTGAGAGTTATGTGCACCTTGATCCACAGGAAGATGGTTTTATCTGGCAGCATCTATGTGTATAGTTGAATGATGATAAACTTAAACATGATCTGGAATGAACTAGAGAAAGTTGTTGAGGCAGGTATGAAAAACAACTTTTAAAAGACACTTGAATAGATACATATACAAGAAAGGTTTACAGATATGGGCCAATCATGTGCCAATGGGACAAGCCTCAACCTGCATCTTGGCTGGCACAGACTGGTTCAGCCAAGCAGATCATTTCCATGGTCTGTGATTCTTAACAAGGGTTTAAAAATCATTTAAAAAAAAATGCCACAGACCAGTACCATTAAGCAAGGAGTCCATGGACCCGAGGTTAGGAATCCCTAATCTGCAAGAGAGAGCAAAATCTCAGAAAAATCAGGGAAGACAATTAGGACTCCAGAGAAATTTCTTCAGAGAGTAGAATTTAACATCACAGGAAGCTGGAAGCCCAGTAGCAGGAATACAACGTGGATGCAGACAGATTTTGATGAAGGGCCATCCAAATGTATGGTATTGGATAGATCAAAGGCCATGATCTTTCTGAATGGCACAGCAGGCTTGAGGATTTGAAAAGTTTACTCATTCTCAAGTTTTCATTCCATTGTTCCTAATCAAAAAAAAATTGGCCAATCCAATTATTGCTGACAGGTATTCAAAACAAAATACACAAAATTGATTCTTGAAGGAAAAAATCCTGAAGAACAGGAAATGAGGCAAAGAATACTGGCTTTTGGCAGCCGTCTCCAGCTCTTTGTCATGAACACAAACATGGGTTTCCGCAAAGACACAGCTTGCCTGTGTCATTGCTGATTCAACCGCCCATGGATTCTGGACAATGGGCAGTTTGGCAGAGTTTATTTCAATGTTAACAATTGTTTTGAAAAGCATCTCCGAACATGAAAGACACTGTATCCACATTATCCAAGAATCTCACTAGTATCTCCCAACCAGAGGTAGGGGATTGGAGTGATTAGGAATCAGATTAGGTAATGTAAGCAAAACAAGAGAACATCTGCAGATACTGGAAATCGGAGCAAAACACTGGAGGAGTTCAACAGGCCAGTCAGCATCTGAAATAAAGTACAGTTGACATTTTGGGTCAAAACCCTTCAGCAGTACTGGACTTTGCCACCAGTTTGGATTGGCAAAAACAGCTCCACGGTCTATCAGCACAGCTGTACCACAAGGCTGTGCTTAGCCCCTCTGCTTTACACTTCTGCTTGACTGTGAGGTCAAGTACAGCTCTGATGCTATATTTAAGTTTGCTGACAACACCAATATCGTTGCCGAATCCAAGGTGATGAATTAGCATATAGAAGGGAGATTGAAAATCTGGTTGAGTAGTGCTACAACAACAACCTCCCACTCAATGTCAGCAAGACCAAGGAGCTGATTATTGACTTCAAGAGTAGGAAACTGGAGGCCCATGAGCCAGTCCTCATCAGGGGAGATCAGAGATGGAGAGGGTCAGCAACTTTTAATTCCTCAGTGTGATCATTTCAGAGGACTGTCTTGGGTCCAGTACACGAATGCCATTATGAAGAAAGCACAGCACCTTAGAAGTTTGCGAAGATGCAGCATGACATGTAAAACTTTGCCCAACTTCTGTAGATGTGCGGTGGCATGTATTAATATACATGTTGCATCACCATCTGTATGGAAACACTTGAATGGAAAATCCAGCTAAAAATAGTCATCACAGATAAAGCCCTCCCCACCTGAACACATCTACACAGAGTGCTGTCGCAGGAAAGTAGCATTCATCATCCAGGCCATGCTCTCTTCTCACTACAGTCATTAGGAAGGTGGTACAGGAACCTCACGACTCACTGCAGCAAGTGCAGGAACAGTTATTAACCTTCAACCACCACTTTCATGAACCAGAAGGGACAACTTCACTTACCCCATCACTGACCTGTTCCCACAACCCATAGACTTGAACTTTCAAGGACTACTCATCTCATGTTCTTGATATTTATTGCTTGCTTATTTATTACGCATATTGCTGAGTCTGTCATCTTTAGATGTTTGTCCATCCTGTTGGGTGCAGTCTTTCACTGATCCTATTGTGTTTCTAGGATTTATGAGTATGCCCTGCAAGAAAATGAACCTCAGTATTGTGTATGATGACATACATGTACTTTGATGATAAAGGAACTTTGAAGGTGGGGTGGAAGCAGCCAAAATTTTCACTCTGTTCTCAATTGCGAGATGAGGTTTTGCATGGGAAAACTGCAGCAGCGCCACTCTGTGGTTAGGCCATGTAGTTGCATGGTTCTAAGCAATCAAGGTTATTCAACTCTAAATAACAGCATCACCTATGTAACAGGTGCTGCAAAATCAGCACTCTTTCCACTTGCTATGTACTTGGATGAAATGAGCTGCATTTTTGCCCAAGGGTTTAACTGTATTCCAATTCCAAAAGTGTTCTACACAATCAACAGAGCAGGCATGCTGGAGAATAGAAGGAAGAGAAATTACTGGGGTCGTGCTTGTATCTCAACCACGCGGTTGCTGGAAGTTCAGGACTAGACTAGCATTTTGGAACCAACAGTATGAAAGTTGTTTTGGCAACTGTTCAAAATGCATCTCTCACCTTGTCATTATTATTCAAATTCACTAAATGATCACGATTGCCATTTTTATAGGGTTATTCTACAGTCTTGGTCTGTACTGTATATATAGAGATAAGTGCCTTTGTGTGGTACTGTAGTAATTTTATTTTTTGAACTGTACTGCTGTTGCTGCTGCAGCAAAAAAATTATGACATGTGAGTGATGATAAATCCAATTCTAACATGGTTCTCTATTGTGGACTGAGAATGGGAAGGGGTCCAGAGAGAGGGGAATCATGATTGGGAAAAGAGGGAGAGGGGAGGGAGTAGGAAGGACCAGAGAGACATTCTGAAATAATCAATAAACCAATTGTTTGGAATCAAGTGACCTTGCCTGGTGTCTCAGGGCTGGATGTGTTTGCATCTGCACCACCACCCACCCCTGCACTCCTCTTCTGCCACCTGTCCTACACGCCTCCTGCAACACACAAACCAGCAAGACTCTTGCACATTACTGCAGATACCATGCACGTTTACAAACTGCAGAAAATGCTGGAAACACTCAGGTCAGACAGCATATGTGGGAAGAGGTATTTCAGGGATGAAGACATTGCAACTAGATGAAACTGAGAAGAAGTTTTCAACTTGAAACGCTTTCCTTTTCCCACAGTTGCAGCATGACCTGCTGAGTTTCTGCAGCATTTTCCTCTGCTTCTCACATCAGATTTCCAGTATTTGCAATTCTGATTTTCAACTATTACATTCTTCAGCTTCAATTCCATGATGTTCCAGTGACAGCAATCTGTTTTAAAAATGCTGAGTTTACTGAACATTAGTTTTAAATAATTAGTAATTAACTTCACACAAGTTAACTCAACGCAAGTCACTCCATTTTTCTTAAGTGTACTTACAATTCTTCAGATTCAGGTTGATAGGAGGGGGAGGAGAAGATGGCAACACGACACAGCACGCACGGCTGCTCCGAAATATTGTATGTGTTAACTAGGGGCCATGCACAATCCTGATTTGATGGAGACAGACGTGAGAAGCACAGAGGAACATCTGGAGAAACTTCTGAAATGCCTGCTTTGCTGCCGCTGCTATTGTGCAATCGAGAATCTCCAGAGGGGAAGGCCCCAAATCCTCGGCTTTGCCTATTGCCAGGGTCGAAGTGCTTGGTGTCGGAGGCTTGAAGTTTCCGGAAGGACTCAAGAGTCGGCTGTGGTCGGGTGCTACCAGGATGCTGCATCGGCAAGTTTACGGCACTGGAAGCTCATGGCAGGAGTTTTTTTTTCCTTCCTTCTACCGACTGTGAGATGATGGGACTTGAGAGACTTCGAGACCTTTTTAAAAAAAAACTGTGCCCATGGTCCGTTCTTCATTAAATTACAGCATTGCTTTGCACTGTTGCAACTATATGCCATAATTATGTGTTTTTTGTTAGTTTTTCCAGTCGGTTTGTCTTGTGTTTCTGTGATATCATTCTGGAGAAACATTGCATCATTTCTTAATGCATGCATTATTAAATGACAATAAAAGGACTGCGTGTCCTCATAATCTAATCTCATCTAATACAGGTATTCCTCCAACCTATGGAACATGCTTACACATCGGCAAATGCAATGCCTTAATAATCATGGATGTCCAACATTAATCCTGCTCCTTAGTTCACTTATTTATTCAGAGATACAGTGCAGAATAGGGCCTTCTGGCTCAATGGGGCATGATGCCAAGCAATCCATCTATTTCACACTAGCCTAATCATGACCAATTAACTTAAAGTCTCTGCAGTGTGGGAGGAAACCAGAGCACCAGGAGGAAACCCCTGTGGTCACAGGGAGAATGTACACACATTTCAATCCAGGCAGTATCAAGGTAAATCTTCTTCGCACCCTCTCTAAAGCTTTTACATCCTTCTACAATGTGGCAACCAGCATTAAACAATATTTCAAGTGTGGTATGATCAGGATTTCTCTTTTTAAGGACACCAACATTACATTGTGGCTCTTGAAGCCAATCTCCAACGAATCAGAATCGGGTTTAATATCACCAGCATATCCCATGAAATTTGTTAACTTTGCGGCAGCAGTGTAATGCAATACATAACAGAGCAAAAAAAACTGAATTATAGTTAATATATATTAAATAGTTAAATTAAATAAGTATTGCAAAGTAAGTAGTGAGGTAGTGTTCATGGGTTCAATGTCCATTCATAAATTGGATGGCAGAGGGGAAGAAGCTGTTCCTGAATCATTAAGTGTGTGCTGTCAGGCTCCTGTTTCAGTGCTGTAATTGTTATATGGTTCTGTACAGTATCTCTTTCCTGATGGTAGCAATGTGAAGAGGGCACATCCTGAGTGATGGGGGTCCTTAATGGACGCTGCTTTTCTGAGGCACTGCTCCTTGAAGATGTTCTGGATACTGTGGAGGCCCATGATGGAGCTGACTAATTTTACAACTCTCCTTCAACTTGCACAGCAACTCTGAAGGGTCTATGGACGTGGACCCCAAGGTCCTTCTGTTCCTGCACACTGGTAAGAATCCTGCCATTCTGTCTTCAAATTTGACTTTCTAAAGTGAATCACTTTTCCAAGCTGAACCCATCTGCCACTTCTCAGCCCTGCTCTGCATCCCATCAACACCCCATTGTAAGCCTCCACAACCTTTCATACTATCCACAACAGCAATTTTCGTGTTATCTGCTAATTTATTAACCAACCCTTCCCATTCTTCATCCAAGTCATTTATAAAAGTCACAAGGAGAAGGGTCCCAGAACAAATCCTTTTGTAGAAATAATGTAGCATTCCGAATCAAGTATTATTGAAAACAAAAACTATTTTGTTTTAAATGAAAAGTGACATGCTATTATAGGACTAAAATCAGCAATTTTCATAATTTCAATTTTCCAATACAATACAGCCTCTTCCTGGATTATGAACAAACATTTTTTTTAAAAATTGAGATACAGTGCATATTCAAGCCACACCACCCAGCAATCCCCCGATTTAATCCAGCGTAACCACAGGACAATTTACAATGACCAATTAACCAAATGACTGGTATGTCTTTGTCCTGTTCGAGGAAACTGAAGCACCCGGAGGAAACACAAGCGATCACAAGGAGAACACACAAACTCCTTACAGACAGTGGCAGGAACTGAACCAGGGTCACTGGTACTGTAAAGCATTGTGAAAACCACTATGCTACCATGCAGTTCCTCATGGACACCCCACAAACAAATGAGCTCCTATTACATTTCAACAAACTTGGTACTCTTCTCATCAGTCTCGTGCTTCTGATACCATTCTTTACAATATTGTGAAGGTATGGTTACCATGTAGTGATTTTTGTTATACATTCCAACTTAATGACAACTAAAAACAGAACATATTTGTGATGTGGGGCCAACCTGTACTGGGTAAATTTACTGGCAGGATTGTTGGAGCATGGCAATTCTAGTTCCAAGTTTTACAATTGTCTTTGACTTTAAAAAGCTCAAAATTCACCCATTAAAAACTCTGCATCAATTCAAAAAGGCCACCTATTTTTCTCAGTTGTGTTGCCATGACAATGTTCTTCATTACACCAGAAGCATTAAATCAATTTCCTATGGAAAATTCTATAGAAAAATGAATTGAATAGTTGAGGTGAAGCAAACTCTGCAAAGGAGACCGTGTTGTTGGTAACCACACAAGAAATGTCATGGGAAAGAAAGATCAAATCTACTGACTGAAACAGGATTTTGAAAAAGGAAACGCTGATTTATTCCTCCCCACCACCAAATGTATTGTCAGAATAAAGTTTAAAAACAAGTAAATGCAATAAGATCTCAGATAATTGGGAAAAACTAACTTAGTCCTTTAGGAAAGTAGCTTTATTGCATGTTTAACGCTTACAGAAGTCATACTTATAGTTTTGTTACCAGATATCAAGTGTCTTGACGAAGGGTCTCGCCCGAATAAAACACCGACTGCATTCTTTTTGGTATGCCCCCATCCCCGGCCTGCTGAGTTCCTCAAGCATTTTGAGTGTGTTTATTAAGTTAGGTTAGTAATCATTTAAAAGTCTAAAGAAAACAAATAAAGCAGTTCAGATGGTTCAAGGGATTAAATGGGTGATTAGTTTGTATTACAACGCGCCATCAAATGCAAAAGCGTTTTCCCCCGACTCAAGTATACAGACAGATCACAGACCATGTTGATAGATTACTTAAATTCAACTACAGCACCAATTAGGGACCCTCAATGAAATAGACAAATTTCAGGATTCACTAGAATTCATATTACTGGTCAGAACATCGATTGCGTTGGCTTACAAATTTGAATCGACTGTAAAACTAAAAGCCATTTAATGCTCATCACTAACATTGCTGGGCAGATGGAGGCAACGAGAGCGTATCTCACCATCTTTCAACAACTCCATATTTCTTTCAAAAATAATTCAAAGCTACAAGGCTTGCCAATTAAGGCACCGTAACATTTAACACGTTTCTAAGCACGTGCGGTCGTTCTTCAAAAAAAACATTTATGATGGAACGCGTGCGTTCATTTACGATGGGTTCCGCAATGTTACCGGCTTATGTTAATGGCTTATTCAATAAAGACAAAAGCATTCATAATGATGAGAAATACAATTGAACCGATTTTGGCACAGCAAGTACAATACCTACATAATGGAAACCTGCGCTATAAGTACTTCAGCGAAAGTAGTATCATTAAATTACTATTAGTGAATTACATACTGATTTTTATACTTACTGATCTGTTTCACTTTTCTTTCCCTTCAAACAGTGTCGATACCAAGCTTCTGGAGTGGATTATTACTGCAATGCAGTGATTTATTTTGCAATCTCGCATGCCTTTGACTAACTACCCCATTCAACGAATCAACGTGACATTATCCACGAAACGTAGCATCTTTGCACCAAAATTAAGAACTGTCGCAATTCAAAATACACCTGGATTAGCAATCACTCCAAATGCAATCCGTAATAGATTTCGCGACAAACTTTGCTCATCAAAAAAAAACAGGCACTTACTCTCGCTTCTACTGTTGTCAATTTTTGGTCTTCAGAAATGAAAACGTACAGGGGTAGAAAAGAAAAAAAAAAGTGGGCAGAACCAATAGTTAAGCAATTCTATTTAATTAATAAAAGGGGTTGCTAACGTTCAGTCTGAAACTTACCCAGAAGTGTGCATGGCAGTTGACCATCATGGTCCTCTCGATAAGTTCATCGGGACATTCAAGAAGATGGTGCCCGGACACTACACCTGCGTTATTGACCAGCACCGTCACGTCGCCGATCTCCCTCCGCACCAAGTCGGCAGTCCTGTAGACGCTACCCCTTTTGCTCACGTCGCAAGTGTAAGTGTGGACCCGCACGCCCAGCTGCCGGACCTTCTCGGCCGTCTCCTCGTTGCTCTCCTGGTTGATGTCCCATAGCACCAGGGTGGCTTTCCTCCGGGCGAACTCCAGCGCGAAGAGCCTGCCGAGCCCGCTGCCCGCTCCCGTAATCAGGCACACCTGATCGCACACGCTCTTCTCCTTGGGCTTGATCACCCATCTGACAGCGGCCAACACGAAAGCCCAGAGCACTTTGAAAGTCACGACGAAAAACTCCGCGACGATATTCATGGCTGACGCCGGGAGGGGACGACAGGCCGGCCCTTCCCCAGGAGGAGCGGCCAGCAGCAGCGGATCCGGGAGCCGGCTGTTGCGCGCTGTCAGAGCCGGGGCCGCACTGCAGACACTCCTCCTCCTCCTCGCCCGACCACCACCACTTAACTCTGAGCATCTTCAGCTCCGCCTCGCCCTTTAAATGCATGGCCCGCTCCCAGGACCCCGCCAACAAGCGTCCACTTCTGTTCTCACCGCTGGCGCCCCATCGTTACACCTGCTTTTCGCATGTCTTATCCTACACGTACAACAGGTTAAAATAATTAACTCGCTCCGCTGAATCACCTGGTGGTGCCTTCATTGGTTCAGGCAGTTACGCAGACAGCTTTCCGAGCGTGGGCTTAAGAGTTCTCGCGCATGCGCGCTTCTCTCCTTTTCCCCGGTAATTGTGGCGACGATGGCGGGCCCAAAGTGAGTGTGGAATCGAGTGAATTTAAATCCGGTTACATCCGTGGTTAAATCGGATCTGTTCGCGTTTTATAGCTATGAGATATTATCAGGCGATGAACAAGTTGTATTTTACAGCTTTTTTTAAAAGTTATGACGGCCTTGGATGCAATGTTCTGGCGATGCAACTCTTGTCTCGATCTCCTGTGTGATCTGAGGCTGGAATAAGTAGTGCTATTCTAATTTACTGTAAAGCTACTCATGTTGTCAACTAAACAAAATAGAACAATGTTTCAAAGCAAACTTGTATACGCTGGTAAGCTCGTTATAGTCTCTTGTTCATTGTCCGCCGTCAGGCTAGGGCCTAGTAGATGAATGTACAATTTGGTCTACTTTAAATTGTTAGTTGCGTTTTGAAATATTAATATCTATGCAAAGGATAGGGTATGCAGATGTACGTAAAATAATGTATCTCTAACGGCTATGTGCATGCTTCCTTTTTTGCCTGTCAGAGAAAAGAAGGTGCCGTCTGTCCCGGAAAGCCTTTTGAAAAAGCGTAAGGCGTACGCAGACATGAAGGCCAAACGTGCTAAGCGTTTGTTATTAGAAAAGAAGGTTTGTGAAACGATTTTTGTCGTGTAGATCAATCTTTGTGTTTTAGTAGTACGTGTTTAATATGTTATTTAGTGTTGTACTGTTCTGGAAACGTTAGTGGTTGTATTGTTAAAATGTATGATACTCTTTCAAGTTATCTTTGATAAGAAAAACTGGGGTTACCTGAGTCTGCAGCATCTTTAGTCTGGCATCTTCCCCCTTCCTCTCCAACCCTGAAGAAGGGCCTCGGCCAGAAACGTCGACTGTTTGTTTATTTCCATAGATACTACCCGACCTGCTGAGTTACTCCAGCATTTTGTGTGTGTTGCTCTGGATTTCTAGCATCTGCAGAATCTCTTGTGTATCTGAAAATTCTGATCTCAAAAGCAATATTTTCTGCATGTGCATAGTTTAACATGCAAGGTCCGTTTTTTGCCATTCATTCATGCGCTCAATTGTTCTTAAATAGAATTGACAAAAATTAGGTGATTTAACTTGTCAAAGTGTGTATGACCCACTAAACTATAAAATGCCCTAGAAAGAATAGTTTATTGTACAATGACTTTCTGGCATACTAAGCCATGATTTAATATTTACCAGACCTGCCTGCCCTTAAGAACTTCCATAATAACTTGTAACACTCTATGATAATTATTAGAAACTCAACACACATATTTGCTAAATTTAGGTCACTGTATGTAGCCTTTTATCTTGTACAGCATGTTCTTGTCCAAGAGCTTTTATAATGGCCTAAAAATGTACCAGTGTTTCAATGGCATGTTCTAGACCCTGATCCTTCCTATCAACTCAATGGGTTTTAGCACACTTATTTTGAAGTTTGTAGTATTCCATTTTAATTTTATTGTGAATTGACATCAGAGAAGCTGCACTATTGGTCTTTGTGGGCAGCTGTCTTTATCAACAGAGAACATCTGTTCGGCAGTAAATTTCAGCTGAGTTTGAAATATTTTTGTAGATTCTTTTAGTGCTCCAATTTAAAGGATTTTTCTGTTAACTTACTTTGTGTTATCATGGTTTCCAGATAAATAGACAGAAGAGAAAACTCATCTACAAGAGAGCTGAGAGTTACCACAAGGAGTACAGGCAAATGTACCGAAGTGAGATTCGACTTGCCAGAATGGCGCGCAAAGCCAAAAATTTCTATGTCCCTGCTGAACCCAAGCTAGCATTTGTGATCCGTATTAGAGGGTGAGTATTGATGGTCAATTACTGAGTGCTGGTGAATAAATTTCGGACTGTTAAATGAAAATGCAAATAAACCATTTTAAATTGGTCACACGTGAAAACGATACGCTTCTTGGTGCTAATTTCTGTTTATGAATTTACAGCATCAATGGTGTTAGCCCTAAAGTTCGCAAGGTGCTTCAGCTCCTACGACTGCGTCAGATCTTCAATGGAGTGTTTGTGAAACTGAATAAGGCTTCAATCAATATGCTCCGTATTGCAGAGCCATACATTGCATGGGGGTATGTGATATATGCTCCGTATTGCAGAGCCATACATTGCATGGGGGTATGTGATTGGATAATAAATAGTCGCAAAAATAAATCTTCATGCTAATAGATGTTCATAGAGTCATGGAAAAGTACCGCCCAGAAATATGCCCTTTGGCCCAGCAAGTCTGTGTCAAGCCATTTACACTGCCTATTCCCATCGACCATAGCCCTCCATCCCTCTACCATCTGTGTACCTATCCAACTTCCCTTAAAAGTTGAAATTGGACGTGCATGCGCCACTTGCGCAGGCAGCTCGTTCCATACACACTCAACCCTCTGAGTGAAGTAGTTTCCCTTCATTTTCTCCTTAAACTTTTCACCTTTCACTGTTCACCCATGATTTCTCATAGAAGTTCCACTAGACCTCCTTAGAAAAAGCCTGCTTGTGTTTGCCCTATTTATACCCCTCATAATTTTGTATACCTCTAACAAATCTGCTCTCAAACCTTCTTCGCTCCAAGGAATAAAGTCTTAACCTATTCAAACTTCCCTTATATCTTGGGTCCAACAGACCTGACATCATCCTTGTAAATTTACTCTGTGCTCTTTCAGCCTTATTCACATCTTTCCTGTGGGTGGGTGACCAAAACCTCACATAATACTCCAAGTTAGGCATCACCAATATCATGTACAACTTCACCTTAACATCCTATCTCCTGTACTCAATACTTTGATTTACAAAGGCAAATATGCCAGAGGCTTTTTTTTATGACCCTATAAACCTGTGATGCCACTTTAAATTATAATGGGCATATATTCCCAGATCCCTTTGTTCTATCACAGTATAAGACCTACCCTGGTGGTCCGGTATTAATTTCCATCTGCCATTTTTTCAGCTCATCCAGCTCCAACTGCAAGTCATAATAGCTTGCTTGCTGTCCACTACACCCCAATGTTGGTGTCATTCACAAATTTACTGATGCAGTTAACCACGTTATCATCCAGATGGAAACTAATACCAACGCAGCACTGATCAATGTGGCACTCCACAATAGTCACAGGCCTCCAGTCAGAGGCAACCATCTACTACCACCTTTCTGGCTTCTTGGAAGCAAATGTCTAAGCCAGTTTACTACATCTTGAATGCCGACCGGCTGAACTGTCTTTTCTAACTGCGTGCAGAGCCTTGTCTGGTACATTGCTGAAGTCCGTGTACACAACATGCACTGCTTTCATTGACTTCCCTGGTAACTTCCTCGAAAAACTACAAAGCCATGCTGACTATCCTTAATGGGTCCATGTCTATCCAAATTCTCATATATCTGGTCCCTGGGAATACCTTGCAATAACTTTCCCACTACTGATGTCAGGCTTACTGGCCTATAGTTTCCTGGTTTGTGTTTAGAGTTTTGCTTAAACAGCAGAACAACATTGGTTATCCTCCAGCACTTCACCTGTTGCTAAGGACAATTTAAATATATCTGCTGGGGACCTGGCAATTTTTGCACTTTCCTCCCATAGGTTCAAGGGAACACCTTGTCAGGATAAATCCCCAGGGCCCCAGGTAAATTATTCACCTCAATTTGCTTCAAGACAGTAAGCACCTCCTCTGTAATCTGTATAGAGTCCATGAAATTGATGCATTTTTCCCTTCTGTAGATTCTTGTCTCCAGGCATGGATCAGCCATTCCGATCTTCCGGAGTGCCAGTTTTGTCCCTTGCAATCCTTTTGCTCTTAATATATCTGTAGAATGCCTTAGGATTCTCCTTCACCTTATCGGCTAAAGCAACCTCATGCCTGCTTTTAGTCCTCCTGGTTTCCTAAGAGTTCTCTTGCATTTCTTGTATTCCGAAAGCTCCTCATTTGTTCCTACCTGCCTATACCTGTAATGGATCTCCTTTTTCTTAACCAGGGCTCAATATCTCTTGAAAACCAAGGTTCCCCCACCTGTTACCTTTTACCTTTTATTCTGACAACCATGTACAAGCTATATACTCTCATAAATTTCACTTTTGAAGGCCTGCCACTTATGTGTACACCTTTGCTGGAAAACAACCAATCCACACTTGTCAGATCCCTTCTAATACCATTAAAGTTTGCCTTTCTGCAATTTAGAATCTCAACCTGAGGACCAGACCTATCTTTTTTCATATTTGAAACTAATCACATTATGGTCTCTAGATGCAAAGTGTTTCCCTACACAAATTTCTGTCACCTGCCCTGTCTCATTCCCTAATTGTGCACACTTGTTGGGACTTCTGTGTACTGATTAAGGAAAATTCCCTGAATGCAATAGACATACTATCCCAACTAGTCATTTTACAATATGGGAGTCCCAGTGAATAACAACCTTGTATTTCTTGCAACCACCTGCAATCTCTACAAATGTTCTTCTAAATCCCTCAGACTGTTGGGTGGTCTGTAATATAGCCAACATTAACGTGGTCATATCTTTCTTATTACTTGGTTCCACTCGTAACTCCTCACTGGACTCTGTCAGAATGAGTGTGAATGTCATTGTTGGATGTGTTCACTTGAAACATTCTAAATTTTTGTTGATAACTAATAATTACTGATACTTCAACGCTGAAGCTCCCAGAGGATCCATTTCCCAGCGGTTTCGTCAGTAAGTTCCCCTGAGTAATTTGGGAATCTTGACTGTTTTAAGTTTAGGCTGTTATGACCTTTGTTTAATTTGCTGGGCTTTTTTAAGAACTGATTCAGAGAATTTCTAAATAAGCTGTACAACTTGGGCTCAGATCCAAGCTGACTGTAAGAATGTCAGCTGATGAGATGCTGTGGAAAATTGTACTTAAACTTGCTAGTAGCAAATTTTAGCTGTAAAATTGTCCTTTGGAAACGTGATAATGTATGTGAAGGGTTGTATTTTGATTTTTGAGGCATGTTAATTCTTGTTCTTTTAATTACTTAGCTATCCAAATCTCAAGTCTGTCCGTGAGTTGATTTACAAACGTGGCTTCGGCAAGATCCGGCATCAGCGCATTGCGCTCACTGACAATTCCTTGATCGAAAAACAGCTGGGTAAGTTTGTAGTTTTAGCTGGATGAATGTGATCTCAGTCATGCAGATTGAACAAACATTTTCTCATGATAATGCTTTATCTTTCTGGTACCTTTACCACCTGATTACTATCTGATTTTGCCCAATCATACAGAAGTGTTTATAACAGGTTCTGAATGAATTAATTTCAAAATTTCTACTGGCATGTGTTGTGAGAAGCTTGGGTTTATTGTCATAGAGAGGGTAACATGGAGGATCTTCAGTGGGGAGTTATTGTAGGGAGTTCGTGTAATTTAAGTGATAGATGAAGGAATAGTGAAGAATGAAATTTAGAATGTTGTCTGACTTAGGGTCGTTAGTGTTTCTGCCATTCTCTTCCTAGGTGACAGTGGATTAGAAAAATGCTGCCAGGGACCCAGTGGTAAAGTGTGGCAATGCTAGAATGAATACTGTATTCAGTCTTGAAATAATAGATATTAAGCTTTAATATCTTTTATTCAAATAGACTGCTTTGTCCTGGGTAGTTTTGAATTGCTTTGGTGTTAATAGAAGTTACATGCAATCTGGGAGACGGAGTGTGCTCCAACAAATTCACAATATCTGGCTTGTAATAGATGTAAACTGCGTCGAGAAGGGATGTTTGTTGTTGTAATGCCTGCCATCTGATCTGCTGTACTCAAGCTGTCATTTGTGATGTGCCAGATATGTTATAAAGGTTAATAATGGTACAGTTCAATGACGAGGATGGGCTGTATGGATTTTGTCACTTATTTGTGTTCTCCACTACTTCTATGTTGGCGTGGGCTCTTCAGTCTAGTTTTGATCTTGGCAATTACTGAAATAGCTTAGGGTCACAAGCTTGACAGACTAGAATGTTTGAATCAAGATTAACAAATTTCTTTCACCTTTTATATGTGGATTATATTTTCATTGATTCATAATGCATATTTTCAAAACAAAATAACCATGATTTGCAATTTATTCACATCTCCATATGGATTGTACACAATTTTTTGCATGCTCGGTTACCAGTTGTTAACTGGCAAAGAATTATGCGTATGGAATTTTTACAACATACACAGAATAGTTACAAATTTCCAGTAATTCTTTGGGAGGATGGTGTAAATCAGTGGTAGCATCTCCCATTATTTTGTGTAAAATCAGGCAGATACCATTATAAAGCAGGCATCAACTGCATGTAGAAAGGCAAATAGTTTTATCATTAAGTTATTTTCAATGTTTTCAGTTGTTTTATGCAAGTTTAATGTGTTATGTATTTTAAAAAGTGATTTCAGTATTTTTATTAGGTTCTGGTTATACTGAATGCCTTGAAAACACGACTACTTTGACAGCCATAAGACCATAATTGGCCAATTCAGCCCATTGGGTCTGCTGCGTCATTTCATCATGGCTGACCCCATATATCTGCCTTCTTGCCATATTCTTTGATGCCCTGACAGATTGGGAAACTGTCAACTTCCATCTTAAATATACCATGGACTTGGCCTCCACTGCTGTCTGTGGCAGAGCATTCCACAGATTCACTACTCTGGCTTTAAAAAAAAGTCCTCCTTACCTCTGTTCTAAAGGGTCACCCCTCAATTTTGAGGCTGTGCCCTCTAGTTCTGGATACCCGCACCATAGGAAACATCCTCACCACATCCACCTTACCTAGTCTAGTCCTTTCAATGTTCAGTAGGTTTCAATAAGATCTCCTTCTCCCACTCCCACCCCCAACATTCTTCTAAATTCCTTGAGTACAGGCCAAAGCTGCCAAATACTTATCATTTGTTAACCCCTTCATTCCTGGAATCATCATTGTAAACCTCTTGTGGACTCCCTCCAATGAGAAGACATCCTTTGAGATATGGGGCCCAAAGCTCTTGATAATACTCCAAAGTGCAGCCTAACTAGTGTCTTTAAAAGGCTCAGAATTATCTCCTTGTTTTTATATTATATTCTCCTTGAAATAAATGCCAATGTTGCATTTGCCTTTTTTTAAACCACAGACTCAACCTGTAAGTTAACGTCCCAAGAGTCTTGCATGTGGACTCCCAAGTCCCTCTGCACTTCTGATGATTGAACTTTCTCCCCATTTAGAAAATATTGTTCCTTTTACCAAAATGCATTATCATATTTCCCAACACTGTATTCCATCTGCCTCTTTTTTTTTGCCCGTTCTTCCAGTTTGTCTAAGTTCAGCTGCAGTTGCATTGCTTCCTCAGCACTACCTACCCTTCCTCCTATCTTTGTATCCAATAAGTTTGAAGGCAGGTCCTTGATAAACAGCTTGCAGCACTGTGTGTCCGACGGAGTGATCAGCAGCACTGGGGCTCCACAGGGGACTGTCTTGTCTCCCTTTCTCTTCACCATTTACACCTCGGACTTCAACTACTGCGCAGAGTCTTGTCATCTTCAGAAGTTTTCGGATGACTCTGCCATAGTTGGATGCATCAGCAAGGGAGATGAGGTTGAGTACAGGGCTACTGTAGGAAACTTTGTCACATGAGCAGAATTATCTGCAGCTTAATGTGAAAAAGACTAAGGAACTGGTGGTAGACCTGAGGAGAGCTAAGGTACTGGTGACCCGTTTCCCTCCGGGGGTCAGTGTGGACATGGTGGAGGATTACAAATACCTGGGGATACGAATTGACAATAAACTGGACTGGTCTAAGAACACTGAGGCTGTCTACAAGAAGGATCAGAGCCGTCT
This sequence comes from Mobula hypostoma, assembly GCF_963921235.1. NCBI lineage: Eukaryota > Metazoa > Chordata > Chondrichthyes > Myliobatiformes > Myliobatidae > Mobula > Mobula hypostoma. Next base: position 223,116,681 of record NC_086097.1, on the reverse strand, counting down.
CTATTTCCTGAGGAGACTGAGGTCCTTTAACATCTGCCAGAAGATGCTAAGGATGTTCTACGAGTCTGTGGTGGCCAGTGCTATCATGTTTGCTGTTGTGTGCTGGGGCAGCAGGCTGAGGGTAGCAGACACCAACAGAATCAACAAACTTATTCATAAGGCCAGTGATTTTGTGGGGATGGAACTGGACTCTGTCACGGTGGTGTCTGAAAAGAGGATGCTGTCTAAGTTGTGTGCCATCTTGGTCAATGTCTCCAATCCACTACATAATGTACTGGATGGGCACAGGAGTACATTCAGCTAGAGACTCATTTCTCCGAGATGCAACACAGAGCGTCACAGGAAGTCATTCCTGCCTGTGGCCATCAAACTTTACAACTCCTCCCTTGGAGGGTCAGACACCCTGTGCCGATAGGCTGGTCCTGGATTTGTTTCATAATTTACTGGCATAATTTACATATTTAACTATTTATGGTTCTATTACTATTTATTATTTATGGTGCAACTGTAACGAAAACCAATTTCCCCCTGGGATCAATAAAGTGTGACTATGACTATTTTGAGAGTACTGGTAATACAAGATGGAAAGTCAAATTTTCCTGGAACATGGCAGGTACGTTAAGAGTACTAATGTGCAAAGAGATCTTTTTGAGAGATATTAAGATTAAGGGTGAATATCTGGTACAAGTTACCAGTGGAAGTGGTGGAAGCAGACACTATAGCAACATTTAAAGGGCATTTGGACTGGTACTTACAAGGATATGGACAAATGGGATTAGTGTGGATTGGCATCATGGTCAGTGTGCTGTATTTTATGCAGTTCTGATGGGGAACTGCATCAGTTTTGTGTAGTAATGGCTGCTATGTACCGGGCCATGTTAAAAATAAAATAAATAATTCTGCCATTATACATGCTCCATATGAACTTCCTCTCACTTCCTTGTCTAACATTTTCAGGATATATTTCTGTTCCATTCTCCTTTTGTGGTTATGTCTTCCCCAATACAACAGTGCTATTTGGTGAGCTGATTTTTTTAAAATAGTTTTAACACATCTGGGTAAAGAAGTGGCTTGAGTTCCCCATTAGAACCCTAGCCAGATCTGGTCTTCCACTTTGCTCTCTGCATTCTGTGCTCATGGAACAACTGTGTGGACATTGTCAAATGAAGTGTGGTTGGATGTCTGGCCAGCAGACCAGCAAGTCATCAGAGACCAGAGTTGGTCAAAGAAGCCATGAGTTTGCAAGTCCTTGAGTTCGCTGGAGACTGAAGATGTCCTCCCTTGTGTTTGAAAGACTGTGTCCTTGGCAAGTAGCATCAAAGAGAATCCCAAGGCAAATTTATACATGCAGCAAGAGCAAGAGAACCACTCAAAGATAAAGTGGGAACATTGGGTGCAGAGGGTGTGGGTGGGGTACTTTGAATATTTTACATCAGTATTTACCAAGTTTAAGGATGTGGAGAATAAGGAGATCAGTGTCAAGCACACTGATAAGCTAAAGCATTTCAAGGTAAGGAAGAGGTAGTGTTGGGTCTCTTAAAGAGCATTAAGGTGGACAAGATCCCAGGGCCTGATGGAATTATACCTCAGGTTACTGAGAGAGGAGGTTGCTGTGGCCTTGACCAATACCTTTGTCTCCTCTGGCCACCGGTGAGATTAGAGGTTTGCCAAATTGTTAATGTTCCATTGTTCAAGAAGGGAACCAAGGAAAGTCCTGGAAACTGCAGACCAGTGAGCCTCATGTCAGTGATGGGGCCTAATTAGGGAGAGCCTGCAAGTCATATCTTACCAACTTGATGAAGCTTTTTGTTGAGGTAATGGTGGTGATTGAAGGTAGAACTGGATATTGTGTATGTGGATTTTAGTAGGGTGTTTGGACAAGGTCCCTCAAGGGAGGCTCATCTAACAGATTAGGAGTCATGCGATTGGCCGTTTGGATTCAGAACTGGCTTACCCATAGGAGACTTGGATGTTGGTTGAAGTGACTTATTCCAGCTGAAGGGGTGTGGTTAGTGGTGTTCTATGAGGATCTGTACTGGGACCTCTGCTGTTGGTGTTAGAAATAAATGAACTGGATGAAAATGTAGATGGGTGGCTTACTAAATTTTCAGATGATATGAAGGTTGGTGGTGTGGATAGTGTAGATGACTGGCAATGAGATCTGGATCAGTCACAAATATGGGTGGAGAAATCTCAGATGGAGTTTAACCCAGCCAGGTATGAAGTTTTGCACCTTGGTAGGTCAAATGTAAAGAGACGGTACACTGTTAAGGGCAAGATTCTCAACAACGTTGATGAGCAAAGGGATAGTAAGAGTCCAAGTACATAGCTCCCTGAAAGTGGCTGCACGGGTTATGAACAATGTGACATAGTGGCCATTAGGACCGAGATTAGGAAAAACTTCTTCACACAGAGAGTGGTGAATCTGTGGAATTCTCTGCCACAGCAAACTGTTGAGGCCAGTTCATTGGCTATGTTTAAGAGGGAGTTAGATATGGCCCTTGTGGCTACAGGGGTCAGGGGGTATGGAGGGAAGGCTGGGTTCTGAGTTGGATGATCAGCCATGATCATAATAAATGGCGGTGCAGGCTCGAAGGGCCGAATGGCCTACTCCTGCACCTATTTTCTATGTTTCTATTATTAGTTGAGGCATTGAGTTCAAAAGTCAGGAAGTTGTGTGGCAGTTTTTTTATAACTCTAGGTAGGTCATTCTGGAGGATTGCATACAGTTCTGGTTGCCTCATTATAGGAAGGACGTTGAGGCTTTGGAGAGGGTGCAGAAAAAGTTTTTGTATTAGGGTTGAAATGTGTACCACACGGCATGCATTTAAGGTGAGGGGGTACAATTTCAAAGATGTGAGGGGAAGTATTTTTCTTTAGGGTGGTGGGTGCTTGGAATGTACTTGCCTGGGGTGAAGGTAGAGGCTGGTAGGAAACATTTAGATAGGCACATGAATGGGGGGGGGGGGGTGGAGGTGTATGAATTCTGTAGGCAGAAAAGATCAACTTAGTTGGTCATTTGATTACTAGTTTAATTGTTTCAGTCTCCATTGTGGGCTAGTACTTTATGAGTTTTGTAAGTGTTCTTATTCTTCGGCTTAGGACTGTACAAAAGTAACATTTGGTATCCTGCAAAAAAAATCGAACGGCACAACTTTTTGTAGGAAGGCAATTTTGTTAAGTTACTGTAATGAAACTGCTAGGGAGGAAAAAAATAGTGTAGATGTATTTTGGGCAAAAAAGGGGGAGTTGCTATTATACCTCCAAAAACCTGTGGTCTGGGCTTCTAAGAGTTGAAACTTGTAGCTGTGGTTTCTCAGACTCTTACCGTTTCTGTGCTCAACAGGTTATCAGCTGGCATAACTAACGGTCACATGTTTCACTGTTGGGGTTTCTAATAGGGATTGATTTGAATACTTGGACAAATTGATAATATTTTGATCGTTTTCATTATCCATGAACACAAACCAAGTAGTACACCTGATACTTAAAATGTGTGGTTAGTGTATTGAGTGAGGTCAGACCTTGTATGTTTTACTTACCAGTGTGATTTAAAATAAAACCTTAATGCTTATTTTTCACATTAGTTATCTGAACTAAATGTTTTCTTTCAGTGTGTTCTGAGTACAAATAGTAACAGTATGGCTGTGAATCCAGGATAATCTAAAACCAGAGGGGAGACAGTAGGCTGCAAAATGTGGAGCAATAAAGAAGCATCTGTTGTGGGGAGGGTATTTAGATTTGAGACCCTGCATCAGGGCTGCATTAACAGGTTCCAGTGCGAAACATTGACCATTCCTTACACTGCACAAATACTGCTCGAGTTCATCCCACAGATTTTTTTTATTCTTTAACTTGTTTCAAAGATGGTAATTGGGCTGATGCAATGTCAAAAGCTGGAATCTTTGTGGATGTTTCACAAACACAATTCAAAAACTTCATAAACAATGGTAATTGACAATTTTAAAAGGTTTGAAGTTAAAGCCAAACCACTAAGGATTAATACATTCCAATGCACGTTTATCCCAATTTACTTTTAAAAATTAAATTGTCAGTAATTTGCCTTTTGGTCTTGGAGCCAATTCCCTTGAATATAAAGAAATGGCTGCATCGTGGCAGGGTTCAACCCCCAGATGCCCAGTGTTGGGGAATTGCAGAAAATGAATGTTTGCACTGGGTGCCCAAGGAAGTCCAAACACAGAACCATAAAACAACCCTATAGCCAAAAGGCCTTTTAAACTGTTGCCACACCTATCACCTGAAGCAGGTGTTGGGAAACAGCTTAATTTAGAAATTGGAATACATTTTCAAATAAATTGTTAATAATGAGCCAATTATTTGTATTGCAGGAAGGTGTGGCATCATTTGCATTGAAGATCTGATTCATGAAATCTACACAGTAGGGAAGAACTTCAAGATGGCCAACAATTTCTTGTGGCCCTTCAAACTGTCCTCACCACGTGGTGGCATGAACAAAAAGACAACACACTATGTTGAGGGTGGTGATGCTGGCAACAGAGAAGACCAAATCAACAGAATGATTAGGTGTATGAACTGAGGTATGCTGTGTTTGTGTGGACGTTTAATTGTGCCACTAGTGTTACGGATAGGTAAGAGGACAGTGAAATGTATTTTGTATGTAGAATGTTATAATGTTATTAGCATTAAAATCTTTCTGGAATTTCATGTGGCAGTGAGTACTTAAGATTTTAACCAGTTAGATAGTTTGGCTCTTCAAATCAGGGTGAAAAGATTAGGAATTTGCCTCTTGTATATATTCAGGTATTTTGAATAAAATCTCACTGTTGATGGATATAGATAGTAAATGAATACATTTCAAGTTGACGTCTTCACTTTAATGAATTAATCGTGCCCAATTAATGTCAGCAAAAATCATGTGTAGTGTTCCATAATTGTTTGTAGCAAGTCCACTGGTTACACCTGTTGGACATCTCCCTGGGCTCTATTGCCTTACGTCAATAAAAGGAAGTTGTAGGTGCAGACCTCACCTTGCATGGAGTATACGGAGTACCTGGATTGAAAACCAAGATTTTTGTTCCAGTCACTATTTCTTCTCCAGCCACTAGCTTGGGCACTGAGTTTTGAAGCAATTCTCTTGATACAATCCTTTAGGGATTCATAGCATATGACATCATTTGCATCATCCTCAAACAGTTGGTTTACCTTGAACCAGTTTGTTGCCCACATCTGGAGCAGGTGGAGTATAATAGTTGGTTAAACTTGGCTTGCTCTCCAGAAGAGATGAATAGGTTGGAAGACAGTTAAACGGTTTATGAAGATGCCTGAGCTAAGCAAGAGCAAGTCCCTTGTGATTTGTTAATCTCTGTTGCAAATGAATTTTTGATTTTTTTTAAATCATGCTAAAACAAGTATTTTAGTCAGAGCTTGTAACTAAAGGGTTAGAATTACAGGAGGCTGATCAAGTATCTGCTGGTTTTCTGTGATCAAGTAAACTGAAAGCTCATTTGATTCTTCCCAAAGATCTGGCTATTCTATATTCTAGTTCAGCAGAGAATGCAGACGAATGCATCTTACTGAACTTAAAAATGGGTTGGAGTGGTTGGGTTAACGATTTTAACCCCCCCCCCCACCTAGACTAAAGAAATGCCCATAATATCATTTTTTGCACATGCTGCAATATCATTTGTTTCAGTAGTCCTTTCCCCATTAGTTGTCTTGAGAATTGTTGGTTAGGCCGGAGTATGGAGGAGTCTTGCATCACAATTTTTGTATATTGTTCCATTGTGATTTCTGATTGGCTGAAGATGTTGGTAATGTGAAGCTTATTCTGTTGTGTGTTGCCATAAAGCAATGCTTGATTCAGTATAAAACTAAAACTCATTGGAAAGTTTAGATGGTAGGAAAATGATTGTTGTGCTACATAATAAAGCTGTGTTTGAATCAACTCAAAGCCCCCTTGTTCAAATTGGTATTACAATTAGATTATGCTTATTTTCAATCCATTTCAAAATTTCAGTACATGTGCCATTGAATATTTTGACGCTAGGATTTAGGTTTAGGGGAAAAAAAGCACGCAGAGATTGGATGTGCATTAAAATATAATATGGTATATTAAGATTAATGCATTTGTGGTGCATTAGGCTCAATAAACTTATCTACATTAAAAGACAACTTTTTAAAATTGTAGAATAGACAAAACATTTTGCATATAATGACACTCCAAAGGCAATTGGCAGCACATTCCAATTGTGTCATTTTAAGGGCAATCTGGAAAAGGAGCAGATTATGATGTGTGTGTTTTACTGTATAGGTGAAAATGGCTATACTGGGACTTTCTGGTGACAGCTTGTGCTTTGCCAGATGGGATGATGCCTGCTTTGTGTCTGAAGGCCAGGAAGTATTGTAGAATTTTCTAATTTTGTATCTCTTCCCTTTTAGGTGTCCCACAGATGTCAAATTTCTACCATATCTGTTAAATAAAGAAATTTTATTACAGTGATCTTCTGTGTTGGGCTTTTTTTTCCCCAGTGTTCAAGGTACATTTATGAACAAAATATGTATGCAATATACAACTGAGATTCATCTTCTCCAGACATGAAATAAAACAATAAGCTGTTCAAAGAAAATCAAACCCACGCATAAAAAAAAATTGTGTAAGCGGCAACAGGAATGAATGAACGAAAACAATATCGAAATACAATTAAACTACAGTCACTCACCTTGATGTTTCAATCCTTCTTGATGCTTTAATCAGCGAGAAATGACGTAAATTATGGGTTTGAGCCCTGTCTCTTGGCCTCGAGGCTATGCGCCTCCTGGAACCTTCTTAAGAGCAAAGCACATAGAAACATAGAAAATAGGTGCAGGAGTAGGCCGTTCGGCCCTTCGAGCCTGCACCGCCATTTATTATGATCATGGCTGATCATCCAACTCAGAACCCCGCCCCAGCCTTCCCTCCATACCCCCTGATCCCCGTAGCCACAAGGGCCATATCTAACTCCCTCTTAAATATAGCCAATGAACTGGCCTCAACTGTTTCCTGTGGCAGGCAATTCCACAGATTCACCACTCTCTGTGTGAAGAAGTTTCTCCTAATCTCAGTCCTAAAAGGCTTCCCCTTTATCCTCAAACTGTGACCCCTTGTTCTGGACTTCCCCAACATCGGGAACAATCTTCCTGCATCTAGCCTGTCCAATCCCTTTAGGATTTTATACATTTCAATCAGATCCCCCCTCAATCTTCTAAATTCCAATGAGTACAAGCCCAGTTCATCCAGTCTTTCTTCATATGAAAGTCCTGCCATCCCAGGAATCAATCTGGTGAACCTTTGTACTCCCTCTATGGCAAGGATGTCTTTCCTCAGATTAGGGGACCAAAACTGCACACAATACTCCAGGTGTGGTCTCACCAAGGCCTTGTACAACTGCAGTAGTACCCCTCTGCTCCTGTACTCGAATCCTCTCGCTATAAATGCCAGCATACCATTTGCCTTTTTCACCGCCTGCTGTACCTGCATGCCCACTTTCAATGACTGGTGTATGATGACACCCAGGTCTTGTTGCACCTCCCCTTTTCCTAATCGGCCACCATTCAGATAATCTGTTTTCCTATTTTTGCCACCAAAGTGGATAACTTCACATTTATCCACATTAAATTGCACCTGCCATGAATTTGCCCACTCACCCAACCTATCCAAGTCACCCTGCATCCTCTTAGCATCCTCCTCACAGCTAACACTGCCACCCAGCTTCGTGTCATCCGCAAACTTGGAGATGCTGCATTTAATTCCCTCATCCAAGTCATTAATATATATTGTAAACAACTGGGGTCCCAGCACTGAGCCTTGCGGTACCCCACTAGTCCCTGCCTGCCATTCTGGAAAGGTCCCGTTTATTCCCACTCTTTGCTTCCTGTCTGCTAACCAATTCTCCATCCACATCAATACCTTACCCCCAATACCGTGTGCTTTATGTTTGCACACTATATCTGTGTGGGACCTTGTCAAAAGCCTTTTGAAAATCCAAATATACCACATCCACTGGTTCTCCCCTATCCACTCTACTGGTTACATCCTCAAAAAATTCTATGAGATTCGTCAGACATGATTTTCCTTTCACAAATCCATGCTGACTTTGTCCAATGATTTCACCGCTTTCCAAATGTGCTGTTATCACATCTTTGATAACTGACTCCAGCAGTTTCCCCACCACCGACGTTAGGCTAACCGGTCTATAATTCCCCGGTTTCTCTCTCCCTCCTTTTTTAAAAAGTGGGGTTACATTAGCCACCCTCCAATCCTCAGGAACTAGTCCAGGATCTAACGAGTTTTGAAAAATTATCACTAATGCATCCACTATTTCTTGGGCTACTTCCTTAAGCACTCTCGGATGCAGACCATCTGGCCCTGGGGATTTATCTGCCTTCAATCCCTTCAATTTACCTAACACCACTTCCCTACTAACAAGTATTTCACTCAGTTCCTCCATCTCACTGGACCCTCTGTCCCCTACTATTTCTGGAAGGTTATTTATGTCCTCCTTAGTGAAGACAGAACCAAAGTAATTATTCAATTGGTCTGCCATGTCCTTGCTCCCCATAATCAATTCACCTGTTTCTGTCTGTAGGGGACCTACATTTGTCTTTACCAGTCTTTTCCTTTTTACATATCTATAAAAGCTTTTAGTCAGTTTTTATGTTCCCTGCCAGTTTTCTCTCATAAGTTCTTTTCCCCTTCCTAATTAAGCCCTTTGCCCTCCTCTGCTGAACTCTGAATTTCTCCCAGTCCTCAGGTGAGCCACTTTCTCTGGCTAATTTGTATGCTTCTTTGGAATTGATACTATCCCTAATTTCTCTTGTCGGCCACGGGTGCACTACCTTCCTTGATTTATTCTTTTGCCAAACTGGGATGAACAATTGTTGTAGTTCATCCATGCAACCTTTAAATGCTTGCCATTGCATATCCACTGTCAATCCTTTAAGTGTCATTTGCCAGTCTATCTTAGCTAATTCACCTCTCATACCTTCAAAGTTACCCCTCTAAGTTCAGAACCTTTGTTTCTGAATTAACTATGTCACTCCCCATCTTAATGAAGAATTCCACCATATTATGGTCACTCTTACCCATGGGGCCTCTCACTACAAGATTGCTAATTAACCCTTCCTCATTGCTCAAAACCCAGTCTAGAATAGCCTGCTCCCTAGTTGGTTCCTCGACATGTTGGTTCAAAAAACCATCCCGCATACATTCCAAGAAATCCTCTTCCTCAGCACCTTTACCAATTTGGTTCACCCAATCTACATGTAGATTGAAGTCACCCATTATAACTACTGTTCCTTTATTGCACACATTTCTAATTTCCTGTTTAATACCATCTCCGACCTCACTACTACTGTTAGGTGGCCTGTACACAACTCCCACCAGCGTCTTCTGCCCCTCAGTGTTACGCAGCTCTACCCATATCGATTCCACATCTTCCCGGTTTATGTCCTTCCTTTCTATTGCGTTAATCTCTTCTTTAACCAGCAACGGCACCCCACCTCCCCTTCCTTCATGTCTATCCCTCCTGAATATTGAATATCCCTGAATGTTGAGCTCCCATCCTTGGTCACCCTGGAGCCATGTCTCTGTGATCCCAACTATATCATAATCATTAATAACAATCTGCACTTTCAATTCATCCACCTTATTACGAATGCTCCTTGCATTGACACACAAAGCCTTCAGGCGCTCTTTTACAACTCTCTTAGCCCTTATACAATTATGTTTAAAAGTGGCCCTTTTTAATGCTTGCCCTGGATTTGTCGGCCTGCCACTTTTACTCTTCTCCTTAGTACTTTTTGCTTCTACCCTCACTTTACACATGATCACTCAATCACAGGCCTCCAACATTACTGGAACCATATTTAAAAGAAAACGGTGTAAAAGTAGTGAAAGAAACAATGTATTTTTGCAGATAGGTTTTTAAATATTTAATTTGAATTGATTTAGCTTATTTAACAAGTTTTATTACAAGGATGAAATAAAAACATTGAGATTTAAATTTGGCACATGTTCCTACTAGAAGATTTATGGAAGGAGAAGTACTACTACCTTGATTGTCCTTCGTTATATACTGCAGTATTTTTATGCTAATTTTAATGTTAAACTTGTCATTGTATTTATTGGTTTGTATGAGTCTAAACTAATCAGACCTTTGAGATAAGTGGAGAGTCTTTACAAAGTAATGTCATTCCTCAGAATTCATAGTTCAGAGAACGCTCTCAAATGAAAGCTTATTTTGAATGACTAACAATTGTAATAATTAGTTTAAATAGACTTGAATGCATGGGAATTAACTTTAGTGGAATTTAGACAATTTTTTAGAAAAACAAATACACACAGTTCTCATTTTCTAAATCACCTGATTCATACACTGGACATCTGACCTTGAAGTAATTTGTCTACTAAAATTTTGTTTTTTTTTTCCTTAGTTGCACGTTTCCCTAATGTGTACCTAATTGTTTTTAAATACACACTTCATACCTCATGCTTTTCATAATTTCACTCTTCGCTTAAATAAATACTTGAGACCAGAGCTAACATTACCAGCAATATCTAGCAGATCATGTGAAGATAATATATTTTGCAGTAGTGAAGTTTATGCATGCAAAGATCAGAAATGCTTAATTTATTGAACAATAGAATAAGCTTATGGAACCAACAACCAATGCTCTGGTTGCATTGAAGAACAGTTACCAAATAATCTGCTTTTAACCAGGTGTGCAGCTGAATTGTGATTTGCAAATGCTCAAATTATCTTTCATGTTCCTCTGGCTGAGTTAATTCATTTCTGTAAATTGTGGTTAACAAGAGTGGAGTTATTGAGTATGAGAAAACAAGTTGCTCAGGGAGAGGTTATACTCATACAGTTCAAGCTAGGAGATGACGGGCTATGATAGTGTAGTGATTAGTGTGACGCTATTACAGCGCAACATTCTGGAGTTCAGAGTTCAATTCCAGTGCCATTCTGTAAGGAGTCTGCATGTTCCCTGCGGTATGCATGGGTTTTCCCTGGGTGCTGCAGTTGCCTCCTACGGTCCAAAGACCTACCAGCTAGGTCAATTGGAATATTGTAAATTGTCCTGTGATTAGGTTAGGGTTAATTTGATGTGGCATGGGTTGTAGGGCCTACTTTCCTACTGGGAAACAGGACCGGGTCGAGACAACGGAGACTTTTAGAGGAGAAGAGTTGGGTGGGTAATACCGTTCCGGCTGACCGGAAGTGCGCTGAGAGTGGTAAGCGTAGAGGAGTTTGGTGCTTGCTGTTCTGGCTAACAAGGGATGGTGCAATCCGGGGTATATTACAATCGAGGAATGTGTTTGCAGACTGGATATTGAACCTTTTACTGTTGGACTTCGGCCACATCCCACCGTGATACAACACTTGGCGGCACGGGAGGTCATTCCTGCCTGTGGCCATCGAACGTGCAGCTCCTCCCATGGAGGGTCAGACACCCTGAGCCAGTAGACTGGTCCTGGACTTATTTTCCATCTGGCATAGTTTGCATTTTGGTGTATGATTGTTGGGGTTTTTTGTATTGCTATATTTACGCTCTAGGTTGGTGCGGCTGTAACGAAACCAAATTTCCCTCGGGATTAATAAAGTATATCTATCTATCTATTCATACTGTTATCGCTAAATAAATCTATCGTTGGGCATGTTCATTAAAACACTAGCAATACTGTACCTAACAGTGTAAAGCATTATATAGTTAAGGGCAGATCAGATACAATCCTAATTTATAGTTAGTTTTGCAATTATTTGCAAGTTAGCTGAGGGTGCTGTTTTGATCATGCTATCAAGCAGCATGTAGACTAGTTAACGCTGTTTTTAGTTCGCCACTACCATTTGGCTCCAGGCTAAATTTACAGTCTTTGAGCATGAACAAAAGAATTGTGTTCCAAAAGGTAATGGCAGATACTCAACAGATTTTAGAGTGTCATCTAGGCAAATTCTGGGAAACTGAAGTTAATGGGACAGAGAGCTATACTTAATGGTGGGTTTATCTTGCATAAAGGAAAATGGTTGTACATCAGTCTTCCTAGCTTCAAGATAATGCTTAAGAGTTTCTTCCAGTTTTTTGCACAAACAACTTACAGCTTTTGGTGAATTTCCATTGAACATATAAATTTGATGATGGGATGTTTGCTGATGGAATACAAATTTTATTTGCAACTTTAACAAATGAAATACTAAGACCTAGGTAAGATTCAGGTAAGCTGGTAAGTGGCATGTAATCATCTTCAGTAAGAAAGCATCTAATTACCTACTTAATAATATTCAATGGCATCAACATCCTAAGTATGGTCATTGGCCATTAAGTTAACTAACTGCAAATATTGTCCTACAAAATTCTATCTGAGGCCAAGAAGCTGGCCTTAATTCTAGAAAACCATTCATCTTCAAGACAAGTCAGATGTGACATGGAATATTCTCTACATGGAGTACTGTTCTAACAAAGCCTATACAACACAACCTGCTCATTAGCACCTCATCTGTCATACTAAACATTTCTGCCAAACTCCAGTACTCTGTTTTTCACGCGGGGGGAGAGCCTTCCTTCTTACTCCTAAGAATTTTGCTTTCTACTATGCCAGCTTTGTCAACTACTCCAAAAATGCTGTTACAACAAAAGGTTATTGTATCTGACTCAGCGCCTTTATTTCCTGCAGAGCATCAAGAAAGTTCACCTCTGTCCCAGGATACTGATGGACTTTTACCGCTGTACCATTGAGAGTATACTCACCAACTGCATCTCAGTGTGGTATGGCAATTGTTCCGTATCAGACCGCAAAACACTCCAGCAGGTGGTGAAAACTGCCCAGTAGATTATCGGCACCCAATTGCCCACCATTGAGAATATCTACCATAAACGTAGCCGGGCAGTTCGAAAAGCATTATCAAGGACACATCTCACCCTAACCATGGACTTTTTACTCTCCTCCCATCCGGTAGGCGCTACAGGAGCCTCCACCCGCACCAGCAGGCACAGGAAGAGCTTCTTCCCAGAGGCTGTGACCCTGCTGAACCTCACATCACAGTGCTAAGCAGTATTGCACCCATATTGAACTGTCTCGGTACTTTTATATTTGTATGCTGTAGCACTTGCTTTTTATTCGCAGTTATTTTGTAAATAATACTATTCCTTTGCTCTTTTGGTCAGATGCTAATTGCATTTCATTGGCTTTGTATCTGTACTCGGCACAATGACAATAAAGTTGAATCTAATCTAATCTCATAGGCAGAAAGACAAACTACAATTATGTACTTAGAACTAAAATATCTTTATTAAGTCAAAACAAGCATTGAAGTACTTCTAGATATACATCGACCCCTCTCACTTTAGCACACCTCCCATTCTGCCGATCTACGGCACTGTTCACAACCCGGCCCACTGATGAGCACCCAACACTATTTTATACCTCTCCAATGATTCAGAATGCCACAGTAAGTGGACAAATACATAGTACCAGTTCAAATCACCGAATCAGAACCAATCATCACGTCACCACTCTTCACGCCTCTGTATTCACCTAAGTTTATGTTCCCACAGTAGTATATTCCATTTTCATAGTTGTATTCCCATAGTAGTAATCAAAGCTCCTGCAGCTAGTTCTGTTACGTTCAAGGCCAAAGTGGTGGTTGGATATTCAACAAGCACATACATTCACCCCTTAGAAAGCAACCTGCTTCATTAGCACCTCATTTACCATACCTTCTTACTTACTGCCCATTACACTGTTGGCATTTAGGGCAGCAATGGAGGTCCTCAATCTTTGGCGGTGTTCAGGGCTTCCCTTATCACATCAGTAGCTTCCTCTTGGTTTTCACTACTTCAGTCAAGCAAGTCCTGGGTGGAGACTCAGGAATACCATCCCACTCAGATGTAGAAGGAATCTTCATTGATGTTTCCATAACAACTTTGTTTTACTAGTCAGGGTTATTAGCCGTGAGCTGAACAGCCCAAACCTGGAAGACCGCTATTAGTTTGGTCCCTACCCTTCGACCTATTCGGCATGGGTGACCCTACCAAGAGTCATAGCATAAAGCCCTTATTCCAGCCAACATAGCTTTCCGGGTCATTGAGGCAGACTGGCCTCCACACCGTATGACAAGGTGGTGCTCCTCTTGGAGATGATCACACCAAACATTTCTCTAAATTCTACACTGCATTCCCTAGCAACTAGGGGAAAGAAAAGCAGGTATTTAGTAAGGATGCATTGACAACATGCAGCTCTCATTTGCAAAAAAAAACTACCTTTCTTCACCTTTGCACACCCTAAATCCTCATCCAATAGTGAAAACACATCCGCTTTCAAGCACACTTTGATGTAGGCAATAAATGCTGCTCTTTTCTGATTATTATTGACAATGGGCTTGATTAATCATCTTTCATAGTCATACTTTATCGATCCTGGGGGAAATTGGTTTTCGTTACAGTTGCACCATAAATAATAAATAGTAATAGAACCATAAATAGTTAAATAGTAATATCTAAATTATGCCAGTAAATTATGAAATAAGTCCAGGACCAGCCTATTGGCTCAGGTTGTCTGACCCTCCAGTGGAGGAGTTGTAAAGTTTGATGGCCACAGGCAGGAATGACTTCCTATGACGCTCTGTGCTGCATCTCAGTGGAATGAGTCTCTGGCTGAATGTACTCCTGTGCCCACCCAGTACATTATGTAGTGGATTGGAGACATTGACCTAGATGGCACACAACTTAGACAGCATCCTCTTTTCAGACACCACCGTGACAGAGTCCAGTTCCATCCCCACAAAATCACTGGCCTTATGAATAAGTTTGTTGATTCTGTTGGTGTCTGCTACCCTCAGCCTGCTGCCCCAGCACACAACAGCAAACATGATAGCACCGGCCACCACAGACGCATAGAACATCCTCAGCATTGTCCGGCAGATGTCAAAGGACCTCAGTCTCCTCAGGAAATAGAGACGGCTCTGACCCTTGTAGACAGCCTCAGTGTTCTTTGACCAGACCAGTTTATTGTCAATTCATATCCCCAGGTATTTGTAATCCTCCACCATGTCCACACTGACCCCCTGGACGGAAACAGGGGTCACCGGTAAATTAGCTCTCCTCAGGTCTACCACCAGCTCCTTAGTCTTTTTCACATTAAGCTGCAGATAATTCTGCTCACACCATGTGACAAAGTTTCCTACCGTAGCCCTGTTCTCAGCCTCATCTCCCTTGCTGATGGCAGAACTATGGCAGAGTCATCCGAAAACTTCCGAAGATGACAAGACTGCGTAGTAATTGAAGTCCGAGGTGTAAATGGTGAAGAGAAAGGGAGACTAGACAGTCCCCTGTGGAGCCCCAGTGCTGCTGATCACTCTGTCGGACACACATTTGAATTAAATTCTACAGGTACTGAGGTGTGATTCGAAGTGGATCGTTAGTTCAGGCCTACTGAAACCAATCCAGTAACCTTATTTCTAGTAGTAAACATTGTGCATAATGTAGTATGGCATATGCGGAGAATTCTATAACAGCATAAACATAATTTAAATTATAACAGTAATATTGATGGCATGAAACTTTGGACCGTGTATTTATCTCTTGCAACATCAGCATCTCAATCTTTTTGTAAAAGCAATGTACAATCACAATCTTCTATTTGACCTTACACTAAATTATTCTGCATCCTGTCTCAAAGACTGCCTACTTCTGCTGCTCATGACCTTGCCACAACTTGTTTTTTAAATTGCTGAATAAATTAATTCATGCTTTTGAACTCAATTATCCAATGTCTTTCTGGCAATACTGCTCTATCATCTTCTGAAAGTGAGAGCTTCCAAAATTACGGCCTGCATCGAAACACACTGAGTCTCACAACCAGTACCTCTGGTTTTTTTGATCTCCAAAGACATGGAATGTAATTAGATCAAAAAATCCATTTAATGTGTTGAAGTTCTTCCACTAATTTGTTCTTTTCTCCCCCCCCCCCCATCTCTGTACTTGCTTCAGCATCACAACCATCCACAGATAACCTGTGCGTTGCACGGAGTGACTGAGGAGAACGCAAGTGCAGGATACCGGCATGTTGACTGAGTTAGGGATGCTGGCGTAGACGTGAATGTAGGACAGCAAACCGGAGGAATCTTGACAAGGAGATGGGATCTACAGGGACTATCTTGAAACTAGAGCAGAACTTGGAACTAAACTTAGAACCAACGGTTCTAAGCGGACAAGAGAATTAAGTATCACACAAGAATAGACTGACAAACTGGCTACCAGCGTAGTGACGCCATTGTACTTATTTCACAGCCTCTGATGCAAACCAGGTGTACCATAATTAAGTAAACTCACAGCAATTGGAAATCTAATGGCTGAAATTAGGGCATAATCAGGGAGAAAGGAGTGTTAAAGGGGAACAACCAAACAGAACCATGACACTGATTCCTTGAGTTACAAAATCCTTGCCTGGATGAATGTTTTCTGATAGGAATGTCCAAAAATGTCCCATGGCTACTCTGTGCAGTTTAAAACTGAAGTTATGCAAAAGGAAGACATTCACAAGCAGACTTTGTATTTCAGGACTTGAACAAAATTTCTACATTAAGAAAATGCAGAATTTTAGAAGTATAGAACTGAACTTTAGAACTTATAACAGTGCTTCACAGTACAGGTCCTTTGACCCATGATATTGTGCCAACCCTTTAACCTATTCCAAGATCAATTTAACCCTCCTCTCCCACATAGCCCTCCATTTTTCTTTCATCTATGCGTCTCGGTCTCCTAAATGTCCCTTATGTAACTGCCCCTCCCACCACCTCTGGCAGCACGCTCCATGCACCAACTACTCTTTAAAAAAACTAGCTCTGACATACCCCTTCCCCAATCCTTTCCTCCCAACACCTTAGTTTTGCTCCCTTGTATTAGCCACTTCCACACTGGGGAAAAAGTCTCTGGTTGTCCTCTCGTGCTATGCCTTTTGTACCACTCTATCAAGTCGCCTCATCCTCCTCCCCAAAGAGAAAGGCCCCTGATGGCTTAACCTATCCTCATAAGACATGCTGTCTAATCCAGTCAGCACCCTGGTAAGTCTTCTGCACCCTTTCTAAAGCTTCCACATTCTACATGAGGCGAACAGAATTGAACACAATACTCTCCAAGTGTGGTCTAACCAGCTTTAATTTATAGAGCTGCAACATTAACTCGCAGTTCTTGATCTCAATCCTTGACCAATGAAGGCCAATACACTATAGGCCTTCTTAAAAACCCTATCAATGTGCACGCAACTTTGAGGGAACTATGAACCTCAAGATCCCTCTTCCTCCACATTGCTAAACATTCTGCCATTAACCATGTATTCTGCCTTTTAAGCCAATCTTCCAAAGTGAATTTCCACACAATTTTACAGATTGAACTCCTCTGCCACTTCTCAGTCCAGCTATGCAACCTTTCAATGGCCCATTGCAATCTACGGCAATCTTCTACACTATCCTCAACACCCCCAAACGTTGTGCCATCTCCAAATTTACTAATCCTTCCTCATCCCAATCATTTATAAAAATGACAAAGAACACCACTGCCCTCCACGCAGAATACTATCACCCTGTGCCTTCTGTGGGCAAGCCAATTTTGGATCCACATAGCTCAGTTTCCCTGGACCCCATGCTTCCTGACTATACGAATGGGAAAACTTCTCAAATGCCTTACTAAAATCCATATACACATCCACTGTTTTGCCTTCATCAATACATCCTCAAAGAATTCAGTTAGTTTCGTGAGACACAAAGCCATATTGACTATCCCTATTCGGAATATGCTTCTACAAATGCTCGTAAATCCTGTCTCTTAAAGTTTCCTCTCCAATAGTTTGCCACACGTGACGTGAAACTCACTGGCCTATAATCCCTATCGTTTTCCCTATTACTTTTCTTCAGGCATGCACAGATCAATAAAAAATGCTTAAGTTGTTTTTCTTTAATCGAGGTACTGTAATAATCTTACGGAAGGAACTACTCACAGCAAAGTTTATGTTCTTCGATGTGACGAGTTTCGTAGGTAACTGATTTCCTCTACCCGTTGTACAGTGTTTTTTTAACCAGTGATGATCATGCAGCAAACCAGTGCCCCGAGTTGGTTCATTTAAAAAAATGTCTCTTGTTTTGCCGCGGGGAGTACCTGTCGATCGTTGCTAGGAGACGCAGGTCCCACCATCGGTGTGCCGGCCTTTACCACATCGATGAAGACACTCAGTGCCGAAGAAGACAACAGAAATTGTCAGCTCTTGGAAGAGGCTTCCGGGTACTGGCGACCCTTGCCGTGTCTTGGGGGTCTAGTTCTTCTGCCCCTGCAGGCCGGCCTGGTCTCCGAGCTCGACCCGCAGACGGCATTTCAGTCTTCATGCAGCCAGTAAGCCAACTTATTGCGGGACAGCGACAAAAGATCGCACGGAGAAACGGAAATGTACAAAGTCGAACGGTTGCGAAAGTTAAGAGACAGAGCGGTGATATAGACACCACCAACTCCCTCCACCTGTCACTGGCGTGGGTCGAAGGTTCTTGCTTCTAATATTTACTTCCACCGGGGTCAGGACCAGTGATTTGACATGCCCCCATCTAAGTATTCCCAAACTGGTCGTTCTCTTGACCTTAATTTGCAACTAATTATACTAATAGGTTTTGGCTGATGATTCTCCACACAGTCCTTTCACCCCATTCATACACTAGACATCTGACCTAGAGGCAATTTGTCTAATAAATTTTTGGTTGATTTTTCCCTAGCTGTAGCTGTCTTAAAGGTGTGCCTAGTCTTTGTTTTTTTTAATACACACTTCATACCTCCTGCTTTTCATAATTTCCCTGCGGGATTGAACTCTGAACTGTGACGCCCTTGAACCGCAACAGTGTCATACTAACTGCTATCCTACCGTGGCGCCCCAAAGTCAATATGGAACTGGTCCTAGATCTGGTTCTGAGCAATGAATTTGGTCTCAAAATCTGAGCACACGGAAGCAGGCCAAACAAGGCCTCTAACAAGTGTAGGGAACCTTGGTTTTCAAGAGATATTGAGGCCCTGGTTAAGAGGAAAAAAGAGGTGTACAGCATGTATAGGCAAGTGGGGACAAGTGAGGTGCTTATGGAGTACAAAAAATGCAAGGGAACACTTTAGAAAGAAATCGGAAAGGCTAAAAGAAAGCATGAAGTTGCTCTAGCAGACAAGGTGAAAGAGAGTCTGAGGGGATTCTACAGGTATGTTAAGAGCAAAAGGATTGCTGGGGGCAAAATTGGTCCTCTGGAAGACCAGAATGGTAATCAATGTGTGGAGGCAAAACAGACGGGGGAGATCTTAAATGTGTTCTTTGCATCTGTATTTACTTGGGAGATGAATACAGTCTACAGAAGTGAGGCAAAGCGGCATCAACGTCATGGACCCTGGACAAGATGATATAGCTGTTTGCTACCCTGAGGCATATCAGAGTGGATAAATCCCCAGGGTCTGACAAGCTGTTCCCTCGGACCCTACGGGAGGCAAGTACAGGAATTGTCGGGGCCCTTAACAGAGATATTTGAAACAGCATTAGCGACAGGAAAGGTACCAAAGGCTTGGAGGATACCTCTAAACAGAAACCAGGAAATTACAGGCCGGTGAATCTGACGTCAGTTGTGGGAAAGTTATTGAAAGTGGCTGGATATAAACTGTAAGTATTTGGATAGACATGGACTGATTAAAGATAGTCAGCATGACTCCCTGTGTGGTAGGTCATGTCTAATCAATCTTACAGAATTTTTCTAGGAAGTTACCAGGAAAGTGGATGAAGGTAAGGCAGTGGATGTTGTCTACGTGGACTTTTGAAAGGCATTTGACAAAGTCCCACATAGGTGGTTGTTCAGTCGCTCGACATTCAGGATGAGGTAGTAAATTCGATTGGCCAATGGCTTTGTCGGAGAAGCCAGAGAGTGGTAATAGAGGGTTGCCTCTCTGACTGGAAGCTTGTGACTGGAGTCTGTGCTGGGGCCTCTGTTGTTTATCATCCAGATCATTGATCTAGATGACAATCTGTTAGCTAGATCAACAAATTTGCAGATGACACCAAGATTGGAGGTGTAGTGGACAGTGCTTGTGCTTTCTGCTCTGTTGAGACTTCCAGGTCGGTGACATGTCCTGCCAACGGATGCTCAGGATTGATTTCAGGCTACGTGTATGGAAGGGTTCCAGCATTTTAAGGTGCCGTCTTTACATGGTCCAGGTTTAATTGTCATATAATAGATTGCTAAGGATGACCGCTTTGTACACCTTGAATTTCATGGCTTTTTGGACTTCATACTGGTTCAGTACACGTAAACGCAAGCGCCCGTGGGCTTGATACCCTTGCAAATCCTAGCACTGATGTCTTTGTCGACGGAGCCATCACTGGAAGTAACACTTCTGAGGTATTTGAATTCCTCCACTGTTCTAAACTGTGTACCTTCGATGCAGATGGACGCGGCGGGGTCAGCAGACATCGGACCGGGTTGAATCAGGAACTTCCGTCTATTGTAGGCTGATGGTGAGGCCAAACAGATGAGTGCCTTCTGCAAGCCTATCGACAAGCAGCTGAAGAGCGGCCATAAGGGTACAATCATCAGTGCATTGGGCTTTTCCAATGAGATTACTGATTGTTTTTGTACGGGCCCTCAAGCGACGTAAGTCAAAAAGTGATTCGTCCATCCTGTACATCAGCGGTCCCCAACCACCGTGCCGCAGACCGGTACCGGGCCGCAAAGCATGTGCTACCGGGCCGCGAGGAAATGATATGATTTGGCGATATGAGTTAGCTGCACCTTTCCTCATTCCCTGTCATGGCCGCTGTTGAGCTTGAACACACACGAGGTCATTACGCACGCGTCATCCATGTCAGTGCAGGAAGGAGATCAGCTCCCCGAGCTTGCAAATGACGGCGGGCTGAAAGGTATGTTTGACATAACATCTCTGCCGGTATTCTGGATCAAAGACAAGGCTAAATATCCTGAGACAGCCACGAAAGCACTGAAAACGTTGCTTCTATTTCCAACATATCTCTGCACTGAATGCAATGAAAACTAAATTGCGGAATAGACTGGACATAAGGCACCCCATTCGAGTATCGCTGTCTCCCATCACCCCTCGATAGGACCGTCTTGTTGCAGGGAAACAACCCCAGGGCTCCCACTGATTCAGCGATATTAGTGTGTTGCAATGATTTTATATGTTCATACAGGGAAAATATGTGCTGTGTGTTTAATATCCAAACGTTACTTAAAATGTTATGATGCTATTGACTTATATAACCATATAATAATTACAGCATGGAAACAGGCCATCTCTCCCCTTCTAGTCCATGCCGAACGCTACTCTCACCTAGTCCCACTGACCTGCACTCAGCCCATAACCCTCCATTCCTGTCCTGTCCATATACCTATCCAATTTTTCTTTAAATGATAATATCGAACTTGCCTCTACCACTTCTACTGGAAGCTCGTTCACCACTTACTTCAAGCTCCCCTGTCCTCCCCTGATAATTGACTTTTCACTATATGCATGCGAGGAAAATATGCGCTGTGTGTTTAATATTAAATTCGTTAGATAAACCCTTTTAGAAACGAAATTGAGTGTATTAGCCACTTATCGCCTGTATTGCGTTCGTGATTAACCCCAACACCCCCCCCGAACAGAATCGCCAAAAACGATTTGTAGAAGGAAATGGGCACGTACGCGCATGCACACTGGTTCCCGCGCAAGGCTTCATGGTCATTGGAGTCTTTCTCCGTGTAAACCCACCGTATATGACTGCTACTCTTGTTCGTTGGCAACCCTACCACCACCACCACCACCCCCGCCCCCCACCTGCCGGTCGACTGGTCCGCAAGAATATTGTCAATATGAAACTGGTCCGCAGTGTGTAAAAGGTTGGGGACCCCTACTGTACATATATCCCACGCTGCACGGTACTGAAAGCGTGGTGTAGTGCCCATGTGAGGAACAGATTAAACTGTACTGGTGCCAGTACGCACCCTTGCTTCACGCCACTTGAAACACTGAATGGCATCGAAGTCTCCCCATTCCACAGAACATGTCATTGTGGAAGAGAACGGACGAGATTGAGGAATCAGCGCGGGCACCCGAGTTTTGACAGCACTCGCCATAGGGACTCTCTGTCAACCGTATCGAAGGCTTTGGTTCGATCTACGAAGACGGCAAGTGCGTAGTTGCAAATTTTGTTCAGTACACTTTTCTTGAATCTGACAAATGGTGAAAACCATGTCAACAGTCAAGTCAAATCAAGTCACTTTTTATTGTCATTTCGACCATAACTGCTGATACCATACACAGTAAAAACGAGACACCGTTTTTCAGGACCATGGTGCTACATGAAACGATACAAAAACTACACTGAACTACGTAAAACAACACAAAAACTACACTGGATTACAGACCTACCCAGGACTGCATAAAGTGCACAAAACAGTGCAGGCATTACATAGAACATAGAATAGTACAGCACATTACAGGCCCTTCAGCCCACAATGTTGTGCCGACCCTCAAACCCTGCCTCCCATATAACCCCCCCACTTAAATTCCTCCATATACCTGTCTAGTAGTCTCTTAAACTTCACGAGAGTGTCTGCCTCCACCACTGACTCAGGCAGTGCATTCCACGCACCAACCGCTCTCTGAGTAAAAAACCTTCCTCTATATCCCCCTTGAACTTCCCACCCCTTACCTTAAAGTCATGTCCTCTTGTATTGAGCAGTGGTGCCCTGGGGAAGAGGCGCTGGCTATCCACTCTATCTATTCCTCTTATTATCTTGTACACCTCTATCATGTCTCCTCTTATCCTCCTTCTCTCCAAAGAGTAAAGCCCTAGCTCCCTTAATCTCTGATCATAATGCATACTCTCTAAACCAGGCAGCATCCTGGTAAATCTCCTCTGTACCCTTTCCAATGCTTCCACATCCTTCCTATAGTGAGGCGAGCAGAACTGGACACAGTACTCCAAGTGTGGCCTAACCAGAGTTTTATAGAGCTGCGTCATTACATCACGACTCTTAAACTCTATCCCTCCACTTATGAAAGCTAACACCCCATAAGCTTTCTTAAATACCCTATCCACCTGTGAGGCAACTGTCAGGGATCTGTGGACATGTACCGCCAGATCCCTCTGCTCCTCCACACTACCAAGTAGCCTGACATTTACTTTGTACTCTGCCTTGGAGTTTGTCCTTCCAAAATGTACCATCTCACACTTCTCCGGGTTGAACTCCACCTGCCACTTCTCAGCCCACTTCTGCAACCTATCAATGTCTCTCTGCAATCTTCGACAATCCTCTACACTATCTACAACACCACCAACCTTTGTGTCGTCTGCAAACTTGCCAACCCACCCTTCTACCCCCACATCCAGGTTGTTAATAAAAATCACGAAAAGTAGAGGTCCCAGAACAGATCCTTGTGGGACACCACTAGTCACAATCCTCCAAGCTGAATGTACTCCTCTCACCCTGGATTCCCCAATCCTGAGGAAAAAGACTGTGACAATTGCTCTTATAACTGCCTTTGCAACATCTTTGTGAATCTTTTCTACACCCTCTCTAGTTTAATCACAGCCTTACTATCGCAGGTGGCCAGAACTGCACACTGGATTTCCAGTTGTGCTGTCTACATCATCTTGTACAGCTGTCATGTCAACTATAGATAATGCTCTATCCAATGAAGGCAAGAATGCCATACAACATTTTCACCAGTTTATCTACTTGTGTTGCCACTTTCAGGGAACTCTAGGTTTATATCTCTAAGTCTCTCTGTTCTACAACCCCCTTCCTCCCCCGCCCCCACAACATGGGCCCTGTCATTCAATGTATGCATCCTGCCCTAATTAACCTTACCAAAATGCATCTCTTTGCACTTGTCAGAGTTAAATTTCATCTGCTGCTTCTTTTCCCAATTTCCTAGCTGATCTAGATCCTGTTGTAACTATTAGACTTTCTTCACTGACCATTGGACCACCAATTTTGCTGTCAACTGCAGATTTACTAATCAGGCCATGTGCTCATCCAAATTGTTCATATTTGTGACAAAAACTGGGAATCTCAGTACCAACCCCTGTGGCATGCCACTGGCCACAGGCCAAACTCCACCACTGTTTCCTTCCTCCACTAGCTCACCCTGAATTCCATGTGATCTAACCTTCTGGGACACTATGTGGAACCTTGTCAGAAGAATTGCTAAAGTCCGTGTAGTCCAAATGACACCTTTAACTGATGTACAAAAGGGCAAAAAAGGCCTATGCACAAAACATTCGGGAACACCTATCCAACAAGAGCTGTATAACTCATTTCCTCCTACATTAGGCCACGAACATCAGTCACCCCTGCTATGGACCACCTGGAGGTCCAAGACGCTCTCATTACATGCACGTGCAGTTCAACTCTTTGAGTGATAATGCAGAAAGTTTGAAGTTAATAACTTATCTCCTTCTACTTTAGGCCATAAACTTATCAATCACCCCTGCTATGGACCACTTCTACAAAGACAGGATCCGTATGCTCCACGACCGCTGGACTAAGAATGTGCATGTAGGAGGGGACTATGTTGTGTTACATACCTGTGGGTATCTTGTGACTGTCTTATGAGCATGATATACTGGTCTTGCAGAGGTCACATGATGTAATTTTCCCACCAGTGTGAGGTCACATGATGACCTGTTCTCAACAGGTATATAAAGGGAGACCCCTGGTGTGACGCAGTTTAGTTTTCAGTTCAGTTTTGTGTTAGTTCGTCAGTTACTCCGTATTGCTGCGTATTTGTCTTATGACGCAGTTTTGTTTTAAAACAGAGGTTTACTTTCTATTGTAAGGTAAAAAGGTTGTACCGGCAGTTTCACAAATCACTGCCAGCTTTGTTGGTATATCTTTGATTTACCTTTTCAGTAGTGGAGAGTGAAGACTTTATCAAAGTACGGGACCTGAAGGATTGAGAGAAGTTGGTGTCGTTCAGCAGTTTCATAAAGGATCGACCTTATTGAGTCTTCGGTCAAGAAGTCGTGACCTGCATCTGAGATAACTCCTGCCAAAAGAGCAAGGAAGTTCTTGCAGGTTTCGCTCACCAGAAAAAGGTTAGTTCCTTTTAAGTTATTTATTTCTTTCGTCATGAATCCTTTGGACAGAATCAGCAGAAACGTTGCGTCCATGAAGAAATCCTTCTCCAGAGAAGTCTCTCCTTATTGAGTGTGTAAATCACTTGGACTTTCAAATTTACCACCTTAAGAACTGTTTTCTGATTTACCCTTTTAAGGTTTTCTAAAATTGACTCCTTCTACCTTAGGCCACGAAGTTACCAATCACTCCTCATAGAACACATCAAAAACACCATTCCTGCCACACTGGACACCCATCAATATGCTTACTGACAGACCGCTCCATGACAAATGCCATAGCTTCTGTTATGCATCTGGCCTTGGCACACCTAGAAAACATGGACACTTATGTTAGAATGGTTATTCCTGGATTTCAGTTCAGTAGTCAACATTATTTTCCCACAGATCCTGGAGAACAAACTCCTACTCTTTGGTCTAAATATACCACTATGCAATTGGGTGTTGGACTTCCTAACACAATGTGAAGCTACATGTATATGAAATAATATAAAAGAAGATACCAAAAGTTTTTTTCAGATACATAAAAAGTAAAAGAGAGGCAAGAGGATGAACTCACTAAGTATTTTGCGTCAGTTTTCACTGTGGTAGACACCAGCGTTATGCCAGAAATTTGGTAGTGTTAGGGGGCAGAAGAAAGTATAGTTTCTATTACTAAGGAAAAGGTGCTTGGGAAGCTGAAAGGTCTGAAAGTAGATTAGTCACTGGACCGGATGGACTACACCCCAGGGTTCTGAAAGAGGTAGCTGACGAGATTGTGGAGGCGTTAGTAATAATCTTTCAAGAATCAATGATGCTGGAATCGTTCTGGAAGACTGGAAAATTGCAAATGAAGGGAGGAAGGGAGGCAGAAGAAGGAAAATCTAGTTAGCCTGACTTCAGTGATTGGCAAGATGTTGGAGCCCATTACTAAGGATGAGGTTTTGAGATAGAGGCACATTGTAAAAGAGGCCAAAGTCAGCATGGTTTCCTGAAGAGGAAATCTTGCCTGACAAATCTGTTGGAATTATTTGAGGAGGTAACAGGCAGGATAGACAAAGGAGAGTCAGTGGACATTGTTTACTTAGATTTTTAGGCCTTTCACAAGGTGTCACATATGAGGCTGCTTAACAAAATGTTACAGAAAAAATACTAGCATGGATATAAGATTGACAGGAGGCAAATGGGCATGATTGGGAGCCATTCTTGTTGGCTGCCAATGACTAGTGGTGTTCCACAGGGGTTGGTGTTGGGACCAGTTCTTTTCACATTATTATGCTGATGATTTGAAAGATCGAATTAGTGATTTTGTGGCCAGGTTTTCAGATGATACAAAAATAGGAAGTGGAGCAGCTAACATTGAGAAAGCAGGGAGTCTGCAGAAGGACTCAGACAGATTGTGAGAATGGCCAAAGAAGTGGCAGATGAAATATAGTGCAGGGAAGAGTATGGTCATGCATTTTTGTAGAAAGAATAAAGGTGTAGTCTGGGAAACAAATTCAGAAATCAGAGGTGCAAAGGGACCTGGGAGTCCTTGTGCAGGATTCCCTGAAGGTTAATTTGCAGTTTGAATCAGTGGTAAGGAAGGCAAATGCAATGTTGACATTTATTGTGAGAGGACCTCACTTGAAGTATGTGAGCAGTTTTGTGCCTCTTCTCTAAGAAGGATGTGTTGGCATGGGGGAGTGTTCAGAGGAGGCTCACAAGAATGGTCCTTGGAATGAAAGGATTAATGTATGAGGAGCGTTTGGCTGAATTGAAGAGATTGAGCATTGTCAGTTCAATAATGGACTTACTGATGCACTAAGTGGTTGTTTAGTTCATGGAATCTTTCAAGAAAGCAGTCAGAAATGGCTCCTAACTAAAGCACAACTCACATTTAGAAGAGTAGTTGAAATTGCTGTATCAATGGAAACCTCAGTCAGAGACACAAGGAAGTTGTAGCCATGAATGAAAGTGAGCGTGAACAAAATTGTGATATCTGAACAAAAACCTATCTGGCTGAACAAATTGTGTTACTGTTGTAGCAGGGGCTCACATACACCACAGCAATGCAGATTTAAAGGTGAAACTTGCAGAAAATGCAACAGATTAGGACACATACAAAGAGCATGCCCAGCAGACAAAAATAAATGGACTGCACAAGGAAGAGGGAAAAAAATCAAATTGCATTTTCAAAAGGAGCATTAATCTACGTACTGTTGATGAAAAATCTGATAATGATGAGAGTGACACGGGACTGAGTAGCCTGAAGATTTACAATGTGAAAATTAACAATAGGTAAGCAATATGGTTTACACCAGAAGTGAAAGGCAGATTAATTAAAATTGAATTAAACACTGGCTCAAAATTAGATTGAGTAGCATTTCAAAGATACTGAACTGAAGCCTACAGGTATTGGACTAAGAACTTATACTGGAGAAAAGATGACTCCTGAGGGAATGGCATTTGTAACAGTGAAATACAACCAACAAGCTGCATTGGGCTTACTTGAGGGAAGCACTTCAGCAAAGTGGACTTGGAAGAAAAGTCCAAAGTGTTTCTCACTGTAATAGGCTTATTTTTGGACTAACATCTGCACCTGCATTCTAGCGGAAAGCTGTGGGCCAGGTGCTGCAAAGGTGCCCAGGCTCTCAGTGTTACCTGGATGACATCATTGTTACTGGTGAGGATGACAAGGAACATCTCCAAAATCTCAAGACAGTGTTAAAAAGATTTAAAGGTTATGGGCTCAGAGCATGACACAACAAGTATAAATTCTTTAAACCGAACGTCACTTACTGTGGTCACACCATTGACAGAAAAATATTTCACAAGTGTGCTGAGTAAATTCAAGCAGTGGTGTATGGTCCAGGGCTAAAGGACATGTCACAGTTGTAGTGCCTTTCATGATTTGCCAGTTATCATAACAGGTTCCTGCCAAACCTGGCTACTGTACCCCACCCACTGAACTGATTACTACAACTAGGGAAGAAACAGCAATGGACAAAGCAGTGTGAGGTGGTTTTCAAAAAGGTAAAGGAAATGGTGGTGTCAGATGCTGTAGTCGCACATTATGATCCACATCGTCCAGTGATGCCTCATCATATGGTATAGGTGCAATCATGTCACATGTTATGAGTGATGGTATTGAACGTCCCATAGCCTTTGCATCACCTTCCTTTACTGCTGCAGGGAAAAATTACGCACAGATTGACAGAAAGACCTTGAGTCTGGTTTGGGGTGTAAAACATTTCAACCACTACTTGTATGGGAGGCAGTTTACCCTCGTTATTGACCATCAATCACTGGTGTCCATTTTCTATCCAAAGAAGGGTCTTCCACTAACAGCAGCAGCACAAATGGTGGAGATGAGCTCTGTTTCTTGGAGGACATAAGACTGAATTCAAGAGGATTACTAATCATGGAAATGCTGATGGGTTGTCCTGTTTACCTTTGGAAAAGGAAATATCTGAAAATTTTACAGAAGAGGATGCTCCTGTTGACTTATTTTCCTTAATCAAGGGTCTTCCTATTATGTTAGAGGTGATCTAAAGGGAAACAGAAAAGTCTCCACACCCTCTCATGAATGCATAGTCACCTAAAATGGTTGGAATGTGCAGCAGAAACGCACGTTCCCCCATTTTTACTAGTGCTGGGATGAACTTGCCCTTGATGGGGGTTGCGGTTCGTGGAGATTGAGAGTTGTACCTTTCAAGCTGAAAGGTAAGTGTTGGAGGAGGCACATGTTGGTCATCTAGTCATGGTCAAAATAAAGGCATTGGCTCAAACCTTTGTCTGGTGACCAGGATAGATCAGCTGATCGAGGGCTTGCTGTGCACTGTACAGAATGCCAACAAATGAAGAGTTGGAAATGCCAAGAGCATCTTGAATAATATAGAAGAAAGGCGTCCAGAGCTGTCAAAACCACTTCCTGCATTCCTAGAGTCAACTCCTACAACCACCACGAAGAGGCCCCAGAGCCTGAGATCGTTTCACAGCCACAAGTCTCTCATGTCAGGTTCAGTGAACATCCCCTGCCAACACATTATCCCACAAGATTACGAAAACCTCCACAGTGCTTAAATCTTTAGGCCTTAATGGGGCAATTTAAAATTTACTATGCTGTAGATTGTTGTGTATTTAATATTTAAGTAATATTTGAGTAATATTGTAAATATATTATTTGATTAAGCATTTTGTTTGTTTAAATAATTCATTACAGGTATATGTAAAAGTATGTAAATGGCATACGTTATTACACCACCTCGTCATATGTCCATGCCTCGTTAGAGTATAGAACGAAACTAAGACACTTTATTCTTAGCTCCATGTATTTCTTTTGATTTGTTTTATGCTTTGGAGTTACAAAAGATAACAAGTTCTAAGGCAAGCTTCTTTTGCATAGTGAGTGATAGATGCCCAGATTATGCTTTCAGGGAAACTGGTGGAAGCAGATAAGAAAGCAATGCATAAAAGGAAATTTAAGCAGCACTTGAACAGATAGGAAATGGAGGGATACAGTCCATGTGCAGACAGATTAGATGTGTTTGAAATTGACATCATAGGCTGAAGGGACTATTCCTGTGCTTTGACCTACATTCTATGGAATATAGGAGATGAAACTGGACAAATTAAAATTATTAAAAATGAGGAGTTGGAAACCTTGGGTATGGATGTAAATGATAGATTAAAGAAAGGGAGGTAGGTATCAGATTAAAGTTTAGGCAAGTGTGAAGGGTTTATTTGAGACTAGGTAATCAGAGGTTGAAGACAGGGTATAACCGAGTAGGCCCACTGAAATTGTAAGGTTGCCTTGCTGCCGCTTACACACAGGAGGGGGGAGCTGGGGGGCGGGGGAGACTTTGGTGTTCTCATGTTTATCTGTCGTTCATTCTTTGGGGCACTTCTCTGTTTTCGTGGATGTTTTGCGGAGAAAAAGCATTTCAGGATGTATATTGTATACATTTCTCTGACGTTGAATTGGACCTTGAAATAAAATTCAAATACTAGATGCTTTAAAAGTTTCTTGTTTTGGAGGATGAGCCCAATAAGGAAACAGAATTTTTTGGCAAGACTTCGGATGAGGTAATTTTTTTCTTTAATAAATGTTTATAATGCAGCTGAAGGACTGCAAAGCTATACCAATGAGTAATGTACTGTGAGGGGCTTTAACGTTACTGGCATATAAATAGCATTTGTGATTGTAGCTTATTACAAGGAGTGGGAAAAATAGCAGGGAACTTGAAAAGGGGAAAAATGCTTGTTTTTGTTAGAAATGTTCTAATATGAGGTGCAGCACATGGTATTTCAGCTGCCAGTAACATCAGATACAGCTTTTCTAGTTTTCAAGTTTCTTAAACACATAGTCTTGCTGCTTTTTTGAGGATTTTGCTGCAGTTGTTGCAACTGGCTAGTGTTTTCATTCATTAAAAACTGAATACAGGGACTGAATTATACTAAAAGGTATTGCAATCCTGGAAATGCATTTGGAATTCTACTTTACACTCAAATCTGGTGGAAGCATTTGCCTCATTATGTCTGTTTCTTGGCCACACAAAACAAATTCAGCACTTGACGGTTACTGGCAGATAATATAGTGTGAACTAATGACATCATACATGTGGTATGGTCATCTGGCATTGGTCTTGTTATCCTTCGAACATGGTAACATATAAACTGAACCATATAGAGAAGTAGGTATTTTTGAGATTCTATGATTGTAAATACGTGAGAAGTGAAAACCGGTTGCTCAGATATTAATGCATGCAAGCACAAGGTAGGGAAAAAATCTGCTCTAACATTTTATGATAATAAATTCTTGTCTTAATTTTCTTATCTTGGCTCAGTTAATTAGTTCCATTAAAGGAGCATTCATCAGTCATCCTTACATTGTGAAGAATAAACATCTTGAAACATAGAAACATAGAAAACCTATGGCACGATACAGGCCCTTCATCCCACAAAGCTGTTCCAAACATGTCCTTACCTCAGCCCTCTATTTTTTTAAGCTCTATGTACCTATCCAGGTGTGTCTTAAAAGACCCTATCGTTACCGCCTCTACCACACCGCCGGCAGCCCATTCCATGCACTCACCACTGTCTGCGTAAAAAAACTTACCACTGACATCTCCTCTGTACCTATTTCCAAGCACCTTAAAACTGTGTTCTCTCGTGCTAGCCATTTCAGCCCTGGGAAAAAGCCTCTGACTATCCACACGATCAGTGCCTCTCATCATCTTATACACCTCTATCAGGTCACCTCTCATCCTCTTTTGAAACTTAATCAGTTTCAATTTCAACTCCAGTCTTAATAATGGTAATTTGGACAAAAGTAACTGGAGTTATAAATGTTACTTAATCAGCATCTTTTAGTTTGAGTATTCAGTCCTAGCTTCTTGAGTGGGGGCTCAATTACAAATGAATACTGATGACATTTTTAAAAAATGCAGCATGTGGCACTTGTTCCTTGCAGAAACATCTGGTAACATTCTTTGTGAAATTCAGTGTGTGAATTCCTAAGCACCAGTGACAATAGAGAAAACTGAGCACGCAAAACCTTGCATCTTACTTTAATTTTCTATCTGTCATTACTTTGGATGGCAGAGTTCTGATTCATGCAAATAAGACTGAGAAGTCTGCACCTTTAGATATAGACATAAAGATAATTTTTCTTTTTGAGAGTTGTCGTTAGTACGTTTTTGTTGCTATTATGTCTGACAGTACATGAATTTAAGTGACGAGGATTTGAAAATCCTCATAAATCCTATCCCTAGAATTCTCACCAATAACTTCCCTACCACTGACGTGAGACTCTCCTGTCTATAGAGTTGAGGGGGTGATAGAAACCATAGAAAACTACAGGCCTTTTGGCCCTTCTTGGCTGTGCCAAACCATTTTCTGCCTAGTCCATAGAAACCATAGAAAAGTCCATAGAAACTGTAGAAATGATGTACCTAGTCAAGGCCTTTTAAAATTATGTGTGTGTGTGTGTGTATGTGTGTGTGTGTGTGTGTGTGTGTGTGTGGTGGATAGGCAGTAGTTGGTGGGGTGGGGGGTATTTGGTGTGGGGAGTATCCTATATAGTATATTCAGAGAAGCCATTTCTTCTGGTGAAAAGATCTAGAACAAAGATGAATAGTCAAAATTAGAGTTATGACTTGTACAAGTAACATCAATAATTTTGCACAAGGAGTAACAATTATTTTCAAAAACCCTCGAACTAAAAGCTGATTTGGTTGAATATTCAAGATTATGTTTGGACAATTTATTAGAAAATATTACTTTAACAAATAGTTTTCCATATCTATTAAATAATCAAAATAAATGGAGAAAAGACAATTAAAGTGCACATTTATAGTTTCATTTTGTTTTTTGTTTATGTTGGTCCATGGACATTGCTGGCAAGGCTAAAATTTTTTACCGTTTCCTAACTGCCATTAAGGTGATGGTGAACTGCCATTCTGAATGTCACTGTATTCCTTCTTTGCTTTAATGACCATACTTTTATTATATTTCATTGGATTGGGTCGAGTCCAACAACAAAACGGAGTTCATCACCAATGGCAAATGGAAAAGTCCAGAGTAGACAAATGGTGGTTTCTCTCCTTTTCACTAAAGAAAGTGAGGACTATTTACATATATGAAGCTGTCAATAGCGATTATAATGCAGTTGTAGATGATGACGCACAATGCCTTATATTTGAGCTACTGGCTTTGTTCTGAATCCATTCTATTTGGTAACGTAGAATTGTCACAGAATAAAGTGGAAGGCATCCTTGGTGAAAAGAGGGAGCAGTGGGTCACTGCGGCACAACTGAGCTTTGACCAGTGACCAATCTGCATTTAAGATTGGTTAGCAAGAGCAAATTAAAGGAAGGCGGGGACAAGCACAGTGGCCATCATCTGAGTGGACAGTCAGAGTGGTGATCTTGAAGCTTTATCTCTTTGAGGCTTCAGTGAAGAGAGACTTCATCAGAGAAAGCAAAAATAGAAATGCTCTAGCCAAAGTTTTTTTTTCCTTCCCTTCTTTATATCTGCTCAGTTAGGACAGTAGAGATGCCGGGCAGGATAGTGGAATGCTCCTCTTTTGAGATGTGGGAAGGCAGGGAGACTTCCAGTGTCCCTGATGACTACAACTATGTGGTGCATCCAGCTGTAGCTTCTGACAATCCGCGTTTAGGAGTTGGAGCTGGAAATGGATGAATTTTGGATCATTCGGGAAGCTGAAGGGGTGAAAGATAGGACGTATAGAGAGGTAGTTACACCCAAAGTACAGGAACCTGGGTGTCAGTCAGGAAGGGGAAAGCGGTTAAGGAGCCAATACACAGTACCCCTATGATCATTCCTCTCAACAACAGGTATATCACTTTGGATACTGTTGGGGGGGGGGGGTTGATCTAACAGAGGGATGACACAGCGAGGTCTCCGGCACTGAGTCTGGCTCTGTGACTCAGAAATGAAGGAGGTAGAAAAGGCATGTTGTGGTGATAGGGAATTGGTTAGTCAGGGGAATGGACAGGAGGTTCTGTGGGTGAGAATGAAATTCCCTGATAGTATGTTGCCTCCTGGATGCCAGGGTCTGGGACACCTCGGATCAAGTCCTCATCATTCTTAGGTGGGAGGGTGATTAGATAGAAGTCGTGGTCCACGTAGGTATCAATGACATGGGTAGGACAACTGATGAGGTTCTGCATAGGGAGTTCCGGAAGTCAAATGCTAAGTTAAAGGGCAGGACTTCCATGGTTGTAATCTTAGGATTGCTACTCATGCCACATGCTAGTGAGGCCAGAACTAGGAAGATTATACAGTTTAATATATAGCTTAAGAGTTGGAGTAGGAGAGAGCGCAGAAGATGTTTGGATCATTCGGTTCTCTTACAAGAAAGGTAGGATCTGTACAGAAAGGCTAGTTTGCACTTGAACTGGAGGTGTCTAATATCCTAGCAGGAGAGTTTGTTAATGCTACACGGTGGGGTTTAAACTAGTGTTGTAGGGGGATGGGAACCAGAATGCCAGAACAGTGAGTGGAGAGATTGTGGAGGCTGATGTTGGCAAGACCTCGGACAAAGTTAGGAATCAAAAATTTGAGGATGGTGTGACTAGTGTCCTCAGCCGTGTGTATTTCAATGCAAGAAATATCGCAGGAAAGGCAGATGATAGTGCTGAAGATGAGGCAGCTGGTCTACAAACAGAGGCAATGTGTAGCGAGGAGAGGCTGTAGGTAGGGCAAAATTGCAGTCAACAGACAAAAATTTGAATGCACGCAGTTTACAAAATAAGGTAGCACAGTTGTAGATTGGCATGTTGAAAGAAGATTTTAGCTGGGAGCTTAATGTCCAAGTATACACATTGTATTGAAAGGACAGGCAGGAAGGCAGAGGGGGTGGTGTTGCTCTGTTGGTTAAAAAAATGAATTCATATCTTTAGAAAGAGATGATATAAGTCGGAAGGTGTTGAATCATTGCTAATCATTGCTAAGGAGCTGCAAGTGAAAAAGACCCTGATGGGAGTTGTATACAGACCCCCAAACGGTAGTAAGGATGTGGTCTACAAGTTACAATGGGAGATAAAAAGTGCAGGTAAAAGGCAATGTTACAATAGTCATGGGGGATTTCAATATGCAGGTAGGTTGGGAAAATCAGGTTGGTGCTGGATTCCAGGAGAGAAAATTTTTAGAATGCTTAGGAGATAGCTTTTTAGAGCAGCTTGTGATTGAGCCCACTAAAGGATCAGCTATTCTGGATTTGGTGTTGTACAATGAACTGGAATTAATTAGAGAACTTAAGGTAAAAGAACCCTTAGGAGAAAGTGATCATAATATGATCGAATTCACCCTGAAATTTGCGAAGGAGAAGCTAAGGTCAGATGTATCAGTATTACAGTGGAGTAAAGGGAATTACAGAGGCATGAGAGAGGAGTTGGCTAGAATTGATTGGAGAAGAACACTGACAGGGTTGACAGCAGAGGAGCATTGCTGGAATTTCTGGAAGCAATTCAGAAGGAGTAGGATGTGTGCATCCCAAAAAGGAAGAAATATCCTAAAGGAAAGATGACAGAACCTTGGCTAATAAGAGAAGTTAAAGACAACATGAAAGGGAAAGAGAGGGCAGAAAATAGAACAAAATTAGTGGGAAGTTAGAGGACTGGGAAGCTGTTAAAGACCAACAGAAAGCAACTAAAAAGTCATAAGGAACATAAAGATGGAATATGAAACTAAGCTAGCCAATAATATAAAAGGGATATCAAAGGTATCTTCAGATACATAAAGTGTAAAAGAGAGGCAAGAAAGGCGAGAATGGATATTGGACCACTGGAAAACAATACAGTACTGGAGAGGTAGTCATTGGAGACAACAAAATAATGGATGAACTAAATAAGTATTTTGCATCAGTCTTCTCTGTGGAAGTCACTAGCAGTATGGTGGAAGTTCCAGGTGTCAGGGGGCATAACGTGTGTTAAGTTACCATAACTAAAGCAAAGGTTCTTGGGAAGCTGAAAGGTCTGAAGGTAGATAGGTCATCTGGACTAGATGGTGTACACTCCAGAGTGATTGGGAAGATGTTGGAGTCGATTGGGATGAGGTCTCAGGATATTTGGTGGCACGTGATAAAATCGGCTGTAGTCAGCTTCAGCTTGGCTTCCTCAAGGAAAAATCTTGCCTGACTAATCTGTTGAAATTCTTTACGGAAGTAACAAGCAAAGGAGAATTGGTTGACGTTATGTACTTGGATTTTCAGAAGGCCCTTGACATGGTGCCACACATGAGGCTGCTGAGCAAGCTACGAGCCCATGGTATTACTGGAAAGATTCTAGCATAGATAGGGCAGTGGCTGATTGGCAG
The DNA here is from genome assembly GCF_963921235.1 of Mobula hypostoma. Taxonomy (NCBI): domain Eukaryota; kingdom Metazoa; phylum Chordata; class Chondrichthyes; order Myliobatiformes; family Myliobatidae; genus Mobula; species Mobula hypostoma. The sequence goes on along the minus strand of NC_086097.1, from coordinate 223,080,719 downwards.
GAGGCAAAGTGAGAGAACAAAGAGAGCCTTTTCTGGCTGGCTGCTGGTGAGAAGTGGTTTTCCACAGGGGTCTGTGTTGGGACCAATTCTTTTTACGTTATATGTCAATGATTTGGATGACGGAATTGATGGCTTTGTTGCAACGTTTGCAGATGACATGAGGATAGGTGGAAGGGCAGGTAGTTTTGAGGAAGTAGAGACGCTACAGAGGACTTAGACAGATGAGGAAAATGGGTAAAGAAATTGCAGATAGAATATTGTGTCAGGAAGGGAATGGTCAGGCACTTTGCTGGAAGAAATAAAAGGATTGAATATTTTCTAAATGGAGAGAAAATACAAAAAACTGAGCTGCAAAGGGTCTTGGAAGTCCTTGTGCAGGATTCGCTAAAGGTTAGTTTGTAGGTTGAGTCTGTGGCGAGGAATGCAAACGCAACGTTAGCATTCATTTCAAGAGGACTAGAATACAAAGGGAAGGATGTAATTTTGAAATTACATAAAGCACTGGTGAGGTCTCACTTGGAGTATTGAGAGCAGTTTGGGAGTTCTTATCTTAGAAAGGATGTGCAGAAACTGGAGAGACTTCAAAGGATGTTCATGAAAATGATTCCAGGCTTGTCATATGAAGAGCATTTGGGCCTGTATTCACTAGAATTCAGAAGAATGAGGGGTGACCTAATTGAAACCTATTGATGGTGAAAGGCCTTCAATGTGGAGAGGAGAGTCCAAGACCAGAGGATGCAGCCTCACAATAGAGCGGCGTCCTTTTAGAACAGAAATGAGGAGGAATTTCTTCAGCCAGAGGGTAGTGAATCTGTGGAATTCTTGGCTGCAGGCAGCTGTGGAGGCCAAGTCTTCATGTATAATTGAGGCAGAACTTGATAGATTCTTGATTGGCCAGGGCATGAAAAGATACGGGGAGAAGGCAAGAGACTGGGGCTGAGAGGAAAATTGGATCAGCCGTGGTGGAACAGACTCGATGGACCAAATGACCTAATTCTGTTCCTATGTCTTATCGTCTTTTGGTCTTACAGGTTATTCAAACAAAGGTGTCCAAACATTTTTCTGTAAATTGGCTTCCCCATGCCCACTTATCTCCTTTACATTGGATAGTTGTGGAAAATGTGCAAGATTAAAATGGGATATTGTAGGGTTAGTCTTAATGGGTGCTTGCTGGTCAGTATGGACTGATGGGCTGAAGGGCCTATTTCAGGACTATATGATTCTATGACTCCATTGATTCAGTCTCTCCCCATAACTAAAGTGCTCCAATCTAGGCAATATCCAAGTGAGATGCCTTAAAACCTCAGTATTACATCCTTGATTTTATATTCTAGTCCTCTCAAAATGAATGCTAACATTCCATTTCCCTTCCTTACCACCAACTCAGTCTGCAAGTTAACCTTTTGGGAATCCTGCAGGAGGACTTTGCACCTCGGATTTTTGAATTTTATCTCTGTTTAGAGAACAGTCTATGCTCTTATTCCTTCTACCAAAGGGCATCACCATACACTTCCTGGTACTGTATTCCATCAGCCACTTCGTTGCCCATTCTCCTTCTGCAGCCTCCCTACTTCCCCAACACTACCTGCCCCTCCACCTATCTTCGTATTATCCACAAACACGGCAATTCTGTGATCAAAATCATTGAAATACAACATACAAAGAAGCGGTCCTAATACTGACCCCTGCAGAACACTACTGGTCTCCAGCAGCCAATCAGAAAAGGCTCCCTTTATTCCTAATCTTTGCTTCCTGCCAATTGGCTAATGCTCTATCTATCCTAGTATTTGTTCTGTGTGAACAATATGCAAGACAAGTTTTTCACTGGATCTTGCATGGTACATGAGACAATAGTAAATCAATTCCAATTCCAAGATTCATTTACTTAAGAATTGTATTATATTGTCATTAGCTCCCTCTAGTGGCTTGATGGCATCAAAAAACAAAATCATTTTGCACATTTTTAGTGTGTTTTTAATTTAGTAAATGGTGCTTATAAATTAAGCCAAATGGTATAATTGGTAACAATAAATGAAAATTGATTGGCCTGTTCTAATCAATGACTTAGGGGAGTGAATGCTAAGTCCACAGGTGCTTGTTCATTATAATCTATTAAAGCCAAATACAATATTGGAAAATGCATGGTCATGCACTTTGCTGGCAGAAATAAATATGCAGACTATTTACTAAATGGGGAGAAAATCCAAGAATCTGATGTGCAAAGGGACTTGGGAGTCCTTGTGCAGAACACCCTAAAGGTTAACTTGCAGGTAGAGTCGGTGGTGAGGAAGGCAAATACAATGTTAGCATTAGTTTCAAGAGGTCCAGAACACAAGAGCAGGGATGTGTTGCTGATGCTTTATAAGGCACTGGTGAGGCCTCATCTTGAATTGAAACCAAATGCGCAAAGCATATTTAACTATCGGGTTAGAGACCTGCTTAAGACGTTTCGAATCAAAAGGAAGAGAGGAACCTAAAATAGAACCAAGTGTATAACCCTGAACAGATTGTAATTCCAATGCTACCCATTTAGGAATAAATAGTATGTCCCGGTCAAGTAACCAAAATTTCATATGTCGAATATTAATAGCCCAATAATAAAATCTAAAGTTAGGTAATGCTAAACCTCCATCTCTCTTAGCTTTCTGTAAATGTATTTTACCCAGTCTCGGATTCTTGTTCTGCCAAATAAATGAAGAAATTTTAGAGTCAACTTTATCAAAAAAAGATTTAGGAACGAAAATTGGTAATGCCTGAAACACATATAAAAATTTTGGCAAAAAAAACATCTTAACTGCATTAATACGACCAATCAAAGTTAAATATAAGGGAAACCATTTAGATGAAAGTTGAGTAATATGGTCTATTAATGGTAAAAAGTTAGTCTTAAATAAATCTTTATGTTTACAAGTAATTTTAATCCCAAGATATGAAAAGTAATTATTAATCAATTTAAATGGAAATTTATAATATAAGGGAAGATGTTTATTAATCGGAAAAAGTTCACTCTTACTAAGATTTAATTTATAACCTGAGAAAAGACCAAATTGTGCTAATAACTCTAAAACAGCAGGAATGGATCTCTCAGGATTAGAAATATATAAAAGTAAATCATCAGCATAGAGTGATAATTTATGGGACTTTAATCCCCGAGTTATCCCAGTAATATTTAAAGATTCTCGAATAGCAATTGCAAGAGGTTCTAATGCAATATCAAATAATAGGGGACTAAGAGGACAGCCTTGTCGAGTACCACGAAAGAGAGGAAAAAAAGGTGAGTTTAAGGAGTTAGTACGAACCGAGGCTACAGGGGAGTAATATAACAGTTTAATCCAGGATATAAATTTCAAGCTAAAATTAAACATTTCAAGCACCTTAAATAAATAAGGCCATTCTACTCTATCAAAAGCTTTCTCGGCATCTAAAGAAATAACACACTCAGGAACATTTTGTGAGGGAGTATAAACGATATTTAACAATGTACGAATATTATAAAAAGAGTAACGACCTTTAATAAAACCCGTTTGGTCTTCCGAAATAATAGAAGGAAGTACTTTTTCTAGTCTATTTGCTAATAACTTAGAAAAAACTTTAGAATCAACATTTAATAAAGATATTGGTCTATAAGATGCACATTGAGCAGGGTCTTTATCCTTCTTTAGTATTAAAGAAATTGATGCTCTATTAAAAGATTCCGGAAGTTTACCAAGTTTCAAAGAAGCCTCAAAAACCTTATAGAGCCAAGGAATCAATAAAGAAGCAAAACATTTATAAAATTCAACGGTAAACCCATCAGGGCCAGGAGCTTTCCCCAGATTCATAGAAAAAATAACATTCTTAATCTCATCCATTGTAATGGAAGTATCTAATAAAGAAGACATATCCTGTGAAATCAGAGGGAAGTCTAACTTATCTAAAAAATCATTCATATATTTAGAATCTCGAGGAGACTCTGATTGGTATAAAGAAGAATAAAAATCACAAAAGGTTTGATTAATCCCCACATGATCCAATATCAATCGATCATTTTGGTTATAAATCTGATTGATTTGAGATTTAACATAATTAGATTTCAATTGATTAGCCAGCAGCTTGCCAATTTTATCACTGTGAACATAAAAATCACTTCTTGTTTTCTTTAATTGGTTTACAATCGAGGACGAGAGTAGTAAACTGTGTTCCATTTGAAGTTCAGTTCTTTGTTTGTATAGCTCCTCAGAAGGAGCCATAACATATTTCTTATCAATTTCTTTAATCTTGTCCACAATTACCATCTCCTCCTGCTTCTGTTTCTTCCTCAAAGCAACGGAATACGAAATAATCTGACCCCGAATATAGGCTTTAAAAGTGTCCCAAAGAGTGTTAACCGAAATATCTTCTGTATGGTTAATTGTAAAAAAAAGCTCAATCTGTTCATTCATAAAATTAACAAAGTCCGAGTCCTGAAGCAACAGCGAATTAAAACGCCATTGTCTATTGTTTGGTATATTGGCCATAATTTTAATAGAAAGCTTAAGTGGAGCATGATCCGAAATGGTTATAGAATCATAATCACATTTAATCACTGAAGGAATGAGACGAGAATCAATGAAAAAATAATCAATTCTTGAATAGGAATGATGAACATGTGAAAAGAAGGAAAAATCTTTTTCCTGAGGATGCAGAAAACGCCAAATGTCCGTCGACCCAGAATCAGAAAGGAAAAAATTAATCAAATTTGCAGATTTATTAGGTAAAGTCCGTAAAGGAGCCGAACGGTCCAAAGCTGGAGATAAACAGGTATTAAGATCTCCGCCCCAAATCAATGAAAACTCGTTCAAATTCGGAAACTGATCAAACAATGATTTATAAAATTCCGGACAATCCATATTAGGAGCATAAACATTAACCAAAACTACTTTTTTATTAAATAATAAACCACTAACCAATAAAAATCTACCATTCGGATCAGAGATAATATCCTGTTGTATAAAAGTAACTGAGGAGTCTATAAAAATAGAGACGCCTCGAATCTTAGCATTGGAGTTCGAATGAAATTGTTGTCCCTTCCAAAATTTGAAAAAACGTAGTCTGTCCCCCCTCCGTACATGGGTCTCTTGTAAAAATAAAATTTGTGCTTTAAGTCTCCGGAACACTTTAAAAACTTTTTTCCTTTTAATAGGATGATTAAGACCATTAGTATTCCAGGAGACAAAATTAATAATAGACTCCATAAATCCTAAAGTCAACCCATAACAAGGAGGATTGACAATAGGCGCGACCCACAGACCCGGAGAGGAAACAGAACATACAAAAGATACCGGGGAAAAGGACGTAACCAATACTTCAATAATGTATATAGCCCAAAGAGAAACAAACTAAAACGTGAAGCCCCTCCCACCGCCCCCCACCCCAGGACCCCAAGGCGAAATCTAAAGCAGACCCGCCAGAAAGAAGCAAGCGCTAAAACTACCCCCATGACTTCCGGTATACGCTCCCTAAAAAAAAGGTATAAATATGAAAAGGATCAGCTAATTGTAAAACAGTAAAAAAAATAAGTAAAAAAAAAGTTAGCTCAATTAAAATACACACAGAACAGAACAAAAGCCGGAAAGTATATATTAAAAAAAAACCACAATAAACCTCAAACTCATGAATAGACACAGCAACAAAAAAAATAGGATTATTAACATAAAATGATTATAAAAAGCAAAACAGAATAAAATTTAAAAAAAACTACAAAATTTAAGGCCGCACAGGAAATACGTAAGATGACAAAAGGGAAGTAACCACCCAGAATCCCCTGGGAAAAGAAAGAAATGACGCAGTTAAAAAGAAAGTTTAGCAGCCATATTAAGAAATCGAAAGTAAACTTTTCTGCCCAAATAGGGCACAGAAAAGTTAAAACCAACCAATTCACAGCCTCCGATCAACGGAGAAAATTAAAAAAAGGCAATTAAGATGTTGAAGATGAAAGTTGATCCAGATAACTCTGGGCATCCGATGGAGAATCAAAAAAACGAAGAGCTCCATCTAACATGCGAATCCTTAGACGTGCAGGGTACAGCAGCGCTGGTCTTAAATCCCTCTTATAGAATTCCGACATCACGGATCTGTAACGGACCCGTTGGTCCCAGATTGGTTTACTGAAATCTTCCACGAATCGGAACCTAAGATCCGAAAAATCAATGAAACCTTTAGATCGAGCGAATCGAAACAGTCTCTCCTTGTCTTGAAAGTAATGAAAACGTAAGATAACATGCCTAGGTCTATCTGACCTAGACGAGTATGATGGGATTCTGTGAACACGATCCAGTAGCGGTGGTTGGTCAGGAAATACAGTAGGGAATGCATCTTTTAAAAGTTGGGAGAAATATTTCATAGGGTTGTTAGCTTCCACGGCTTCCCTGACGCCAATCATTCGTAAATTCTGCCGTCGCATTCTAGATTCCAAGTCAGAGTTTTTAAAAGTCAAAAAGTCAAGTTTCTTCTTCATTACATTAATTGTTTCTTCGACTTTCCCCATCTTAAGCTCACTTTGTTGCGCGGATTTTTGAAGACCAGATATAGCCGACTGATGTTCCGCAATACATGTTTGCATCTTATCAATTAAATCGGCAATTTTCTGGAACTTAGTTGAGATTTCCATATGAATCAGGTCTTTAACAGAGCCCATAATTTCTGTACGAATCATCTCCCTAACAGAGGTTGAAATTTCCCTCTGAATTAACTCCGATATAGCTTCCAAAGTCACCGGTGATTCAGTCGGAGGGAGATCCGTAGCTTTCGGTTTAACCGGAGGTTTACCATCCTTGCCGTCTTTCCCGTTCTTAGACATAGCCGATCTCAGTATCATCCAATTGTCAGAGAATTGAGTTTAATTCAAAGTATTGTAAAAATTGATGCCTTAATAGTTAATTAAAGTATAGCTGACCATAGAGAGAAAAAACTCAGAGGTAATGGAGCGAGTCAAGAACGCGACTTCACTCCATGAGCGCTACCGGAAGTCCCGAGGCCTCATCTTGAGTGTTGAGAATAGTTTTGGGTTCCTCATCTAAGAAAAGATGTGCTGGCAGTGGTGAGGGTTCAGAGGAGGTTCACAAGGATGACTCTGGGAATGAAAGGTTTGTTATATGAGGAATGTCTGATGGCTCTGGGTCTGTACTCACTGGAATTTAGAAGTAAGAAGGGGATCTCATTGAAAGGCCTAGACAGAGTAGATGTGGAAAAAATGTTTCCCATGGATGGGAAGTCTTGAACAAGAGAGCACAGACTCAGGATAGAGGGGCGTCCATTCAAAACAGAGATGCAGAGAAAAATCTTTAGCCAGAGGGTGGTGAATTACAGACAGCTCTGAAGGCCAGGTTGTCGGGTGTATTTAAGGCAAAGCTTGATTGGACACTGCATCAAAGGTTACAGGGAGAAGGCTGGGGAGTGGGGCTGAGGAGAAGGATAAAGGATCAGCCATGATTGAATGGCGGAGCAGACTTGATGGGACAAATGGCCTAATTCTGCTCCTATGTCTTATGGTATTATGGTCCCTGTGGCTATTTATTTTGTAATGCCCTTTACCTTCAGTTTTGTCACATTGTAGAAAAAATTGGGATGATTGGCCAAATAGTTTTGCATTGATTAATTTCCAAAGCAAAAAACTCATATTTATACATTGCAAAAATTCTGTATTTTGCTTTTATGATTAATTAAAGACTGACTTTAACATTAGAAAGTCCAGCCTCTGTACAGCTCCATCCTCCATCAGGAAGTCTGTGGGCTCTCCATTTCTTGTTTTAAACAAAGATCCAAGTATTTGCTGAACAGCACTCGTCCTTCTTTCAACAACTCCTCTTTTAATTTCTCTCACTTTCTACAGATAAAAGGGCACACTCATGTCCTCTGGCTACAGGGAACAGCCATTGTTCCAACAAAAAACCATCTGCTGGAGGAAGTTGTTAGGTAGCATTCTTGAGTTATACTGTAGATCTGATCTTCCAATGAGGACCGGCTCAGGGACCTCTGGTTTCCTTTTCCTGAAGTCAATAATTAGCTCCTTGGTCTTGCTGACATTGAGTAAGAGGTTGTTGTTTTAGCACCATTCAGCCAGATTTTAAATCTTCCCCCCATATGCTGGTTGACCTCCTTTGATCCAGCCTGCAACAGTGGTGTCATCAGCAAACTTGAATCTGGCATTGGAGCTGTGCTTAGTCTCACAGTCATAGGTGTAAAGTGAGTAGAGCGGGCAGCTATGCACACACCTTGTAGTACGCCTTTGCTGATGGAGATTGTGGAGGAGATGTTACCAATACAAACTGACTGGAGTCTGTAAGTGAGGAAATTGAGGATCCAATTGCACAAAGAGCTTATTGATTAGTTTTGAGGAGATGCCAAGCTGCAGTCAATAAAGAGCATCCTGATGTATGCTTCTTAACTGTCCAGATGTTCCATGGTTGAATCAGGAACCAATGAGATGGCACTTGCTGTGGACCCATTGCTCTGGTAGGCAAATGGAGCAGATCTAAATCACTTCTCAGGCAGGAGTTGATATATATATGTCATCGCCAACCTCTCAAAGCACTTCATCACTGTGGATAAAAGTGCTACTGGACCATAGTCATTGGGGCAGGTCACCACATTTTTCTTGGGCACTGGCAGAATTGAATTCTGCCTGAAGCAGGTGTGTACCTCAGATTGCTGAAGTGAGAGGTTAAAGATCTCAGTGAACCCTGCAGCCAGTTGATCAGCACAGGTCTTGGGAGCTTGGCCAGGTACCTTGTCTGGGCCGGATGCTTTTCGTTGGTTTGCCCTCCTGAAGGCTGCTTGCACGTCGGCCTCAGAGACTGAAATCACAGGATCATTGTGGGCTGCAGAAGTTCGTGTTGGTTCCTCCATGTTTTAACAGTCAAAGCGGGCATAAAGGTATTGAGCTCATCTGGAAGCAAGACCCTACTGTTGCCTATGTGGCTTAATTTAACTTTATAAGAGGTGATTGTTTTAAGCTATGCCACAACAGTCAAGCACCAATTCAAGTTTAGTCCGGAATTGCCATCACCTGTGAGATGGCTTTCCGGAGATCGTACCTAGATGTCTTGTAGCTTTCTTGGTTGCCAGACTTGATTGTCTCTGATCTGGCTCTCAGCAGATTGCGGATCTCATGTGTCATCGAGGGCTTCTGTTTGGGAAAGACTGGATGATTTTGTGGGGGCACACTCATCTACAACTGTTTCAATGAAGTCCGTGGTAACCATGGCGTATTTACTTGGTTCACAGATGAGTCCTTGAACACAGCCCAGTCCTCTGACTCGAAGCGATCCTGTAGCTGCTCTCTGTCTCCTGAGGTCACTTCTTTGTTGTCCTAATCTCTTGCTGTTGAAATATATACAGAATGCCTTAGGAGTCTCTTTAAACCTACTTGCCAAACATTTTTCATGTCCCCTGCAGGCTTTCCTAATTCCCTTCTCGAGTTCTTTACTGGCTTCTTTATAATCCTCAAGGGCTCTGTTTGACTCTAACTTCCTATGCTTTACATGAGTCATTCTATAATTGGGGGTACATTTCATGTCCATTGATGACAATAATATTTTTTCTAAGTACTTTCTTCAAAAATACCATATTTTACCGATTGAGGGAAAGCATATTACAAAATCAGACCAACGTTTTGTGCACACTATGTTTCATTTAGCTTGAAGTTGTCATGATGTTCCTAAATTGACAGTTTTTGCAATGAGAGGTTGGAGGAACAACACCTTATATGGCATGAACACTGACTTCTCTAACTTCTGCTAATGCCCCTCCTCCCCTTCTTACCCCATCCTCTATTTAATTTATTTATTCATTTATTATTTCCCCCCTTCCTTTTTCCTCTGTCTTTTTCCCTCTCACAATCACTCCTTGCCTGCTCTCCATCTTCCTCTGGTACTCCCCTCTCCCTTTCTTTCTCTCGTGTCTCCAGCTCTGTATCCCTTTTGCCAATCAACTGTCCAGCTCTTATCTTCATCCCTCCCCCTCCTGTCTTCTCCTATCATTTTGGATCTCCCCTCTCCCTCCCACTTTCAAATCTCTTTCTATCTCTTCTTTCAGTTAGTCCTGACAAAGGGTCTCGGCTCGAAATGTCGACTGTACCTCTTCCTAGAGATGCTGCCTGGCCTGATGTGTTCCACCAGCAACTTTGATGTATGTTGCTTGAATTTCCAGCATCTGCAGATTTCCTCGTGGTTGAGTTTTTGCAATGTCCATCTTTCAATTGAGCGGGTCTTGGCCTCAAAATAATGATTAAAAACTATTAAAGTTAGCATTATCTATTTGTTATTCATTTTAAAATTCTAAATACTTTAGAAGAATATGATTTTTTAAATTGAGTTTCACATTTAAATGAAATAAATATCTCAGTTTATTAACGTCTGTAAAAGTTCAGCCAACTATGTTACTAACAGAACAACCCCCTGTAACTAAAAATGGTTTGTCCCAAAACCATGTGACCAGCATCACGGGATGTCATCTCTCTCAGCGGCAGCCATTTTGAACACATTCTGGTGAGTGTCCTCTCAGTTTTTAAAAATACTTTATCTGTAATAGCATATTGTCAAGGAGTATATTAATAGATCGTCACCTCTGTTGGGTACATTGTTATGGTTTACAATTCTTTTATGATTTTAATTCAAATATATGTTGAAATTTGAGGTTAACCTGATGAAGAAAATGACATGTGGCCAGCCATGTGGCCTGCCATTGAAATTATGGGCTAAAAATAGGGAAATTGTTAACTATGTTACCTATCAACAAAGTTACCCAGTAGGGCTAACTCATGAGTAACATAGTTGACGTGACCCTACTGGGTAACGTTGTTCACTGATGATAATGGATCAGTTGCCATAGGTCAGTATATTTTGTCATAGTTTAGGCCTGTATGTGCCAGAGAAGACTGAGGATTAAAGGGATATTTGCCAATGATTTTAAACAGACGTCAGCAGCTGAGAAACAGTGGAGATACAGGGCTCGGCGGGATGCTGATCCTGCAAGAAGGTCAGCATACTTGGTGAAGCAGAGAGAGGCATGGCACAGACTTAGAGCACAAGGCAAGGTCAAATCAGTGACAGAGATGAGTGAGAGACAAAAAAGAAGCAAGAGGGCCTATTGGAGGAAAGCACAGCAAAGAAGCAGAGAAAGAAAGCGCCAGCTTGAGAATATGCCAAGTAGTCTGCCAGTGGTGCCCTCGACTATGTGGATCCACCAGGTAGTCACAGTGGCACCAGGAGAAATCACGTACTGAGATGTAAGCTGCCCTTGCACCGCCAAATAAAGTTTTGAGTGTCAGTGTGACAACACTAATAACTTTAGTTTTGAAGTTCAGCAAAAAACCCCTGCTCTGCCTCAAGCACGCAAGAGCAAGGGTGACGAAATCCACCTTGGTCCTCACTTGATTGACCAGTGGTGTGCTCTGAAATACGATGGTAAAATTTACCCAGGAGTCATTCAGCAAGTCACTGAGACACATGTGCAGGTTAAGTGCATGCACCACACAGGAGTCAACCGTTTCTTCTGGCCACTAAGAGATGATGTGCTGTGGTACCTGTTTGAGGACATTGTGAGGATGCTTCCTCCTCCAAAGCCAGTGACACGTCGCGTCAAAATCGATAAAGATATCTGGTTTAGTTTCTAAAAGGTCCAACTGAATGTTGCAGTTAATACTGCTCTGTTAAATCAAGTCAAGTCAAGTCACTTTTTATTGTCATTTCGACTATAACTGCTGGTACAGTACACAGTAAAAATGAGACACTAAGATTTTCAGTACCATGGTGCTACATGAAACAATACAAAAACTACACTGAACTATGTAAAACAACACAAAAACTACACTAGACTACAGACCTACCCAGGACTGCATAAGGTGCACAAAACAGTGCAGGCATTACAATAAATAATAAACAAGACAATAGGCACAGTAGAGGGTAGTAGGTTGGTGTCAGTCCAGGCTCTGGCTATTTGAGGAGTCTGATGGCTTGGGGGAAGAAACTGTTACATAGTCTGGTCATAGAGCCCGAATGCTTTGGTGCCTTTTGCCAGATGGCAGGAGGGAGAAGAGTTTCTTTGCGGATGCAGCATGTGGTCTAAATGTCTGTAACGGCGGGAAGAGAGACCCCAGTGATCTTCTCAGCTGACCTCACTATCCGCTGCAGGGTCTTGTGATCTGAGATGGTGCAATTTCCGAATCAGGCAGTGATGCAGCTGCTCAGGATGCTCTCAATACAACCTCTGTAGAATGTGGTGAGGATGGAGGGGTGGGAGATGGACTTTTCTGAGCCTTCACAGAAAGTAGAGACGCTGCTGGGCTTTCTTTGCTATGGAGCTGGTGTTGAGGGACCAGGTGAGATTCTCCGCCAGGTGAACACCAAGAAATTTGGTGCTCTTAACGATCTCTGGAGGAGTCATCGATGTTTAGTGGAGAATGGTCATTCCGTGTCCTCCTGAAGTCAGCAAACATCTCTTTTGTTCACATTCAGAGACAGATTGTTGGCTCTGCACCAGTCGGTTAGCCACTGCACCTCCTCTCTGTATGCTGACTCATCATTCTTGCTGATGCGACCCACCATGGTCATGCCATTGGTGAACTTGATGATGTGGTTCAAGCTGTGTGTTGCAGCACAGTTGTGGGTCAGCAGAGTGAATGGCAGTGGACTGAGCACACAGCCAAAACAAATATTGATTTTACTGTACTATTTTTAGGTTAGGCTTCACTTGGACCCCTGCTTCCGCAGTTGTTTGAACCCATTACTTTAAGAAAGCATTACTTGAAAAAACTGTTGTCCTCTATCATTCACCAGTTAGTCAAACCAAAGCTTGTTCCTCTACAACAGGAATTCTGCAGATGCTGGAAATTCAAGCTACACACATCAAAGTTGCTGGTGAATGCAGCAGGCCAAGCAGCATCTCTAGGAAGAGGTACAGTACCTCTTCCCAGAGATGCTGCCTGACTTGTTCCTCTACTACATGTTTTTTGCCTCATGTCTGTCAAATTTCTAAATGTCAATGTAAAATACAGTATATCGACTTTTTAAAATTAATTTTGTTAGTCAACGTTTAATTCTGATTAAGTGTGTAAATTGAAAGCACTTATTTGAACCCTTCTCCAGTTACTGGTCAATAGGAATGTTTTATTCACACTGTATGAAAGCTTGTTCCTCTACTATGTGTTTGTTTTAAGTAAATGAATATGTACTCTGTTCTGTATTCTTTTAATTAATCATCATTGAATTCTGTATCTATGAATTGAAAATTTCAATTGAATGGCACTTCTGCCTTGAAATAAACGCTGTGCTGATGGTTAATAATTGTGTCCAGTCAACTATGTTATTTGTGTCAACTATGTGACTTTCACTGTCAACTATGTTACACCTGATTTTTTAACATTTAAACTAACTAAAATGCTGCTTCTGATATCCCTCAAGGTATATTGTACATCCACACAGGTTGGAGTTTTGCATAACATCTCTTAAAACTATCAAAATGACCTGTAAGGCAGATTTATGATATAAAAAAATACTCCTGACCTTAATGACAGTGCCAAATGTATCACATTTATATCTGCAAAATATTAAATTCTTAAAAAACTTCTTAAAAATCATTGTACATATGGCAGAACAGACACAAGAACTCCTAAAAATGTATGTTGCCTAAAGTAAAGCATTTAGTCAAAGTCTGTAATGGCGTACAGTTTTGTCCATAACATAGTTGACAGACAAACTGGCAAAAATATCCTTTCCCTTAAAATATCAAAGAAGTTGTTATTGCTTAAGCTTTGCAACTAGTGGATATATTACACTGAAGGAATATTTTAACTTAAACCACTGATTGTTTTATCGAGAAAGCACATTACTTTTGTACCTTTTTGTTTATGTGAAATGTATCACCAATTATAGAATGTCCCACATACAGTACTATTCATTTTTCTTCTTGACTAAGTTCATTACTGTTTTGACATCCAAGATTCTCTTACCTTGTTCTTCCTTCTGACTGGAACTTACCTGTCCGCTGCTGTCTGCAGTTGGTCTTTAAACACTCTCTACTTGTCAGATGTGGACTTGCCCAAAAGCAGCTATTCTAATCAACTCTCCCCAGTTCCTGCCTAATGCTCTCGTAATTTGTCCTGCTCCAATTTAATACACCAGCATGGTCTATGCTTATCTTTATTATAGATATCGTAAAACATAAGGAGTTATGGTCACTGTTCTCTAACTGTTCACCCACTGAAAGGTCAGTCACCTGGCCAGGCTCAGACCCAACACCAGGTTCAGTACGGCCCCTCCTCTTGTTGGACTATCTACATATTGATGTAAGAAACCCTCCTGGATGCACCTAATGAATTCTGCCCCATCTAAACCTCTTGCACTAAGAAGGTTCCAATTTATATTAGGCAAGATGAAGTCCCCTATGACAACAACCGGATTATTTTACACCTTTCCTTAATCTGCCTACATATCTGTTTCTCAATGTCCCAGCTACCGGGATGGCTAAAGTACAATCCCATCAGAGTGATTGTACCCTTCCTATTTTTGAGTTCTACCCATGTAGACTCAGTGAATGAGCCCTCCATATGTCCCTCCGAGTGCAGATGTGATATTGTCCCTGATTAACAGTGCGACTCACCATTTCCCCTCTTTTTCCTCCCTTTCTTTTCTAAAGCATTGAAACCCTGGAACATTGAGCACCAATTCCTGCCCTTCTCTCAACCAAGTCCTGCAATGGCCACAACATCATAGTTCCATGTCCTGATCCATGCTCTAATTTCATCGCCTTTACCATAATACTCCTAGCATTAAAATACACCCACTTCAAACTATTCTTCCCATCATATCTATTACTTTTCTCCTGCCTCGTTTTACAGGCCCCGACATCTACTTTCCTCTCCATTCCTCCATTTTCTGACCTGGTGTTCTGGCTCCCACTCTCTCGCCAAACTAGATTAAAGCTTCCCCAGTAGCACCAGCAAACCTCCCGGCCAGGATATTGGTTCCCCTCCAGTTTAGGTGCAGCTCGTCCCTTTTGTACAGATCACCCCTGTCCCAGAAGAGGTTCCAATGATCCAAGAACCTGAGACCCTGTCCTTTGCACCAGCTCCTCAGACACTCATTCATCTGCACTATCATCCTGTTCCTGCCCTGACTGGCACACAGCACTGGGAGTAACCCAGAGATTACTACCTTGGAGGTCCTGCTCTTCAGACTCTTTCCTAACTCCCTAAACTCACTGTGCCGGATCTCTTCCCCCTTTCTACCCATGTCATTGGAGCCAATGTGCACCATGACCTCTGGCTGGTCACCCACTCTGTTGAGAATATTCTGCAGCCATTCTGAGACATCCTGAACCCTAGCACCTGGGAGGCAGCCCACCATCCTGGTGTTTCTTACTGCGTCCCAGAATCTCCTTTCCATCCCACTAAATATCAAGTCCCCAGCACTATCACTATGCCTGACTTTACCCTTCCCTGATGAGCTTCAGTGCTGGCCACCGTGCCACTGGCCTGGCTGCTGCTGTGCCCTGATAGACAATAGACAATAGGTGCAGGAGTAGGCCATTCAGCCCTTCGAGCCATCACCAGCACTGGTATGTCATGCCCCGCAGCAGTGTACTTGTTGTTGAGGAGAATGGCTGCAGAAGAACCCCGCACTGACGGCTTACTCCCCTGCTTCTCCTGGAGGTCACCAATTTTCTGCCTGAAGCCTGCACTCTGGGCGTGATCACCTCAGTAAAAGTTTCATCTGAGGTTTTCAGCCTGTCAGACGTTCTGAGTACATCCATCTTCAGCTCCAGTTGTTACATTGGCATCCAGGTACTGTGTTTGAGGCTTAGTTTTCACTTCCTGCAACCTAAATTAAAACTTGCCGTTTATTTGACGTTATGGAATGGCTGCAACAGTGAGGTCAGCAGGATATTCAGAGTCCAGTGACTGCAAACTTGGAGCATGGACTAGATCTAGCTTGATCTGACTCATTAAGTTATCTAGGCTTAAAAAAAGTAACGATGCTTCATCTCTGTTGTACCTCCAGCTAATGTTTACATGTTGCCAAATTTGGACATTTGCATTCCCCAACTTGTCCTCCATTAAAAGTACTGTAAACCATTCTGTACAAAGAGTTCTATATTAACTATCTCCAGGTCTCATGAAAGGCTTTGGACAGTAACTCTGTTTCTCTTTTCTTAGTTCTTGTACATTGGAACCAATTTAAAAATTTCATATTGTTATATCATTTGCACAGCATGCTTTGTCATGTACAATATACACCCCAACACATGCTGTAATGGAAAATCCACCTAGTTTTCTTTTCAACTTAGTTTATTTTCAGAAGGTGGAAAATTCTGATCTCTGATTCATGTTGAACAATTTCTGGCAATGTCATTGTTTTTGTAGCATGTAAACAAATGTTTATATAAATATTTTTGAAACAATGTACCTGATATCCAGCTGTTGGAAAAACTCCCTCTTTCACTCTTTATTTCCCTTGGGTTGTATTGTATATTGCTGTTATTTATTCATTACTTAAAAATTTTAAATCATTCATGGTCAAAGGGCTGATCATCATCATCATCATCATCATCATTGTCATCATCATCAGGTGCCATGCCCAGTTTGAGCTTTGACTGCCATGGCCCACACACTCCTGTTTCGGGTCAAGTGGATCAATTCATTGGTATTCATTTCCAGTTCTCTGGCTGCTGTCTCCATCATCATTTGTCTTTGTCTTCTTCTTACTTTCTTCCCTTCAATCTTTCCTGTAATTACCATGCATCCTAACTCCTCTTTCCTAATCACATGCCCAATGAAGTTACATTGCCTTTTCATGATCTCATACATTATTTCTCTTTTTGTGTTTGCTCTGTTCATGACATCCTCGTTAGATATTCGTTTCATCCATGATATTCTTTGCATCCTCCTCAAAAACCACACCTCTGCTGCGACAATTCGTTTCCTTATGTTACTAGATATTGTCCAGCATTCTGAGCCATATAACATAACTGGATAAACGTAACATTTCAGTACTCTGAGGCGGGTTTCATGCCTAGTTTAGTATTGGTCAGCATACTCTTCATTCTCGTAAAGGTGACTTTTGCCATCCCTATTCTTCTTTTGATGTCCAAGTCACACCTGCCGTCCGATGTCACCCAGCTTCCAAAGTAGCAAAAGTTCTGTACTTGTTTTATGTCTTCCCCATTTATTCTCAGCCTGCAGATAGGATTCTCCTTCTTTTTGGATATCACCATACATTGTCTTTTTGCAGTTGATAGATAGACCCATTTTTTCACTTTCTTCAACAATTATATCAATTAAGTTTTATAGTTCTTCCTCTGCACTTGCAATTAACACAGTGTCATCCGCATATCTGAAATTATTGATGTTTTCACCACCAACTTTGATTCCCAAGATGTCTCTTATTTTTTGTAATATTGTTTCACTGTACACATTAAACAAATCAGGAGAGAAAACACACCCTTGTCTAACACCTCTCTTGATTTTCGTAAACTGACTCACTTCTCCATCTATTCTTACAGAGGCAGTTTGTTCCCAGTACAGATTTCTGATTAGGCGGAGGTCTTTCAAATCTAGATCTAGAGTTTTCTGTAATATTTCAAATAACTTATTGTGCTTCACTTTATCAAAGGGCTGATAGATATTGGAATTCCTCCTGTCTTATGACTGCTGTGTTTTGGATCTGCACCCACAGAGGCCTGTTTCCTTTCTTTTTCAGTTATTTTCCCCAATGTGAAAAGAAATTACTGAGATGTTAGAGTACCAGCAATGCTCAGACAAATGGAATTTAAGGGTGTAGGGCCAAAAATATGGAACAGTTACAGAAGGCATCTACATGTGGTGCAGCAGAAGTCCATACTTTCAGGGAAGAACAGACATGCATTAGTGAAACATGCCTGTCAAAGAAAGAACATAGAAGAATAGAAAAGAAGTCATTTAACCCCTTGAGCCTGCTCCACCATTAAATATGATCATAGTTGATACACTGTAATTTAACATCATATTCCTGCTCCCTTGTCATACTCTTCTCTACCTGTTCTTTCCTTTATTTTAAGTAACTTCTTATTTTTACTCAAAATGCCATTACAGAGAATATATGTCAATGAATTACATTACTTGGCCCAGGTAGTCTATAGTCACTACTTTTGTACCATAAGACCATAAGACAAAGGAGCAGAAGTCGGCCAATCGTTCCATCGAGTCTGCTCCACCATTTTATCATGAGCTGATCCATTCTCCCATTTAGTCCCACTCCCCGGCCTTTTCACCATAACCTTTGATGCTCTGGCTACTCAGATACCTATCAATCTCTGCCTTAAATACACCCAATGACTTGACCTCCACTGCCGCCCATGGCAACAAATTCCACAGATTCACCACCCTCTGGCTGAAAAAATTTCTTCGCATCTCTGTTCTGAATGGGCGCCCTTCAATCCTTAAGTCATGCCCTCTCGTACTAGACTCCCCCACCATGGGAAACAACTTTGCCACATCCACTCTGTCCATGCCTTTCAATATGCAAAATGTTTCTATGAGGTCCCCCCTCATTCTTCTAAACTCCAAGGAGTACAGTCCAAGACTGGTCAAATGTTCCTCATATTCATAACCCTCTCATTCCCTGACTCATTCTAGTGAATCTTCTCTGAACCCTCTCCAACGTCAGCACATCCTTTCTTAAATAAGGAGCCCAAAACTGCCCACAGTACTCCAAGTGAGGTCTTACCAGTGCCTTCTAGAGCCTCAACATCACATCCCTGCTCCTATACCTATTCCTCTAGAAATGTATGCTAACATTGCATTCGCCTTCTTCACCACCGACTCAACCTGGAGGTTAACCTTAAGGGTATCCTGTACGAGGACTCCCAAGTCCTGTTGCATCTCAGAACTTTGAATTCTCTCCCCATTTAAATAATAGTCTGCCTGTTTATTTCCTCTACCAAAGTGCATAACCATACACTTTCCAACATTGTATTTCATTTGCCACTTCTTTGCCCATTCTCCCAATCTATCCAAGTCTCTCTGCAGACTCTCTGTTTCCTCAGCACTACCGGCCCCTCCACCTATCTTTGTATCATCAGCAAACTTAGCCACAAAGCCATCTATTCCATAATCCGAATTGTTGATGTACAATGTAAGAAGAAGCGGCCCCAACATGGACCCCGTCGAACACCACTGGTAACCGGCAGCCACCCAGAATGGGATCCCTTTATTCCCACTCTCTGTTTCCTGCCAATCAGCCAACACTCTATCCACGTATGTAACTTTCCCGTAATTCCATGGGCTGTTATCTTATTTAGCAGCCTCATGTGTGGCACCTTGTCAAAGGCCTTCTGAAAATCCAAATACGCAACATCCAGTGCATCTCCCTTGTCTAGCTTACTTGTAATTTTCTCAAAAAATTGTAATAGGTTTGTCAGGCAGGATTTTCCTTTGAGGAAACCATGCTGAGTTCTGCCTATCTTGTCATATGCCTCCAGGTACTCTGTAACCTCATCCTTGACAATCGACTCCAACAACTTCCCAACCACCAATGTCAAGCTAACAGGTCTATAATTTCCTCTTTGCTTCCTTGCCCCCTTCTTAAATAGCGAAGTGACATTTGCAATCTTCCAGTCCTCCGGAACCATGCCCGAATCTATTGATTTTTGAAAGATCATTGCTAATGCCTCTGCAATCTCCATAGCTACTTCCCTCAGAACACGAGGGTGCATTCCATCTGGTCCGGGAGATTTATCTACCCTTAGACTCTTCAGCTTCCTGAGTACTTTCTCTGTCGTAATTGTGACTGCGCACACTTCTCTTCCCTGCCACCCTTGAGTGTCCGGTATACTGCTAATGTCTTCCTCAGTGAAGACTGATGCAAAATACTCATTCAGTTCCTCTGCCATCTCCTTATCTCCCATTACAATTTCTCCAGCATCATTTTCTGTCAGTCCTATATCTACTTTCACCTGTCTTTTACTCTGTATATACTTGAAAAAGCTTTTCGTATCCTCTTTGATATTATTTGCTAGCTTCCTTTCATAGTTCATCATTTCCCTCTTAATGACCTTCTTGGTTTCCTTTTGTAAGGTTTTAAAAACTTCCCAATCCTCTGTCTTCCCACTAATTTTTGCTTCCTTGTATGCTCTTTCCTTTGCTTTAACTTTGGCTTTGACTTCTCTTGTCAGCCACGGTTGCATCCTTTTTCCATTGGAAAATGTCTTCTTTTTCGGAATATATCTGTCTTGCACCTTCCTCACTTCTCCCATAAACTCCAGCCAGCGCTGCTCTGCCGTCCTTCCTGCTAGTGTCCCTTTCCAGTCAACTTCGGCCAGTCCCTCTCTCTTGCCACTGTAATTTCCTTTACTCCACTGAAATACTGACACATCGGATTTCAGCTTCTCTTTCTCAAATTTCACAGTGAATTCAATCATGTTATGATCACTGCCTCCTAAGGGTTCCTTCACCTCAATCTCTCTAATCACCTCTGGTTCATTACACAATACCCAATCCAGTACAGCTGATCCCCTAGTGGGCTCAACAACAAACTGTTCTAAAAAGCCATCTCGCAGACATTCTACAAATTCTCTCTCTTGAGATCCAGTGCTGACCTGATTTTCTCAATCCACTCACATGTTAAAATCCCCCACAATTATCATAACACTGCCCTTCTGACAAGCCTTTTCTATTTCCTGTTGTAATTTGTAGTCCACATCACTGCAGCTGTTAGGAGGCCTGTATATAACTGCCATCAGGGTCCTTTTACCCCTGCAATTTCTTAGGTCAACCCATAAAGATTCTGCACCTTCCGATCCGATATCACCTCTTTCTAATGATTTAATATCATTTCTTACCAATAAAGCCATGCCACCCCCTCTGCCTACCTGCCTATCCTTCCGATACATCGTGTATCCTTGGACGTTCAGCTCCCAGAGACATCTTCACCTGTTTTTCTCTCTCCCTCCCTCATCTACTTTTAATTGCATTTTCTTCATTGCATTATACAACTTTCCCCCAAAGTATATCAGTACTACTCCCCTTCCCATTCCCTGTGTGTAAAGAGTTCGACATTCTGAACACAGCCTTTGATGTCTTGGTGATTTGTCTTATTTTTCTGGGATCTACACTTATTCTTGGTGAACTGTACATAATTTCAGAAGTCTTCCATTAAATCAACCCCTCTTCTCTTTCTTCAGGAGCAAAGAAATTGTGCTGTTCCTACATTATTCTTGTAAATATTTCATGTGCTCTTTCCACAAGAAAGCAGCATGCATCACTAAGGAACTCACCACCCAGGCCATTCTCTCTTCTCGCTGCTGCCACAGGGAAAGAGATTCAGGGGCCTTAGGTCCCACACCACCAGCTTTAGTTATTACCCTTCAACCATCAAGTGGATAACTTCACTTTAATCACCTCAATACCAAAATATTCCATAGCCTACAGACTTACTTTCAAGGACTCCACATCTCATATTCTCATCATTATTTATCTATCTGGTAATTCCTCTCCTGTACGCTGGTTCTTCACCCTCTTTGATACAGCCCACAACAGAGGTGTCATCAGCAAACTTGTATATGGTGTTGGAGCTGTACCTAGCCACACAGTCATTGCTGTAAAGTGAGTAAAGCAGAGGGCTAAATGCACACCTCTGTGGTGCTCCTGATGGAGATCATGGAGGAGATGGTTTGGCCAATCTGAACAGACTGGGGTCTACAAAGTGAAGGTAATGCAGGATTCAATTGCACAAGAGAGTTTTGAAGCTCAGGTCTTGGAGTTTACTGATCAGTTTAGAGAGGATGGTGGTGTTAAATGCTGAGCCGTAATCGATAAAGGACATCCTGGTATATGTGTTTTTGCTGTCCAGATGTTCCAGAGTTGTGTGAAGAGCCAACGAGATGGTAGACCTGTTGTTTTGGTAGGCAAATTAGAGCAGATTGAAGTCACCATTCAGGCAGGAGCTGATATGCTTCAACACCAGCCTCTTGAAACACGTCATCATTGTGGATGTAAGTGTCACTGGGTGATAGTCATTTAGACAGATTACCATGCTCTTCCTGGGCACTGGTACGGATCGAAGCCTGCTTGAAGCAGATGGGTACCACACACTGTCGGAGTGAGAGGTTGATGATATTTGTGAACACGCCAGCCAGCTGGTCAGTACGGATCTTTAGTACTCGGCCAAGTACTCCATCTGGACCAGATGTTTTTCATCCGGACTGGAAGCCCGATGTCTCCTGGGAGGAAATTTCGCTTTATACCTGACCATTCTGATGTTCCTGTAACTGTGGCAGGTACTCGTTGATCCATCGTTCCCAAAACAAGTTTGACATGTATTGGACTTGCTTCCATTGAACTCTCCTGGTGGTAAGAATGGTGATGGCTTCAGAAACAGCATGCGGTTGGGTATTAGTGCTTCAAAATCATTGGGATCGGAGGGTGCTTTAGTAATTAGACCACCATTGATAATAGCCTCTACTTCACAAAGGACCATTTGGAAACCTTCTTCATCAAAATTCTGTACCTTAGTGGTAGAATTGCGGACGTTTTGCACAGACCTGATCAATCTTTCCCATGTTTCTCCATGATGTGGAGCAGCCGGAGAGTTAAAAATCCACATAATTTCCTTTTGAAGAAGGGCATCAATGATCTGTGAATGTTTCCACTTCTCAATGGCCTCTCTCAACTCGCGTTCAGCTCCAACAAAGTTTAGATTTAGATTATGAAGACAAGTAGTCCCCTTTTATTGTCATTTAGTAATGCAGGCATTAAGAAATGATGCATTATTTCCTCTGGTGTGATATCACAAAACACAGGACAAACCAGAACTGAAAAAACTGACAAAACCACATAATTATACATATAGTTACAACAGTGCACAATTCCATAACTTGATGAAGAAGTCCGTGAGCACAGTAAAGTTCGAAGTTTCTCAAATGTCCCACATCTCACGCAGACGGGAGAAGGAAGAAAAACTCTCCCTGCCATGCCAACCACAATCCGACTCTGAGTCATCCGAAAACTCGAGCTCTGATCAGCTCTCCGACACCGAGTACTGAGTGCCATCTCTGTCCGAGCGATTCGACTTCTTTCTCGGTTGCCAAAAGCAGGCAAGGCCGGGTATTTTGAGGCCTACCCTCCGAAAGATTCCAGACCACGCAGTAACGACAGCAGCGAACGGGCGTTTCAGAAATTTCTCCAGATGTTCCTCTGTGCTTTCACGTCCATTCTCCATCAAATTGAAATTGTCCATGGCCCCTATTTAACGGATATGATATCATTACCACATTATCAGGGCGCAGATCACTAATCTGTCCTCATCTTCCTTTAAAGTGTCAAAGTGCATTAACAAAGGAATGTGCGTCTAAAGAAGATGTCACTTCATTGTGAACCACACGTATAACTAGACAGGTAAATATAGCCCAATACCTCTTCACTGCATTCCTTCTGCCCTTCACCTCCAAAGGTCCAAAGTAGTCTGCTCCTACATGTGTAGACTGAGGTTCATCTGGAGAGACTCTGTCCAGAGGCAGATCTGCCTGAAGCTGCGTGCAACCATTAAACAAACAACACATTTAGACAGCATTCTTCTATAGCTGTACAGACACTGAGAATCCGGTGTTTTTGGTGCAGCCTGGATAACGTGGTTACGGCCTCTGTGACTCACCTCTTGATGTACGTGCCTCAGCATGAGGTCTGGGATATGAAGCCAAAGGAGATGGTGATGGACTTTTGGAAGACTAGGGCTGCACTGCTTCCTGTTACTGTTGATGGTGAGGACCTACATGTACCTGAAGGTACACTTGGATGACAGACTTGAGAGGAGCACCAACTCAGAGGCCGTGTACAAGAAGGGCCAGCATCACTTTTACTTCCTGAGGAAACTAAGGTCCTTTGGAGTATGCAGGCCTCTCCTCCACATGTTCTACCAGTCTGTTGTCCCCAGTACAATCTTCTATGCAGTGCTGTGTTAGGGCAATGGTATCAATATGGGTGATGCCAACAGGCAAAATAAACTAATTAGAAAGACTGGCTCTGTTGTAGGAGTCAAACTGAACACGCTGGAGGCTGTGGTAAAACAAAGGACCCTACAGAAAACTTTGGCAATTCTGGGCAATGTTTCTCACCCTCTGCATGCCACCTTGACTGAACAGAGGAGCACTTTTAGTAATAGACTTAGATAACTGCGTTGCTCCAAAGAGCGCTATATGAGGTCATTCTTACTCTTGGCCATTAGGCTCTGTAAAAGGTTAACCGATAGCTTTTTGGTGCTGGTGGGGCCAAGGGGCTGGTGCTGACAGGTTTTAATTTAGAAATGTGGTAGGTGGGATTGATTTTCAGGATCATGGGGATCTGCAAGGTGTAAGCCACTGGGTTTACTTTCCTCAGGACCTTGAAGGGTCCAATAAACGTGTGCCAACTTTCTAGACTCGACCTGGAGAGACAAATCCTGTGTGGACAGCCAGACCTGTTGCCCAGGCTGCAAGGCGGGTCCCTGTCTTCTTCCATTGGCCTTGGTTTCCGCCCTCCGGGGAGAGGCCAACAAAAGCTCCCTTGCTCCAGTTCATTTCTGCTTGCAGTGTCGGGATGAGATCTTTGGCCACTGGAATGCCAACCTTGGCCTCCTGCTCAGGGACGACTGCCAGTGAATACCCAAATTGGCAGTTGAATGGTGACATCCTGTGCACCAAATGCTATAAGGTCTTGTGGGTAACCTCTGCCCACATCAAGTGGTCACAGCACTTGTCAGGTCTTTCTGAGGCCAGGTTTCTTGGGGTTCGTTCCAAATCTTGGTGGACCTGCTCTGTCTGGCCGTCGGATTGCGGGTGAAACCCAGAGGGGAGACTTGCTGTTGCCCAAATCAGTTTACAAAATGCCCTCCAGAAAGGTGATGCAAATTGTGGACCATGATCCGTGAGTATGTCCACCAGAAAACCATGGATTCTGAATTTCTGGTCCAGGACAATTTCGGCTGTCTCCACCACAAATGGTAGGTTGTCCAAGGCAATGAATTTGCAGGCCTTTGAAAGTCGATTTACAATTACCCTGATGACAGTCTCCCCCTTGGAAGGCGGAAGGCCCGTGAGAATGTCCATGGAGTTGTGCACCCACGGTCTGTCTGGAATAGGTAGGGGGTGGAGGAGCCCTCGGGGTCAAGTACTGGGCTCCTTGTTCCTGGTGAAGACCTACAAGAGATATTGTTGAATCTCTTTTCCCATTCCGGGTCACCAGTACTTTCTCATGATGAATCTGAGGGTCCTGGCAGTCCCTACGTGGGCAGCCATTCTTGATGAATGTCACCACTGGAGTACCTGTGACCTGACAGAGTTTGGCCAAACAGTCGATCCGGACCACCGTCCTTAGGAGTGTCCCCTTGTGCCTGGGCCTTGCGAACGAGCTCTTCGATTCCACGATGGATTGGCGTCATCACCTTAGCTTGGAGCAAAACGGTGGTAGGCTGCTCCTCTCCTTCGGGTTCGATGAACTGATGAGACAAGGCACCTGGTTTTTGATTCTTTGACCGCAGTTGATAGGTCAGGACAAAGTTAAAATGGTTAAAGAAAAGAGACCACCTGACCTGCCTGGAATTCAATCTCTTGGCCTCCTGGATATAAGCCAGGGTCTTGTGGTCTGTTCAGACAAAAAAAGGGTTCTTGGCCCCTTCAAGCCAGTGATGCATTTCCTCCAATGCCAATTTAACTGTGAGTAGCTTCCAATTCCCGAAGTTGTAGTGGCCCTCTGGTGGGGATAGCCGTCTGGAGAAGAATGTACATGGATGCAGTTTACTGTCCGAAGGTGACCGTTGACGCAACACTGCACCCACTCTGGTGTCTGAGGCGTACACCTTCACAACGAAAGGAAGCTCTGGGTTCAGAGAAACCAAGATGGGAGCTGATGTGAACCACTGTTCAAACTCTGCAAAAGCAGCCTCTGCTTCAGTAGTCCAGACAAAGCGGCCTGTGGGTTTCTTAGTGCCATCAGCAGAGCTGCCACCAAGCTGAAGTTCCTGATAAGCTTCCGATAGAAGTTTGCAAACCCCAGGAACCGTTGGAGTTGTTTGACACGGGATGGTTGTAGCCAGTCTCTGACTGCCTGGGTCTTGATAGGGTCCATCCTGAGATTGCCATTGGAGATAATGAAACCCTAAAAAAAGAAATGGTTGTCATGTGAAATTCAGACTTCTCCAGCTTGACATAAAGTTCATGGTCTAGAATCCTCTTTAAAATGTCCTGGAGGTGAACAACATGCTCCTCCATGGACTTGGAGAAGTGTAGGGAGTTTCTTCTTTTATGTTACTGCGTAGGCAAATTAAAATGGCTTCTTTGTTATGTTAACTGCTGAGAAAGTTCTCCCGCTAGCAGCTTGTTTGGGTTATGTTATTGATAAGAGAGCAAACAAACCAATTGGGATAGATGTTATTCTTTCTAGTGTGTCTGTAAGTTATTGTGATGCGCGGAATTTTGGGCAGAAGGCGCGTTGGAGACCGAGAGAATGGACAAGGTGCTGTGAGCTGGTAAACAGGGTCGGACCCCAAGCAGGAGTCCGAGGTCCAGGGTCTTCGGCGAGGAGAGGATTCGGAGACAGACTCGTGTGGAACGGCTGGTCGACCACCGTGGTTGGTCCCAGGCGGCAGGTCGAGGTGGTCAGAGGGGATCGAATGGTGAAGAGAGGATCGTTACTAGAGCTCCAACTGTTGTGCACGAAGAGATTGAACTTTGATAAGTGTGGCGCCTTTTATTTTCCTTTTATATTCTATCTCTATTAATTATATAGTTCCAGTAATATCTATAAACTGTAATTAATTTAATCGTATATGGTGTATCGTCTGTTATTTGGCAGGGTGGAGTACATCACACAGCATCCACACAAACTTAATTACCCCAGTCTGGTGGGGCTGAGGGCTGTTTCCCTAGACGACAGCGAGTTGAGCGACTCTGAGGCTTGCCGGGGGGCTACAGAAGATTAGGATATCATCTAAGTAGATGAAGGGTAGTTATGGAGAGTATCCTGGAGCATGTTGTTTATAAAGGCCTGAAAAGTGTTGGAGTGTTCGCAAGGCCAAAGGGCAAAACTAAGTACTCGTAGTGCCCTGTTGGTGTATTGAATACAGTCTTCCACTCGTCACCTTCCCTCATACAGACCAGAGTGTACACACTCCGCAGGTTTAGCTTAGTGAATACTCCTGCCCCTTGGAGAATCTCAAAGGCAGTATTCCTGAGTGGAAAGGGGTAACAGTTCTTGACTGGTTATGCAGTTTAATCCTCTGTAATCAATACATGGCTGCAGGCTCCCATCCTCCTTCTGTACGAAGAAGAAGCCTGTGCCGGCTGGTGACGGGGAGGGCTGAATGAATCCCATAGCAAGAGCTTCCTTTATATATTCTCCCATTCCCATTGTCAAGTCAAGTCTAGTCACTTTTTATTGTCATTTCGATCATAACTGCTAGTACAGTACACAGTAAAAATGAGACATTTTTCAGGACCATGGTGCTACATGGAACAATACAAAAACTACACTGAACTACGTAAAACAACACAAAAACTACACTAGACTACAGACCTACCCAGGACTGCATAAAGTGCACAAAACAGTGCAGGCATTACAATAAATAATAAGACAATAATAAACAAACACAATAAACAAGACAATAGGCACAGTAGAGGGCAGTAGGTTGGTGTCAGTCCAGGCTCTGGGTTTTGAGGAGTCTGATGGCTTGGGGGAAGAAACTGTTATATAGTCTGGTCGTGAGAGCCCAAATACTTTGGTGCCTTTAGCCAGATGGCAGGAGGGAGAAGAGTTTGTATGAGGGGTGAGTGGGGTCCTTCATAATGTTGTTTGCTTTACGGATGCAGCGTGTGGTGTAAATGTTTCTAATAGCGGGAAGAGAGACCCCGATGATCTTCTCAGCTGACCTCACTAACCGCTGCAGGGTCTTGCGATCCGAGATGGTGCAATTTCCGAACCAGGCAGTGATGCTCAATACAACCTCTGGTTCTCAATACAACCTCTGTAGAATGTGGTGAGGATGGGGAGTGGGAGATGGACTTTTCTCAGCCTTCGCAGAAAGTAGAGACGCTGCTGGGCTTTCTTTGCTATGGAGCTGGTGTTGAGGGAGCAGGTGAGATTCTCCGCCAGCTGAACACCAAGAAATTTGGTGCTCTTAACGATCTCTACGGAGGAGTTGTCGATGTTCAGCAGAGAGTGGTCACTCCGTGTCCTCCTGAAGTCAACAACCATATCTTTTGTTTTTTTTTACATTCAGAGACAGGTTGTTGGCTCTGCACCAGTCCGTTAGCTGCTGCACCTCCTCTCTGTATGTTGACTCATCGTTCTTGCTGATGAGACCCACCACGGTCGTGTCATCGGCGAACTTGATGATGTGGTTTGAGCTGTGTATTGCTGCAGTCATGGGTCAGCAGAGTGAACAGCAGTGGACTGAGCACACAGCCCTGGGGAGCTCCCGTGCTCAGTGTGATGGTGTTTGAGATGCTGCTTCCGATCCAGACTGACTGAGGTCTCCCAGTCAGGAAGTCTAGGATCCAGTTGCAGAGGGAGGTGTTCAGGCCCAGTAGGCTCAGCTTTCCAATCAATTTCTAAGGAATGATTGTGTTGAATGCTGAACTGAAGTCTATGAACAGCATTCAAACGTACGTGTCTGTTTTGTCCAGGTGGGTGAGGGCCAGGTGGAGGGTGATGGCGATGGTGTCATCTGTTGAACGGTTGGGACGTTATGCAAACTGCAGGGGGTCCAGTGAGGGGGGCAGCAGGGTCCTGATGTGCCTCATGACGAGCCTCTCGAAGCACTTCACGATGGGTGTGAGTGCAACGGGACGGTAGTCGTTGAAGCAGGACACTGAAGACTTCTTCGGCACGGGAACGATGCTGGCGGCCTTGAAGCATCTGGGCCTGAGAATGCATGTAATTGACCACGCGGAGGACAAGTGCTAGGCAGAAGATCTATAGCACAGTCGTGAGGTGGAAGAATTGAGGCCTTTCCTTTGCTGAAGACCTCTTCCAATTCCTTGTAAACAGAAGGAACTTCAGCTGGTCTGGGTGTTGCAGGTTCTTCTGAACCTTCTTCAAGGATAACTCCTGAGGCTTCTTAGGTGGTAGGGGTGGTTCAGCTGACCTCCGAGCCTCCTCCCTAGATTCACTCGTGTCCTCAGTCGACAGCAACGAGGTGTTACAGATGGTCCTTGTGCTCCCGGGAACGGGCTCCATCTGCATTTGGAGATCTTTCCTTTATTCGGGACCCTGAGGCTTTGGGTTACCTTGCACTGAGGTCTGTCCCCCTGCTGGTTGTTGGCCTTGGAAGAGTCTGGGGGCCAGAACCCTCCGCTCTAAACATACCCTCTTAGAATAACTGGAACAAGCAATGATTCTCCCCTCCCTCCAGTTATGCTGGCTCAGCCAAAGGTGCCTGAGGGTCAGGGGTATCAGTGGTGAGTCAGTAATGTAGAAACTAATGTCTTCCACATGATCCCCTGTCCTCATCTGCAACCCCAGTCTGTTGCTGGATCTGCCCGGAACTCAGCAGGCAGCCGCCCAAGACAGTAGTGGACATGGACTGGCTCAACACTTACAGTAGCATATCAAGCTGATGGGTGGTTCTCAAGTTCAGAAAATACCTGCTGCCCCAGAGTCCACAGGAGCCTTCACCTGCCTTGAGTTCTTACCCCAGGTGAGCCCGGCCTTCAGCACGAAACCAGAATCCATAGGATTGGGGGTAGTGGCTGCTACCATCATCATCCTCCTGACACTGGACGGTCTAAGCAGGCGGCTGCAGCTTTGGACATTTGGTCTGTGGGTGACTTGCTTGCCCACTGGATTAGCAGCAGTCTTGCTTCTGACGCAGGAACTTCTCATCAGCGGAGAACATCGTGTAACTGATCTGCATGGGCTTGACAGAGTCCTAATCAGGAAATGGGCTGATCACAGTCCGAGATCCGGAGGGTGAAACCACGATAGGTTGAGACTGAGCTCAGCCTTGACCTCTTCATCCTTGTAATGTAGTTCCTCTTACATTCTGCCAGACGATTATCAACGTGAATGGACTGGTCGATGAGGACCCCTAAGTCTCCTGCTGGCTCTCCCAAGGTGAGTGCATCCATTAGTTCGTCCCAGAGTACGTGGCAGTACAGAGTGGATAAGGCTTCCCCATTCCAGCCTTTCTCTTGGGCCAAAGTTCAGAACTTGATAGCGTAGTCAGCCACTGATTGACTTCCCTGATGCAGCTTCATCAGACCTTCCGACGATCTGTTTACGTCGGCAGGATGATAAGATACCCTTCTCATGGTGGCCATAAATTCTTCTGAATCTGCTCAAGTCTCCGACTTCCATTCCCAAAGTGCAGTGGTCCAGGCGAGGGCTGTCGGGTCAGGGGAAAGATCATGAAGGCCACTTTTCTGCGCTCCGAAGGGAACCAGGATGGCTGGAGTTTGAACACCAATGAGCACTGAGTGAAGAAGCCGAGGCAAGAACCAGGGTCTCCATTGAATCTTTCCGGGGTCAGAAGATGTACTGGCTCCACAGAGCGACTCTGACATCGTCCTTGCTGTAGCTGGTATAAAGCAGCCTGGAGGTTGTGTATCTCCAGTTCTGTCTGGAAATCCTCTCACTGTGGCTGGCCACAGCCGCCAAGAGATTCTGATACCCTGCTGGATCCATGTTGGCTCAATTATATTGTGATGCCAGACCTTGACAAGAATGGCTAGGACCCAAGTGCTGGATTATCCCAGGTTGGAGTCGAGACACGATGCTAGATAGAAATGAGAACTGAGTACTTAACAAGATGCTAGATGATAATCCAAGAGGCGTTTACAACCGAGCACCGAGGCTCCATTCAGGTGCTCTTTAAATACTGAATCCTTGGCACCAAAACATTATTGCCAATTAGTGGGATGGTCCCAAACCCTTAAAGGGGCTGTGCCAGCTATCCATACTCCAGAGAGTTCGAGAGTCTAAACCACGTAAGCTGGCGTCGCGTAACAAATGTAGTTACCCTGTTTCGTTTTGAAGTTTAATTTGATGCTGCACTTTGTCAAATAATGCTTGGATGTCAAGGGCGCTCAATGTCACATCACCTTTGCAATTTAGCTGTTTTATCCATATCTGAGCAAACACTATCTTTGCTATAACCTGCAACTTCTTTGAAATTGGTCTATAATTCGTGGTTGCTAGTTGCTATAATTTGTTGTGCTAGTTTCCACATTAGCAGCTAGATGTCACTGTTGCAGCTGAACTTGAAAAATCTTGCTGGATTAGGTATCGCTGTGAAGTGCTAGTCTTCTGGGTTACAGGACCTTTATCCCTTTTTAAAAATGTATTTATTCACAGGATGTGAATGCCAGCATTGTATATGTTTTTCATGACTATTACCTCTGAACTGAGGAGTCAGAACCTAGAGTCAGATTTAGGCCAAAGTGGGTAAAGAGCAGGTCTTCCTTAAAGAATCATGCATGCCCAATAGTCAATGTTCATTGTTACAAGTTTTTCTTTTCCCCTCATTTTTATATAATTCATTGGATTTGAATTCTTCAGCTGCATCATAGTGAAATCAAATCAAGGTGCTTGGGAAGGTAGTGCAGAATTCTGGCTGCCAATACTGTAATTTAACTATTATGCTATTGTGTCTCCTGTTGTAACCTGCCTGTTCGTGAATTTCTTTATTTCTGGACTGAAGCAAATTGGCTGAAAAGTGGTGTCTGGAGAGGTCAGAAGGAAATTGAGAAAGAAGATCAGTTTGGCTGTTTTAAGTTAATCTAATTTTAAATCTTCAAGCTTGACTGCTTAACTACACGCCGGGTTCGACTGATGTTGGCAATGCAAATATTCTTGAAGCTCAACTCCTGTTAACTACTCTGCCAAGTTATGGCTAGAAGCCGCAGTATTGTGGAACAATTTATTTCATTTGATCTGTTGGTATTGAGACTGCTTTTGTTTGTGTCTATAATCTGTCACTTTTGCTGATTAATTACCACTTAATCAGGTGTTACGGCTTTGGTAGTTTGTCACATCATTTCGATAGACACGGTGCTGCTCCAGTATAATATTTAATATTCTCCATTGAGCTGGAGTTGGTGTTCTTCCATTTGATGTGAATTATAGAACTAAGGATATCATGAAAAACTAGATTACAGTTATTGATGGCCCATAGAATCTGACCGTAAAATGTAGGAGCAGAATTAAGCCATTCAACCCATCCAGTCTGCTCCACCATTCGATCATCACTGATTTACTTTTTTTCCAAGTGCTGTTCCGCCTTCTCCCCATAAGCTTTGATGCCCTTGCTAATCAAGAACCTATAAATCTCTGAAACATAGAAAACCTACAGCACGATACAGGCCCTTCAGCCCACAATGCTGTGCCGAACATGTACTTACCTTAGAAATTACCTAGGGTTACCCATAGCCCTCTATTTTTCTAAGCCCCATGTACCTATCCAAGAGTCTCTTAAAAGACCCTATCGTATCCGCCTCCACCATCGTCACTGAGCCCATTCCACACACTCACCACTCTCTGCGTAGGAAAAAAGAAACTTACCCCTGACGTCACCTTTGTATCTACTTCTGAGCACCTTAAAACTGCGCCCTCTCATGTTAGTCATTTCAGCCCTGGGAAAAAGCTTCTGACTACCCGCACGATCAATGCCTGCTTTAAAAATACCCAAGACTTGGCCTCCACATTGTCTGTGACAATGAATTCCATAGATCCACCAGCTTCTGGCTAAAATAATTCCTCCTCATTTCTGCTCTGAAGGGATGTCCCTGTATTCTGAGGCTGTGCCCTCTAGTTGTAGATTTTCCTTTTAGATGAAACATCCTCTCCATGTCCACTCTATCCAGGCCCTTCAATATTTCTTAGCTTTTAATAAGATGCCTCCCTTCTAAACTCCAGCAAGTACAAGCCCAGAGCCATCAAATTCTCCTCCTATGTTAACCCTTTCATTCCCAGGATTATTCTCGTACACTTCCTCTGGACCCTCTCTAATGCAGCACATCCTCTCTTATATGCAGCCCACTAGGTACATTCTGAATCTTCCAATCATCCTCACTAATAGACAATAGACAATAGGTGCAGGAGTAGGCCATTCGGCCCTTTGAGCCAGCACCACCATTCACTGTGATCATGGCTGATCATCCACAATCAGTATCCAGTACCTGCCTTATCCCCATAACCTTTGATTCCGCTATCTTTAAGAGTTCTATCCATCTCTTTCTTGAAAGCATCCAGAGACTTGGCCACCACAGCTTTCTGGGGCAGAGCATTCCATATATCCACCACTCTCTGGGTGAAAAAGTTTTTCCTCAACTTCGTTCTAAATGGCCTACCCCTTATTCTTAAACTGTGGCCTCTGGTTCTGGACTCATCCGTCAGCGGGAAAATGCTTCCTGCCTCCAGCATGTCCAATCCCTTAATAATCTTATATGTTTCAATAAGATCCCCTCTCAGCCTTCTAAGTTCCAGAGTATACAAGCCCAGTCGCTCCAATCTTTCAACATATGACAGTCCCGCCATCCCGGGGATTAACCTTGTGAACCTACGCTGCACTCCCTCAATAGCAAGAATGTCCTTCCTCAAATAAAGGTAATAAAGCTAATAGAGGTAGTTCCATAGGGTACGAATTTTGAAAATGTTGAACAACTACTTAAAGAGAGAAACTCAAGCTGACAACGACAAGCCTGTCAACTTGGTACTAATAACGGAGAAGTTTGTTGATCTAGTTACCTGCGACTAGATAATATGGTATTTGGGAAAGTTTAAGGCAATAAATGATATAACAAGTTTTTGAAGACAACTTGAGTTTGAGGAAAGTGCTGTTGATGTTGTGTAGGTGGACTTCCAGCTAAAGTTTAACAAAATAGAGATATGGTACCGGAAATGAAATACATGTACAAACGTTTGTAAGATATAAATATCCTTTCACAGTCACAGACATAAACTATTATAGAATCAACCTATCCAAGATTGTTCAATATATTTATTATCTATCATAAAATATCCATGTAGGGTTTTCATCAACAGTTAGCCTGATATTTGATTGTGAAAGCCACCTGGCAAATCTTAAGCTATTTTTAAATAAGCATTGCTGTCCACTGAAAGATTCATTCAAAATTTATTAAACTTGCATGCTTATATAAATTAGCTTTATTTGTCACATGTACATTGAAACATACAGTAAACTGCAGCATTTTGTATCAGCAACCAATTTCATACAATCCAAGGATGTGCTGGGAGCAGCCCACTGGTGTCACCATGGTTCCGGTGCCATCACATCACAGCATGACCACAACTTTCTAACCCTAGCCCACACAGCTCTGGGATGTGGGAGGAAACCAAAGCACTCAGAGGAAACCTATGCAGTTATGGGAAGAGCATACGAACTCCTTACAGACAGTGGTGGTAATTGATCCCCAGTCGCTGGTGCTGTAGAAGTATTATGCACTACGCTTTTTTGCTGCTCAAAAATCACTCAAGTATTTCTTCTTTTATTCACACAGCTCAAAGACACATAATGAACTTGTTATTCAATATCATTTCCATCTAAGGAGAAAAGTAAGTAGGATTTATCTACCATGTCTCATTCTGTAAGAAAGTAATTGATGCAAGACACCACAATGTGTAAATCATTAACTTTACCAAATACATAAACGTCATTCAATAGTTCCATTTAATATCAGGGAATATATATGAAGCACCTTCAATAACTCCAAAAGACTGAGGTTTGGTAAAATACTGAAAGGCTTTTATTCACTGTACAATACGACCTCCACGGTGAGTGTCTGCCCCCGGACTGAGGGGGAGGGGCAAGGCGAAACACCTTTATACAGGAATCTGTGGGAGGAGCCACAGGGGCAGTCAGCAGAGGGACGTGTCCAGACAGTTAACCCAGTTACAACATATATATGGTTTACCACATTATACAATATACAACCTGAAATTCTTACTCTTCACAGACATCTACAAAAGCAGAAGAGTGCCCCAAAGAATAAGTGACAGTAAAAATGTTAGAACTGTAAAGCCCCCTCCTCCCCACTCCCACACCCAGCAGCAGTAAAGCAATGATCCCCCCTCCCCCACTTCAGCAAAAAAAAGCATCAGCACCCTCCACTCACCAAGCAAACAATAGCAAAGCCCCCAAGGACACAGTACAACAAAAACTAATGGTTCACCTGACAATTCGACATACCACAGGTTCTCTCTCTCCCTAATATAATAATAGTGAGAGAGGACACAAGAGAAACACTGATTTACGTGTTAAAGTCTGCCATGTCATTTTCCCCCCAAGTTTTCCGACTTGAGAATCGGCAACAAACTCTCCACTGATGAGAGAGAGAGCATGATCCGAGTACAGAGCCCCTGCAAGGTAATCTGCTGTTACCGATGTTTCGTTTTCTCCTGCGATGCTTCAGTCAGCAGTACCGGCTTAGACTTGGGTCGTTCCCAGAGCCGCAACACCTCAGAATCCCGAAGGCATGCTCATCTTCTAGGCTGTGTCCTTGGGATATTGAAAAACAGTCTGTCAATGAGCCCTGAGAGCGGAAACCAACATCGTAAAGACCGAAGTTTGAGTGCAGCTGTAGGTCAGGTTCTTCGACAGAACCCTATCCACCTTAACAAGGAAAAAGACATTAAAGGTAGAAATTAAACTGTTTCCACGGATGACCTCGAAGAAGTCGCTGTCTAGTGCCATTTAGTAACTTTTTTGCATGTTGCCATTGTTAGAAGAATTTTTAAGTGCATGTATCAATAAATGTACAATGTTTTAAGGTGACATTATACACAAGTATTAGAATGGTGTGATCATAATGCAGTGATATATCTTGATACTGAAATTAGCTTTTGCTCTTCAAGCCACAACATTGTGATTTTGAGTTCTTTATTTAGTGTAAGATGCATTTTTTTTCCAACTAGTGCCTGAAAAGGATTTTTGAATGTTCAGCTTTTTATGTGCTTTGCTACCTTACTTTTATAAGTCCACTAGCATTCCTTCTAAATTACCATTTCAAATACGTAACAAGATTTTGAGAGCATGTGTTGGCACAGAATAATGGAATCATTTGGAATCACAAGAACTTGCTTTTGCTGTGTTATCCATTTCCTAACATTTTTGCTAGGGGCAAATTCTGCACAGAAATTTGGCCAAGTATAATTTGTAACCATTTTTTAGGAAATGGATTGACTGCACTTTCATTTTCTTGCTCAGTCCAATTGTAGTGAGACCTGAGGAAAGCTTATGATTTCCATCTGATAAATGACCATCAGGGCGTCTTGTAGCCAAAGGAGACGCAAAACCCATAATTGTTCAAAAATAGTTTAAGAACAAGTTCAGTTTACAGAGTTTAATGAGCTCGAAGTTCAGCTGGTTTGACCTGAAAACCCGTGATTCAATAATAAATCATAGATTGTGGCAATATAAAGATGACTTAAGTAGACGAGGGACAGCATTTGATTATGAATGATGCATATCCCAAGGAAGGAAAGTATTACAGGTGTGGCAGGAAGTGTTGAGGGCAGTGATGATCTTAGGACAATGTATCAAATACCAGGACAGGCATGTTAAGAGAAGTACCAGCATCTTCTAAGAATTCAGAGTGCTGAACATATTAACCGCTTCTGACTAGTCTAGAAGTACTTAACCTGCTTTCCTCAATTCAAATATATAGAGACCTCTATGACCTTCATTTCTAGGTGCTTTCTTGATACTCCTAGCTCATTGTCAAAACAACTATCCTTGCTTGTTCAGAGTTACAATTTTTGAAATTGGTGCTATGTTAAATGTTCATTTTCTACCAGAAGACCCTTAGCTGCTCTTGGTTTTTTATGGCATTCTGCGCTGAACTGTTCTGCTGTATTTTGAAAACTCTCCTTGCACTGCATTGTAAAGCATTTCTAAAGATGCCCGATAATTTAAAGATTTTCAGTAACATTGTTGGGCACAAATGAAGTGGCATGATAGCGTAGTGGGTAGTGCAATGCTTTACTGTACAGGCAACCCGGGTTCAATTCCCGCTGCCGCCTGCAGGGAATTCGTATGTTCTCCCTGTGACTGCATGGGTTTCCTCTAGGTGCTCTGATTTCCTCCCACAGTCCAAAGACATACCAGTTGGTAGGTTAATTGGTCGTTGTAAATTGTCCCGTGATTAGGCTAGGATTATATCATGGAATTGCTGGGTAGCACTGCTCTAAGTGGCAGAAAGGGCTATTCCACGTTGTATCTCAATAAATAAATAAATCAGTCTTGTATTTGTATCTGCCATGATGCCAAATCCATTTATTTTCTTAAAGCACAGTTAGAAGAGGAACTGTGAAAGCTGGATCAAGCTTGCTAAGGTCTAAATTTGTGAGTGGGCAAGCCCTCTTGCAGTAGTGCTGAAGCTGGATAAAACAGCAAAATTATATCACGATCAAGTGAAATTATGTCATATTGCTTAGAGCATAAGGTAGATGGGCAAAGCAGATAGAGGCCAAAACTTTTGTCAGGTTTTCACTACTGAATTGTTGCAGTCATTATGCACGTGATGGATTCATCCAATGAACTGCCAGTCACATATGCTTCGTTCAGACTTGCCTCCACTTATATAAAAATGCAACAAGTGCGAAAGGGACCTTAACCATAATTTTGGAGTAACCTTGTTATAGGAATCCCTTTCTAAACAGATTTTCACACTGGTTAAGGTCTGTGAGACACTATTTGTTATTTTGACAATGACATCCTCCCAGCTACAAAACTGAACTTTGTTGCTCCCACCACATAATGTATTGAATATTTCACCTTCTAGTAAAACAATATGGTCTTCTAATAAGATAGTATGGTTATTGCTCTATTGTGGCTGCCATAATAGAAAGTGATGATAGAACTGGAGGATCTGGTTTTAATGCTGTGAGTAGAACAGCAGTATAGAAAAAAACAGGTTCATCGGCCCAGCTTGCCTGTGCCAGACTGTTTTAATGCCTAGTCCTATCTACCTGCATCTAGACCATAGCCCACCATACCTCCCTCATCCATGAAGCTACCCAAAGTTATCTTAGATCTTAACACTGAACCGCATCTACTACTTCCATTGGTGGATTGTTCCACCCTCTGAGTAAAGAAGGTTCCCCTCAGATACCTCTTAAATATCTCACCTTTCACCCTAAAGCTGACCTCTAGTTCAAGTCTCACTCAACCTGTGGTGAAAAAGGCTGCCTGAATTCACCCTATTTATACCACTGATGATTTTCTATAGCGCTGTAAGATCTCCCCTTAATCTCCTGCATTCCAAGGAATAAAACCCTAACATATTCAATCCTTACTTGTCACTCGGGTCCCAGGCCACATCAGTGTAAAATTTCTCTGCACTCTTTCAATCTTATTGATATCTTTCCTGTAGGTAGATTTCTAGAACTGTATACAACATTCCAAATTCGGCCTCACCACTGCCTTATACAATTTCAACATAACATTCCAATTCCTGTACTCAATGCCAATGAAGGCCAATGTGCCCAAAGTGCTCTTTGCAACCAATCTACCTGTGATGCCACTTTCAAGGAATTATGGACCTGTGTTCCCAAGTCCATTTGTTCTACCGCACTGTGTGAGCCTTACTTTGGGTTGTCCTGCCAAAAACATAGAAACATAGAAAATAGGTGCAGGAGTAGGCCATTCGGCCTTTCGAGCCTGCACCGCCATTTATTATGATCATGGCTGATCATCCAACTCAGAACCCAGCCTTCCCTCCATACCCCGTGACCCCTGTAGCCACAAGGGCCATATCTAACTTCCTTTTAAACATAGCTAATGAACTGGCCTCAACAGTTTGCTGTGGCAGAGAATTCCACAGATTCACCACTCTCTGTGTGAAGAAGTTTTTCCTAACCTCGGTCCTAAAAGGCTTCCCCTCTATCCTCAAACTGTGACCCCTCGTTCTAGACCTCCCCAACATCGGGAACAATCTTCCCGCATCTAGCCTGTCCAATCCCTTTAGGATCTTATACGTTTCAATCAGATCCCCCCTCAATCTTCTAAATTCCAACGAGTACAAGCCCAGTTCATCCAGTCTTTCTTCATATGAAAGACCTGCCATCCCAGGAATACCTCAGAAAAACAATACCTCACTGCATTAAATTGCATCTGCCATTTTCCAGCCCACTTTCCCAGCTGGTCCAGTTCACTTTGCCAGCTTTGATAGCCTTCCTCGTTGTCCACCATGTGCTCAATCTTAGTGTTAGCTGCAAATTTGCTGATCCAATTGACCATATTATCATCTAAGTAATTAAAAAAGACAATAAACAGCAATGGACCCAGGACTGATCCTTGCAGCACACCACTAAACTTGGGCCTCCACTCAGAGAGACAACTATCTGCTCCCACTCTCTGGCTTCTCCTGCTAAGCTGACATTGAATCCAATTGACTTACTTCATCCTGAATGCCAGGCAACTTAAACTTCTGTACCAACTTCCCATGCAGACTTTGTCAAAGGCCTCGCTAAATCCATGTAGACAATGCCCACTGCCTTCCCTTCACTAACCTTCTTGGTAACTTCCTTGAAAATATCTGTAAGATTGGTTAGACATGACCAAAATTCCATGTTGACTATCTCTTTTCAGGCCTCTGTCTATCCAAATACATATATATCTCCCAATAATCTACTAATGTCAGGCCCATCAATTCCCAGCTTATTCTTGGAATTTTTATTTAATAATGGAACAACATTAGCTATCCTCTAGTCCTCTGGCACCTCACCCACGGTTAAGGAAATTTTAAATATCTCTGTGATATTTTGCATTAACTTTCTACAAGGTCTGACCCTGGAGATTTATCTACCCGAATTGGCCTCAAGACAACAACCACCTCCTCTTCGGTAATACAGCTACTGTTTTGGCTCAGATCTATATAGTCGCTCTGTCCCTTGAGTAAATACAGATGCAAAAAGTTAATTTAATAACTCAACCATCTTTTTCAGCTCCATGCATAGGTCTTCACACTGTTCTTCAAGAGGACCAACTGTGTTCCTTGTTATCGTTTTGCTCTTAATATAGCGATAGAATTCCTTGGGATTCTCTTTCATGTTGTCTACCAGAGAAACCTCAGTCCTCTTTTCACCATCCCGACTTCTCTCTTGATGACGATGGTGATTTCCTGTTTATAGATGA
Organism: Mobula hypostoma; assembly: GCF_963921235.1. Classification (NCBI taxonomy): domain Eukaryota; kingdom Metazoa; phylum Chordata; class Chondrichthyes; order Myliobatiformes; family Myliobatidae; genus Mobula; species Mobula hypostoma. The sequence goes on along the minus strand of NC_086097.1, from coordinate 223,040,607 downwards.
TCCTGGCAATCCCTTCTGAGCAGGCCTACAGTAAGTGTACACACGTAGAGCTGACATGAACTTGATGAAGCTGTCAATGAGGGAATTAGGCCTTTCTGGAAGAAGCAGCAAGAACGGTTTGAAATGGGCCAAGAGTCTCTTTGTAAGGGGCTATCCTAAACAAAATTTAATCTCAGCATGTGCAAGAAGTCTATATTAATGGCTGTGAGTCAGGGGTTTGGGGTTTTGAACAGCTATTGTTCAATGAAATTCTAAGTCCTCATACAGATGAGATCGAAAACAAGCGGCTCTAAACGATAGCTCCAATTTGAACCTGTAATGCCAGTATTCAAGAAAGAGGAGAGCCAGAAAGCAGAAACTGTGGCCAGTTAGCTTAGTATCTGGCACCAGTATGCTGCTGAAATCTATAAATTAGGAGGTAATAGGACATTCAGATAATCAGAAGCCGAACTAGAAGAGTCAACTGTCTTATGAAAGGGAGAATCATATTTGACAAATGACTAAAGTTTTTTGTAAATATAACAAACTGTGTGAATAAAGGTACACATAGAAACATAGAAGAACTACAGCACAATATAGGCCCTTCGGCCTGCAATGCTGTGCTGAACATGAACTTACTTTAGAAATTACCTAGAGTTACTCATAGCCCTCTATTTTTCTGAGCTCCATGTACCTATCCAGGAGTCTCTTAAAAGACCCTATCATACCCACCTCCACCACCATCACCGGCAGCCCATTCCATGCACTCACCACTCTCTGCGTAAAAAAAAAACGTACTCCTGACATCTCCTCTGTGCCTACTTCCAAGAATCTTAAAACTCTGCACTCTCATGATAGCCTGGGGAAAAACCTCTGACTATCCACACGATCAATGCCTCTCATCATCTTATACACCTCTATCAGGTCACCTCTCATCCTCCGTTGCTCCAAGGAGAAAAGGCCAAGTTCACTTAACCTATAAGGCGTGCTCCCCAATCCAGGCAACATCCTTGTAAATCCCCTCTGCACACTTTCTATAGTTTCCACATCCTTCCTGCAGTGAGGTGACCAGAACTGAGCACAGTACGCCCAACTGGGGTCTGACCAGGGTTGTATATAGTTGTAACATTACCTCTCTGCTCCTAAACTCAATCTAACGATCAATGAAGGCCAATACACCGTACGCCTTCTTAACCACAGAGTCAACCTGCGCAGCTGCCCTGAGCTGCACCTCAGAACCTAGAGGAATGGTGGACCACTGTTGGACTGGCCTCTACCGTTTGACCTGTTTGACCAAAGAGCTAAAGCACAAGGCTCTGACTCTAGCTTACATAGCTCTCTGGGTCATTGACCTCCAAGCCCTGCAACAAGGTTGTGGTTCTTTTGGAGGATCTGTAGCGTAAAGTACCACATAAAAGGTTACTACACAACATAAGGATGACTGGATAAATGGAATATTTTCAAATTGTCAGTAAGAAAGTAGGAAGACGCTACAGAGATCAATGCTGCATGCTGAGGCCACAATTGCTTGTTGAGGACAGGGCTTGTAGACGTTGTCTGCCTGAACCTTAGCAAGGCCATTGACACGATAGCCTGGTCTAGGAAATTAGATCACAAGGGATCCAAGGTAAACTAGCCAATTGCATATAAGCAACACACATCAAAGTTGCTGGTGTGCCGAAACATCGACTGTACCTCTTCCTAGAGATGCTGCCTGGCCTGCTGCGTTCACCAGCAACTTTGATGTGTGTTGCTTGAATTTCCAGCATCTGCAGAATTCCTGTTGTTCAATTGCATATAAAATTGGTTTGGTGGAAGGAATCATAGGGTGAAGGTGGAACAACACACATCAAAGTTGCTGGTGAACGCAGCAGGCCAGGCAGCATCTCTAGGAAGAGGTACAGTCAATGTTTCGGGCCGAGACCCTTCGTCAGGACTAATTGAAAGAAGAGCTAGTAAGCTAGTAAGGTGAAGGTGGAGAGTGGTTTTTCAGATTGGAGGCCTGTAGCCCGTGGTGTGCCATAGGGATTCTCATTTGAATTATTAATATACATGAGAAAGAAAGGTGACAAGCTATTGGTGATATTTACTGTATACCTTGGAACTTGAAGTTCTCAACTGTCTCCATCTCAGCACAGGGACTTAGACTTCTCCCCACTCCCTGAAGTCAATGAACAGCTGTTCTGTTTTACTGCCATTGAGGTAAAGGTTATTGTTTGATATCATGTCACTAGGCTCTCTGTCTCCTTCCTATACTCTGTCTCATCATTGTTTGGGATCTGGCCTACTACTTTGGGATTATCAACTGCCACATCCATTTTTTTAAAACCTGAAACTCACATGTAAGTCTTGAAACAGTGAGTTGTAGAACTCATTACTCTTCAGTGTTGGTATCTAACTTTACAACTGAATAGCTTTTGCAACATATTCCTTGCAGTACTCAGCTAGCTAGTATTAGGGTATGGAAGCAAGTTTACTTCTCTTCGGAAGTTTTGAATTTGAGATTTTTATAGCATTTTTATAGTAACTTTAAGTAGCCAAATAATTAGGGTTTATGAATTTTGAATTCACATCTTCCCACTGGTAGGAGTTGACTTATACTAAAACATAACAATTTGAAAGTAGAATCCATAACATGTTTTAAAAATGAGAGGATAAATATTTAAGAAGTAAAATAATATAGGGGAAGGAAAAAGGCAAAGAAATGTAACTCGATCAATCCCACTCACTTGTCCTTTTCACATAACCCTGAATTTGTTTCCTTTCAAGTAGACAGAATTGTTTGACATTTATTTGTAAGCTTTAACGGGACTGGAAAAGTATTTGGCCACGTTTGTAGTCTGTTATCTTTAGGCATTAAATTCTTTTGAACTACTGCCAAATTTTATGCATTTCCATTCGCTCCACTGCTAGTGCAAAGCTTAAAACATTTTGAAAGCTAATGCTAATTATTCAAGTGAAGAGACCGTAATAAATTGAGATCACAATGTCCTAAGGCTAAAGAAATTCCTCCTCATAAATGGATGTTCCTCTATTCTGAGGCTGTGCTTCTGGTCCTAGACTGAGCCACTATAGGAAACATGTTCTTCACATCCAACCTATGTAGGCTTTTCAATATTCGATAGGTTTCAATGAGATCCCCCCTCATTCTTCTAAACTCCAGTGAGTACAGGCCCAATGCCATCAAACTCTTCTCATATGCTTGCCCTTTAATTCCTGGAATCATTCTGGTGGACCTCTTCTGGACCCTCTCCAACTCTGTCATTCAAATCTTTGACATATAACACGAAAAGCAGTGGTCCCAACACCGACTCCCGCAGAACACCAGCAGTCACTACAGCCAACCAGAAAAAGGCCCCTTTATTCCCACTCTTTGCTTCCTGCCTGTGTTTAGGGATAGTTCCTTAATACAGTACTTTCTGGAGCCAACCAGAGTGTAGGTTCTACTGAACCCAGTATTGTGCAATGAGATCGCATTCAGTAATGATCTTATCATTAAGGGAACCCTAACCAGCAATGATTATAACATTTTTCAATGTTACATTCAGCTTGATGGAGAAAAGAATAGGGCAAAGTTTAGTATTTTGAACTTAAAAGACAATTATGGAAGCAGAACTAGGTAAAGTGATCTGGCAAATTGGGTTAAGGAATGGATATATACAAATGAAAAAGAAAACATTTTTTTGGAGGACTTGTCATTTGTGAGTTTGAGGAGATTTGGTTTGTCACCTAAAACACTCAAACTTCTACATATGTACCATGGAGAGCATCTGACTGGCTGCCTCACCGTCTGATATGGGCGAGCTACTACACAGGATCAAAGTAAACTGCAGAGAGCTGTAAAATTGGTCAGCTCCATCATGGGTACTAGCCTCTGTAGTATCCAGGACATCTTCAACAAGCGGTGCCTCGAAAAGCAGCTTCAATCATTAAGTACCGCCACCATCCAGGATATGCCCCCTTCTCATTGTTACCATCAGGAAGGAGGTACAGAAGCCTGAAGGCACACACTCAGTAATTCAGGAACAGTTTCTTCCCCTCTGCCATCTAATTTCTAAAAGGACATTGAACCCATGAACACGACCTCACTGCTTTTTAAAAAAATTCTGTTTTTGCATTACTTACTTAACTTTTCTATTTCAATATTTTTATTATTATTATTATATAAATTGCATAAATACAAATAAAAAATTCATAAGGATACAAGTAAGTAATATGAATTACATTACATTTAAATCACAGTAATATGATCAAAGTATCCCATATTCCAAATCAATCATGTCAAAAAAAAGATTGAATTATGAAGTGAAATGAAATAAAATAATTGTATTTTATTTTAAAAATATCTACCCCCACTACCAAAATGAGCTGGTTGGTAAAAAAAAGAGAAGAAAAAAAAAGATACCTTACCATAAAATATTATAATAATAATGGTTTAGATCCATACTTTAATAACAGTTCAAAGATTATGAAAATAACTCAGAAAGGGTCCCCATAACATTAGAAAATCATGTTTAGAATCAGAAATCAAACAACAAATCTTCTCTAGATCAAGGCATAACATAACATCAGATAGCCATTGAACATGAGTGGGCGGGGCAGCCTCCTTCCACTTGAGCAAGATCACCCCCCTGGCCATAAGGGACAAAAAGGCCAATACCCGCAAATTAGATGGCTTCAGTTTTGTTGCACTATCCTCGACAATACCAAGCATGGCAGTCAAAGAATTGGGCTTAAAACTAACATTGAAAAGTACAGAAAAAAGTTTGAAATACATCTTTCCGAAATATTAACTTTTTAATATACATGTATATACCTACTGTAATTCAGTTTTCCGCCCATATTTATCAAGTATTGTATTGTACTGATGCGGCAAAGTTAACAAATTTCACGATGTATGCCAGTGATATTGAATGATTCTGATTCTGAAATATAGAAAAAGGTATAAATATAAAATAATGAGAGTTTCTACAAATATTTAAAAAGTGCTGACAAAGTGAAAATAGATGAGTTTGTGGATTTAATAATAGAAAATGGTAGGTGAATGAAATGGTATTGTGCATTTTTGTTCACTTTGGAGAATACAGGTAACATCCCAAAAGTAGCTATACAATTAAGAATTACAATGGAGGTAGAAACTCAGAAAAGTTACAATCATCAAGGAAGTGGTCCTGAGTAAACTGTGACCTGATACTTCTGATGCTGATGAACCTCATTATAGTGTCCTCGAAGAAGTGACTATATTGATGCATAACTTTCCAAAATTCCCCAAATTTTGAGGAAGTTGCATTAGATTGGAAAATAACAAAAGTTTACAGAGAGCAGGAAACTGCAGTCTAGTTAGCTTGTCATTGGGGAAAATGTTACAAACAATTCTTAAAGACATTAATGGAATTCACTTCAAAAAATTCAAAGTAGTCAGGCAAAGTTGATGTGGTGTTATAATCATATTTAGCTAGTTTATGGAAATTCTTTGAAGAATTAACACACTTTGCATAAAGGGGAACTGGTGGATTTATTATACATAGATTCCCAGAAAAACTTGTATCAGTTCTACTGTTGTGAAATCTGGCTCATGTTTTCCAAGCATCTGAAGTTGCAGAGTTTTAAAGTTTGCTATCTGTGAAATATAAAAGGCAAGAAAACCTGCCCGTTGTGTATTCAGGTGACAGTGGACTCACTGACAGGGAAGCATGGAGTACATGTGTAAAGATCCTCTGCTGTGGAGTAGGTATTCCAAGAAGGACAAGGCTGATGCCGTATACGTGGCGAGCCACCCGAGCATGCAGACTATGGTGGTCATTGGAGCCAAAGGGCAGGGCCCACTGAGCACCATCCAGCAAGTGAACCTGTGGCTGCTGAGGGAAGAGTTAGTTGTTGGTTGTCTAAAGTTCGATGTACAATTTATTATCAAAGTATGTACACAGTGTACAACCCCTCAGACAGCCACGATAAAAAGAAAAACCATGGAACCCGTTCAAAGAAGAACATCAACCCCCCCTTCCCCAATGTGCAAAAACCAAATTGTGCAAACAGCGACAAAAAAAGAGCGACCAGAAACCAGAAACACATCACTGGGTGAACTATGGAGTGCAATCCATCAATGTCTTGTTAATTACCAGGATCAAGCGACACTTCCTGACTGATTTTTGTTCCAGCTTTTTTCACTTATCAGGATGTATTAGTAAGTAAACATGCCTAATAAACCATATTTTTGTTTAAAAATTGAAATATGTGGGCAAACTTTCACAGCAATCTTATTTCTGCATCTCTTAAAAAACTTCCAAAATATAACATCTCCACTGTTTTCTATCATCACCAATTTTTTTAAATGAGCTAAATCCAGGCCATGTTTGAACCATATTTCCTTGAATGCAAGCATATCATTCATTCCTGCAGCAATTTCTAGCTTGATCTCCAAAGCTTTGGAGTAATCCTATTTTTTTTCTGAAATACGTCTCTGTCTGCATCTTTGATTTCTGCATTTTATGCATATTTGCATTTATTCTCATAGAGTCATAGAGCCCTACCATACAGAAACAAGACTCTCAGCCCATTTAATCTGTGCTGACCTGTTTTCTAGTCCCATCTACCCTCACCCAGACCATAGTCCTCCATACCCTTCTCATCTGTGAACCTGTCCAAATATTTCTTATATGTTGCAGTTGAACTCGCATCCATCATTTCCACTGGCAATTTGTTCCACACTCTGAGAGCCTTCACCCGCATCTCCTCTATTTCCCGGATGACCACCCTCACCCTATCTTTCCACCACCTTAACATGGGTGGAGTTCCTCTTCTCTTCATTGACCACCCCATGAACATCTGTATCCAACAAATTATTCTCCACAACATCTGCCATGTTCAGTGGGGTCCTACCACCAAATACATCTTTACCTATTCCACTCTCTGCTTTCCACAGGGTTTGCTCCTTTGGTGATTCATTTGTCCCTTCTCATCGATCTTCCTCCTGGAGTTTATCTCCAAAAGCAGAAGTGCTACACCTGCCCATTCACCTTTACCTCCTCCCTCCCTCACTACCATTCAAGGACGGAAACAGTCCTTCCAGGTGTGACAGCACTTCATCTGTGGGTCTGTCAGGAAAGGATGTTCCCAGTGCGGCCTCCGCTACATCAGTCAGACCTAACATAGATTGGGCGATTGCTCTGTTGAGCACCTTCGTGCTGTCTGCGAAGAACCAGGATTTCCCAGTGGCTAACCATTTTAATTCCAATCCCCATTCTCATTCTGACATGTTGATCCATGGCCTCCTCTACTGCCATGGTAAGGACACTAAAACAACAGGAATTCTGCAGATGCTGGAAATTCAAGCAACACACATCAAAGTTGCTGGTGAATGCAGCAGGCCAGGCAGCATCTCTAGGAAGAGGTACCTGAGTCCTGACGAAGGGTCTCGGCCTGAAACGTCGACTGTACCTCTTCCTAGAGATGCTGCCTGGCCCGCTGCGTTCACCAGCAACTTTGATGTGTGTTACATGGTAAGGACACTGTCAGGTTGGAGGAGCAACACCTCATGTTCTGTCTAGGTAGCTTCAAACCTGACAGCATGAACATTGATTTCTCTAACTTATGGTAATTCCTTCCCTCGCCCCCTCCTCTTTTTCCATTCCACATTCTGGTTCCCCTCTTATCCTTACTTGCCTGTTACCTCCACTCTTCCATCACTTTCTCCCATGATCCACTCTCTTCTCCTTTCAGATTCCTTTTTCTACAGCCCTTTGACTTTTCCACCTATCACCCCCCACCTTCTAACTTCATCCACCCCTCACCTAAGCAACTACCTTCCCCCTCACCTGGCTTCACTTCTCACCTTCTAGTTTATACCCCTTCCCCTCCCCCCCACCTTCTTATTCTGGTTTATTCCACTTTCCTTTCCAGTCTTGACAAAGGAACTCAGCCCAAAACATTGACTTTTTATTCCTTTCCATAAATGCTGCCTACCCTGCTGAGTTCCTCCAGCATTTGGTGTGTTTCTCTGGATTTCCAATATCTGAAGAATATCTTGTATTTACCCCCTCAGGTTGCCCTTAAGTATTTCACCTTTCATCCAGTTCTAGTCACACCCAACCTCAGGGGAGAAAACTTGCATGTATTTATCCTATCCTATCTAGAGAGTGTAGAGGAGATTTACAAGAATGTTGCCCTGGATTGGGGAGCATACCTTTTGAGAATAGGTTGAGTGAACTGGGCCTTTTCTCCTTGGAGCAATGGAGGATGAGAGGTGACCTGATAGAGGTGTATAAGATGATGAGAGGCATTGATCGCGTGGATAGCCAGAGGCTTTTCCCCAGGGCTGAAATGGCTAACATGAGGGGGAATAGTTTTAAGGTGCTTGGAAGTAGGTACAAGGGGGATGTCAGAGGTAAGTTTTTCACACAGAGAGTGGTGGGTGCGTGGAATGCACTGCCAGCGAAGGTGGTAGAGGCAGATACAATAGGCTCTTTTAGGAGACTCCTAGATAGGTACATGGAGCTTAGAAAAGTAGTGGGCTATGCAGTAGGGAAATTCTAGGCAACTTCTAGAGTCGGTTACATGGTCGGCACAACATTGTGGGCCGAAGGTCCTGTAACGTACTGTAGATTTTCTATGTTCTATGTTCTGTATTTCTATATATACTGCCCCTCAGTCTCATACGCTCCAGGAACTTTATTCCTATTCAACCTTTCCCTATGACTCAAGTCTTCAAGTCTTAGCAACATACTTGCAAATTCACTCTGTACTCTCTCAGGCTTATTAGTATCCTTCCTGTAGATCAATACTGCACACCATACTTCAAATACAGCTTCACCAACATCTGAAACAACTTCAACTTAACATCCCACCTAACGCACTCAGTGCTCTGATTTATGAAGGCAAATGTGCCGAAAGCTCTCTTTACGACTCCACCTACCTGTGAAACCACTTTCAAGGAATTATGGATCTATATTCCCCGAATAGCCAATTAAACCAACCAACTCGAACCCTTACAAACCCTTACAGTTAATCCCTCCATGAGACTAATGTTATAGTCTTTATTTAGGTGTAATACATCACCCATGCAAAGATGATTTTTCACTCTGACTTCTGTACTTCCACTATGCATTTACCAGCACCCTTTTTCTATTTCTGGGAAATTCATTACCCTAAAAAATCATTTTCTGAACTCTTTCGGCAAGTGTTTCAGGAGCAAAGAAAATGACTGTTTTTGTTGGCTGATCCATTTTCTCTTGCACATTTATCCATTTTTTCAGGATCTAGGCAGCACTGACAAGACCAGCGTTAATTACCCATCCCTGGCACCTGAAGCCTCAGTGCATTTTTGTGGAATAAATTGCTGATGTGTGACTACAACACATTATGTAGAGGGTACATGCTGCAGCTGCTGAACACCCATGGTGCAAGAAATGGATGTTTGTAGTGGTGTATGTTGCATTAATCAAGTGATCACAGGATATTGATGATGGGGGTCTAGACAATGGTATTGCCTTTGTCAAAGGCATGTATTTAGACTTCAGTTTTTTCTTGGAGCGGGTTATAGGCTGGTACAAAAGTTATTTATCACTCCACGTTTTTGCTTGGAGTAGTCTAGATCTTGTAATATGATAGAGTAGGTAGTTTTATTTGCTGAGGAGTTTTAAATGGAACTGAACATTGCTCGATCATCAGCAAACACCTTCCCCTTTGACTTTACAATGATAGGAGAGATATTACTGAAGCAAAGGAAGATCACTAGTCCAGGACGTTCTCCTGAGGAACTTCTGCAGCAATGTCACACAGCTGGGACAACGACCACAATCACAACAATCTTCCTTGGTGCGAGGTACATTTCTAACTATTGAAGTGTTTTCCACTTCATGCCTATTGATTTCAGTTTCAGGGCTTCTTGATGCACGGTTGGCCAAATGTTTCATTGAAGTCAGGGGCAGTCACTCTCTGCTCACTTCCTGAGACCAGACTCTGATGAGATCAGTTTTACTGTTTTTTTCACTATTCCAAACATCCACATGATGTGCAACATATGATAGTTACCTTTTCCCTTTGTACTGTCCAATGATTTGAATTGTTCCAGGTGAAAGAATAATTTACAAATATTTTGTTCTCTTTAGTTTACTGAACTCAGTTCTTATAATGAGGTCTCTTCTTCACTGCTGTGATGGGGTAAGCAAACAGTTCTGTTTTAATCCACAAGCTTATAGTTGTTTATCATCATTGAATTTCCAGCTTCTCAATCCGATCTCTCTGTCCTGTGTCTTCAACAATATGTTAATGAAGTTCAGTGAAAATTTAAGGAACAGTATCTCATCACACAGGTGTATCAATACAGACCTATATCAACATTTGGCTTATTAATTTAGCATATGTTTTATCCATACCTTCTCTAGACCATTTTTCTCTACTCAACCCATTATCATTTCCTTTTGTGTTACACCAGCCTTGCATTTGTTTCCTAATCTCTTGTGCCTTCTACCTAATCTCAGACCTTCATTCATTTTAAGTACTAAAGTCCGGATATGCTTTCTGATCTTTTCCCACTATCTTCTGAGTAAAGTTGTAAACACTGTTTGTCTTCTTGCAATGGAATAAAGGTACTGGGGATAATCCTTTGCCTGCCTTGTCTCTCTCAGTTGGCTTGCTTTCTTTCTTTGTGTGATATCAGTGCAGTTTTGTTTTGGGAAAGGCAGTATACAATATCAATCTGAACATTGTAAACTAATCCTTGACATTGATTTAACAAACTGCAGCTGTTTAAAGTGCTGCTGCCTCTCAGCCAAATATAACAACCCCCACGCTGCACTGCACAAGGAATACAAATGTTTAAAATTATTAACTTGTACACTTGCAATAAATAAAACAATTACAGTGCTGTATCAATATGTGTGGACACAACCTCAATTGAGGCAATTTTATCAATAATAGAGATAAAAAGGCACATTAATTTCCAACAGAAAAAGAACTAGGCACAGACATGCATGCATACATTCATTAACATAGAAATGTTCATATATGTGAATACACACTTAAACACTGTATATTGAAACACATGTACACACAAATACTGAGCTTCTTTCCAAAAGTAATGAACTGCAGACAATAGAAATCTGAAATAACATAGAAAACGGTGAAGATACTCAATAGATCAAGTAGCATCTGTGGCAACAGAATCAAATGTTTTAGCTCAGAACTGGAAAACTGAGTATTATGTCGGGTCTGAGAACTTGTTCTTAAAATATGCTTTTCTCCAGTAGTTGATAAAAGATTACGCTGGTACCACCATTCACAGTCACTGAGAGATGGCTCTGAAGATGTACGAGGGTGTCCATATTTTTCAGTATCATACAGTATTTTTTTATTGTAGGAGGACAAAGTGATACAGCATGGAGAGGTGGGTAGAGGACCTATGGTTTGCCGATGTTGACGATAAAGTTAATCATTTTATATCCTTCAGTCCATTGTGGCTATAGATGGATAGATTCCTCATTACGATTTGAGAGCAGCTTTAGTCAGTGGGAGGAAGAGATGGAGAAGTACTATGGCAATGACTTTCCCATTAGATACAGCAGGGGCACCCCCTGAAGTTACCATAGCTGGACTTGTCCCTTTCTGGAAAGTGGTTAGAGTTGCATGTTCTTGGAAATCCCCTAGAATATTCTTTTTCCAGATGCCTGCGAACAGATTATAAATTTGTGACTGCTGTTGTTTGCTGATGAATTTCAGTAAAGGTATGCATCTTAGAATTTAGTAGCCCCTATTTGATTTTTCTTTGTTTTCCAAGTGTCAGTTATAGTGAACTGCACTGTGGCCCATAATCTGTGAATACTCCGTCAACTCCATGTCTAGATAGTCCATGAGATGCTGTCTGAGAAGAGCTGCCTCTGTGAGGTCCATGATTGCTTTGACATTGATCTTCTTGCAGAATTGCTTGATGACATTGATGTTTCTAGGTTAGGTTAGTGGATTACACCAGTCCAGCTGTTACTATGGTGAGTCCATTAGTGATTGATAGTTGTCATTGGTATGGACAATATGTACATCTTTACAGTCCCTTGGCTGATGATGTAATCCAGCAGGTGTGACAGCTTGGATCGGTATTGTTATCATGATATTTTGTGTTTGGCCTCTGATGAAATAAAGTGTTCTTTATGAAAAGACCATACCCCAAACATTTTGTAAGAAGAAGGACCCTGTAGGAGTTTGCCTTCCTTGCCAGTCACGTTCATTGTAGGGACGTGTCAGGTTGGTTCTTTATAGAATGCAGGTCAGAGTTGAGTCCTCTTTGATGTCATCTGAAGCTACCATGTTGGACATATGTAGTAATGATAGTAACATGTTGGTTTTGTGTTGTTGAGCCAGAGAATCATGAGGCATTCATCTTTTGAATTGCACTTCAAGAAGCTGTGCACATTTCCCTATTCTACATTCCTCTGTTTTTCCAAGAGTCCTACTGGTGCTTTTGTATGTCCAAGCCTTAGTGTTCCTCCCAAAATATATCATATCACATTTCTCTGCCAAATTATCAATATTGTTCTATAGCCAAAGACTACTCTCCTCTCTATCAAAAACTCTACCAACTGTGGTGTCACCTCTGAACACACTGAAGATACCTCTTACATTCACATCCATGTCATTAATCTGCATTACAAAGAGCAAGAGTGCTAGCACTGATGTTTGGGATACTCCACTGGTTACAGGCTTCCATTTGGAAACACAATTTTCAACCATTACCCTGACTCTTATCACCAAACCAACTTTATATCCAATTATGCAAGTTGACCCAGAAGATCATGTATTCTTACTTTTTGGACCAATCTTTCAAGCAGGATTTTGTCAAAGGCCTGTTGAAGTCCATGTAGGCTAACCTCTTTGACACATTCAGTTACCTCACTAAAATATGGACAATCACTATCACAACAGACCTAAATACCTTTCTATTTCAGTTGCTAACAAGGGAGATGGTAGAACTACTCAAGGATAAAGGAGGGAACTTGGTTGGAGGTAGAGGAGCTGGGTGAGGTTCTAAATGAGTAATTTGCATCTGTATTTAGCAAAGGGAGCTTGTGGAGGAGAGTGAGATCAGTGTGGAGATTGTAATAATGCTAGGAAGGCATTGTGTTGGGTCTCTTAAAGAACATTATAAGATGGATCTGTGCCTAAGAGAGGCAAATGATGAGATTGCTAGAGCCTTGCCCAATATCTTTTGTGTTCTTTCCAGCCACAGAGATGATCACAAAGGACCGAAAATGTCTATCTAATGCTGTTCCTTTGTTCAAGAAAGGAAGTAGGAATAACCCTGAAAACTATAGGTTGGTGGGGTTCTCATCAGCTATTAGTTAGAAGATTTATGAGCATTTGGAAAAGCATGGTTTTGTGCAGGCCAGGTCATGTCCTCCCAACTGAATTGAGTTTTTTGAGGAGACGATAAATGAAAGCAATGAAGGTAGAACAGTGGATGTTGTTTACATGGATTTTCGGAAGTCCTTCTTGGTAGCTCACCTAGAAAATTAATATGCATAGGATCCAGAGAGATTTGGCCTTTTGGGTTGCCCATAGAAGATGGTGGGCAGCGCTCAGTGGGTCTGTTGGCTTGACATTTGTGACTAGTGTGTTCCACAGGGATCTGTACTGTTTGCATCTTTGCTGTTTGTGAAATTATAAAATATAGTTTGCTGATGACACATATTGGTATTGTAATGTAGAAGGTTGCCATAGGATATAGCAGTATGATGGTTAATTCAGATAAAAGCAAAGTAATAGGGGGAGTTTAATCTGGCTATGTGTGAGGTGTTGCACTTTGAGATATTAATGATTAAGGAAAAATACACTGTTAATGGCAGGATCCTTAACAGTATTGACGTAGAGTGATACTGTACTGGGGTCCAAGTTGATAGCGCCCTGAGAGTGACAAGTCAATAGGGTCGTAAAGAAGGCATATGACTTGTCTACTTTATAAGTTGAGGTACTGAGTTCAAGGGTCAGGAAATTATGTTGCAGCTTTATTAAACTTTAATTAAGCCACATCTGAAGTATTGTATTCAATTTTGGTCACTCCATTATAGGAAGAGGCAGCTGTGGAGAGAGTTTGGGCAAGGTTTACCAAGATGTTGCCTAGATTAGAGGGTATGAGGAGAAGTTGGACAAACTAAGATTAATTTCTCTTGAGTGGTAGAGGCTGACCTGATTGAAGTTTATAAAATTATGAAAGACGTTGGTAGAGTAGATAGCTGGTATCTTTTTCCCTAGTCAAAATGCCTGATACTAGAGGGTATATATCCCTGTGGAATATATATTCAAGGTGCGAGGGGGGAAAGTTCAAAGGAGAATTGCAAGCCAAGTGTTTTTTTTTAAAATGCAGAGTGGTGGGTGCTTATGCTGCTAGGGGTGATGGTGGAGGCAGATCTGACAGAAGTATTTAAGAGGTTCTTAGGCACACAAATATGCACAGAATGGAGCAATAGGGACCATGTTCAGGCAGAGTGATCAGGTGTCATTGGCCCATTATGTTATGCTGAACTAATTAAGCTAAAGGGTCTGTTCCTGTGTTGCCCTGTACTATACCACATTCTATAAAAGTTTCCAATTATTAATATTCATGATTTTATATTAACTTTGACACAAAACATAGGCAGTTGATTTCTTTTTAGTAAAACCTGAATTTACTATAGTGCAGATTTCTATTTATCTAATTGGAATCTCATAACTTTATTTAAAATATGGAAAAACAGTACCAAATCCAAATATTACTAATTTACTTATCAACTGTAACATTTTTCCAGTAGAACTTCATCTACCTTGCAGCTACACTATATTCAATAGAGAAACATTAATCAAGTCTGAATGGAAGACATTCCTTGTATCAACAATATTTAGTAGACATCTTATTTTACACAACAGACTCTGGTGAATTATCAAGTGATACACAGTATACAAGTTGAATGGTTGGTAATTCTTACAGCACCAGGTTTAGGACTAGCTACCACAAACAAATGTATAAATACGTTTAATCACATATTAACACTCAAATTAGGCACCAAAATCAAATCTTCAAGTTACTTTGTTATAATACAATATTTAAAATCACTCTTTTTTTTTTCCTTTTTCATAGAGTATTCTTTTGGTAAGGAGTTCTCTTGCTGACATTTCCCACTTTACAGGACTTTTAAAAATGCATATACAGTTTTAGCAATCTGTCTGATCATGATTTGGCGGTCCTTTAATCAGTCTAGAAAATATACTGTCGCATTGTTGCAGGATTTTTGGATCTCCATCTTCGACAATCCTCCCTTGGTCCATAACAAGAATTCTCTCACAATCCATAATAGTTTGTATTCTATGAGCGATAATAAGTGTTGTGCTATTTGTAAATGCAGTAGAAAGAACCTAGAAAAGAAACCAAATACACAGATGTACAATGAATGGTAGTTGTAATACCAAATGTTCTTAAGGTTAACATTGAACATATTGCTTACTTTGATATTAAAAATGTAACAATTCGAAATATTAATGCTGAAAATGTATTCTAACCCCAAATGTCCATTTATAGGAAAATGATTAGCATCTACACACTAGGATGTATAATAGCATAGTATTGCAGAGCCAATAGGACTATAAATTTCTATGGCATTCCATATACTTTAATAAAAATTGAAATGAAATTAAAGAATGCAGTCAATGAATCTGAATATTTTAAATAGTGGGGCCACTACTGGAGTCTGAAATCTAAAAGCACAAAGAAGTACGATATCTGAAATGTTCTGTTACTGGAAACTGAAAGATGGCATGGGAACTCAGTGGTCATCGGTTGACTTTATATGCATTTTTATTTGAAAATGTAGATTATTGATAACGTTTAGAAGAAAACATTTCAATAATTTTACGGGGAACCTTTGAAGGTGCCATTCCAAATTTATGCCAGATTCAAAGGGAATTCTATAACGATTATTTGAGGAATAAGGAGGAAGAAGTAATCAGTTGAGGACAATTCAGGCATATCAAATAGTGTGAAAAGTTGCCATATTAGAACACATGAAAACGGAAAAAGAGTCAATTTTGAAATGTTATCATTCCTGACCTGCCCCAGCAGAAATATATCCATTTATCCTAATTTATCACCTTCCCATTTTGCCTTTCTCTGCCACATAAAAGTCTTATCTTTTATTTCTGTTAGTAGGTCATTAAATGACATGTTAATCATTTATCTTCAGATTTAACCATTGAACTTGCTGAAAATTTCCATCATTAAAAGTAATTCCATTCAAGTATTGTTACCTGAAAACATATCCTTCCTTATATATTCTTCAGAAACTTTACTCTGTTTAAGTCGATGTTAAATAGATGCAAATGCAAAAATATATTTTGCTGATAGAGATCTATTGCACTGCTTTGACTTCTATAAGCTAATTCAGAACTCCTAACATAAAGGAAATAAATCACAGCAGAACACCATGTATGTAAGGCAAAATTTTGCAACAACACTAGTTCAAATATAAAAGCCAGTCAGCATTAGATCACTTGGACTTATGATAATTCATTGTAAGACGCAAATTGTATTCAGAGCATACAGGAAAAAAATCCTCACAGTTTGAAGAGCAGCATCAGTTTCCATGTCAACAGATGCAGTGGCCTCATCCATAATGATAATTTTTGATTTCCTGATCATTGCTCTAGCGATGCAAAAAAGCTGTCTCTGCCCCTGGCTGAAGTTTTCAGTCCCTTCTGCTACAATGGCATTTAGCCCTTCAGGAAGCTCACTGACCTATTGAAATAAAACGTATCATGTGAATTTAAAGTCAGCGATTCAATCAACTGCATATCAAAACAGTCTCTTTAAAATTACTATTGCTCTTAACAATTCATTGCTGATCGATCTTAAGATCTCTGTGACTGACAAAGTTCTACTTAGTCTAGATTGTTAAAAGGAATTAAATATGTTTCCTCTTGAATGTGTAGGTATCAAACTGCATTTTTTTGTTTCTTTCTATTTTGAACACTAATAAGAGTATGAATAGTTCAAAGGACTCGACATTACAGCAATCTTCCACATCTTAGAATGTCATAGTTCTCTGTCTTGTCCTATGCATTTGCAAATGAAAGCTGCCTGT
Source organism: Mobula hypostoma (assembly GCF_963921235.1). NCBI lineage: Eukaryota > Metazoa > Chordata > Chondrichthyes > Myliobatiformes > Myliobatidae > Mobula > Mobula hypostoma. The sequence goes on along the minus strand of NC_086097.1, from coordinate 223,023,532 downwards.
CAGTAAGGGTGGTACCTTCCTATTTGCCTCACACTCAGGTTATCCTCAATCTTTTGATCATCTCATGTTTCCTTTCACCCCTTTGTTCCACCCATCGTCCTCACCTGTTTTCTCTGCTTCTTAAAACTGACTTATTTCTCTCTTTCCTAGTTTTGTTGAAAGATCCAAGGCCTGAAATATTAATTATTGCTCTTTTCACAGATACTACCTGACTTGGCCTTTTCAGCTTTTTCTGTAATATCTACAGTGGCATGCAAAAGTTTGCCTGGTCAAAATTTCTGTTACTGTGAATAGCTAAGATGAACTGATTTCCAAGAGGCATAAAGTTAAAGATGACACATTTCTTTAATATTTTAAGCAAGAAAACTTTTTTTATTTCCATCTTTTACAATTTCAAAATAACAAAAAGGAAAAGGGCCCGAAGCAAAAGTTTGGGCACCCTGCATGTACTTCGTAACACCCCCTTTGTCAAGTATCACAGCTTGTAAACGCTTTTTGTAGCCAGCTAAGAGTCTTCCAATTCTTGTTTGGGGGATTTTCATGCATTCTTCCTTGCAAAAGGCTTCTAGTTCTGAGAGTTTTGGGCCGGCTTGCATGCACTGCTCTTTTGAGGTCTATCCACAGATTCTGGATGATGTTTAAGTCAGGGGACTGTGAGGGCCATGGCAAAACCTTCAGCTTGCGCCTCTTGAGGTAGTCCATTGTGGATTTTGAGGTGTGTTTAGGTTCATTATCCTGTTGTAGAAGCCATCCTTTTTTCATCTTCGGCTTTTTTTTACAGACGGTGTGATGTTTGCTTCCAGAATTTGCTGGTATTTAATTGAATTCATTCTTCCCTCTACCAGTGAAATGTTCCCCGTGCCACTGGCTGCAACACAAGCCCAAAGCATGATCGATCTACCCCTGTGCTTACAGTTGGAGAGGGGTCCTTTTCATGAAATTCTGCACCCTTTTTTCTCCAAACATACCTTTGCTCATTGCGGCCAAAAAGTTCTATCCAAAAGGTTCAAAGGAACATCTAAACAAGCCTGATGCATTTTGGAAACAAATCCTGTGGACTGATGAAGTTAAAATAGGACTTTTTGGCCACAATGAGCAAAGATATGCCTTTTGGAAATAAGTTCAACTTCTACTCACTTAGCTATTCACAGTAACAGAAATTTTGACCGGAGTGCCCAAACTTTTGCATACCATTGTACCTAGATTTCATGGTTGCATATACCAATATCAAGATGATTGTGGATTTCTACAAGTTGTTTTAGTTCTTTCTGACCAGCTCTCCTTTTTCTTGTGATTTTTACCTCTTTCTCGCACCACCAACCTCTTCTACCCCTTCCACTATTTCCCACCTCCTTCACCAACGTGGTATTTTCTATCCTGGCCGAATTCCCTGACTGTCAGCTCCATTCTCAATTCAACACAGTGCTTTCTGATTTAAGATGGGACATTTTTATTATGATCTGTAAACTCTTTAAAGATATATTAATATTTGGACACTACACTATTGTAGAGACATTCACATTGTAATCTTCAAACATTTAAAGAAAACAAGTTAAGTCTATATTAAAATAAACAGTTCATACATAGAAGCTTTGCATTATAGAATTGTGGGAAGAGAGGCATGGTTCATATTGGTTGGACAGATAGGCTTCTTGTTAAAATGCACTGCATATAGAAAAGGCATGGTACATACTAGAAGATGCAGAGGAACTTAAAACACATCACGTACCTTTGATATTGCTCTTTTTTTCATTGAGTATTTACCAGCTAGTAAGTGATATTTAGACAAATGTGGGCATTTCAAAGTAATTCAACCAAGCAAGAATTTGAAGTACATAATTAACATGTTAGCCTTTAGCAGAAAGAGGCTAAAGGAAAAGTGTAGAACTCATTATCAAAGCTATACTGAAAACATTCTGTATGTATGGATTACAGAAATTTTCATTGAACATTTCATTGAGGAAATATTGACTATTGCTCAAGAGCATTGCTTCATCTCTGCAACAGATGTGCTGGTGTAGTGAAGCAAACATTCTTTCTATACGTGCATGTCTTGACAAAGTCAAAACTTCAGACACTGCTATTACCAACTTGCTCAGAACGTCCTCCAGGACCTGTCAAGAGGAAACTGTCTTCTTAATCATAAGAAGTAAAAGTTCCACTGCACTACATAGTAGTTTAGAAATATTTCAGATTCCACACTAAACAGCATTATAAAATTACAGACAAAAGTTGCTTCCTTGGGGGTACAGAGGCTTTAAATTAAAAATGCCAGGCAGTTGTAATCTAACCATTAACGGAAAGGTGCCCAAAGACCTATATTGCTATTGATCTTGAACTTGTTTAAAATATTAAAACTGACTATGTGCAGAATTTGTAAATGCCGATCAGAATGTTCAGTTCTTGAACCAACCTAGAACAGCAACATTATGATCATGTTAATTACTTTGCACCAAAATACCCTTTTTTGTTGTTAAAAACTGCTCAAGTCATGTTTTCTTATGCGTGCTGCATGTATGATGCTATGTGACTGTGATGTTACTGCAAGTTCAATGCCCTGTGCATATGACAATAAACTCTGAATTTAAGCCCTGAATTCTGTGCTTGAAGGACAGTGGTTGTAGCAGAAATCAAAGGTATTGTCGGCACCTTGTAAGTGCTTGCTTTTTTAACTGGTGTACAATGCTCATTTATCTTCAGCTCTGCCAAACCAATGGATTTGAAGATCTAGATCATGGAAGCAGATCTTCAAGAGAGGGTCATTATTATTGACTTAAGGTCCTCACACCTTCCACAACCCCAATTGTGATCTCAGGCATCCCCTTCTTGTTCAAGTTGTCCAAAGTACCATTTGCCCATCTACCCGGATTCTCTCTTCCTGTGATATCCCATCCACCTCTAAATTCTGACTGGTGATCCACATACTGACCTCCATCCCTACATTGCCTTCCTCTACTCCCCATGGTAGCAATCCTTTCCTCACCCTCACCATCTCTGTGCAACACCATTTTATTACATGACTCACTTACCATAGGCTTCAACTGTGTAACTTCCAGTGCTTCCCAGAGTTCTTCATCACTATGTGTTGAGTATGGATCCAAATTAAATCTAGACATTAATCAGAGGTTATAATGCATTTCAGCAAACTGGTAAAAATGGAAAAAATGTAATTCATTTCCTCATGGGTACTCTGATATCTCTTCATTTACTGTATATAATTTACCTGATTGTGCCACTGAACAGAATAGGATCCTGGGGAATTATTGAGATTGATTTCCTTAAGTGGTCCAATGTCACAAAGGAAATATCTATACCATCAACCTTTATACAGCCTGTAAAGACAAGGACCATCAAAATTAATATCCTATATAAACAAGCAAAAACTGGATAAACATTATTTAGAAAGAAATGGAAATAATGGATGGAATTGTAGCTGGGTGATTCTGACAGGGTGCCCAACTAAAACGCTCCAAGCCAAGCTAAAGCACAGAGGAATGATACCCCCCCCAACCCCAACCCAGCATCTTGTTAGCAAATGTGTAGTCACTGAAAAACAAAATAGAGGACCTGAGGGTAAGATTGCTGTATCAGAGGGAAATGAGAGATTGCTGTGCTCTATGTGTAATTGAGACATGGCTTACTCCCAGCATACCAGATACAGCGATTTGACTTCTCGACTCATAGGACAGATCAAACTGCTGATTCGGAAAAGGCAAAAGGTGGAGGTGTATGTTTTATGATAAACCTTCAGTGGTGCTCTGATGCGATGGTTTTGTTGAACTCATGTTCCCCTGACTTTGAACACCTAACGGTCAAATGTCGGCCATTCTATTTATGGAGTTCTCCTCCATAATCCTGACAGTATACATTCCTCCAGTGGCCAACTACAATCAAGCGCTTGAGATACTGCATGATGCCGTCTCCAAACAAGAAACAGTCCACTCTAACGCATTTCAAATCACAGATGGGGACTTCAACCTGGCTTGTTTGAAGAAAACCCTGCTCAATTACCATTAGTATATAACCTATAGCATCAGAGGTTCCAACACACTAGATCACAGTTACACTAAGCTGGGTAATACCTTCCAATCCATGCCCAGACTTCATTTTGGGAAATCTGACAATTTGGCTGTCCTTCTCCTACCTGCAGAGGCCAAAAAGCAAGGATCCAGAGATTATAACAAATAAAAGGAAGTCGCAGGAGGAAGAGGACTGGCTATGGGATTGCGAGTTGGTGGACTGGGCTGTGTTCAAGGACTCAACTGTGGATCTGAATGAATAAACCATAGTTGTCATGGATTTTATTAAAACAGTTATAGACGAGTGTGTCACCACAAAATTATTCAGAGTCTTCCACAACTAGAAGCCCTGGATGAACCATGAGCTGCAATCTGCCGAAGACCAGGTCAGAGGCATTGAAGTCCTGTTACCAAGAAAGTTACAAGCAGTCCAGGTACGATGGGCAAAGTGGCAATTCCAGACTAAACTTGAATCGACAGTTGTGGCAGGGCTTGAATGCTATCACCTCTTACAAAGCAAAATCAAGCAACATGCAGATGAGCTCCATGCCTTCTATGCTTTCTTCGACCGTCAAAACATCGAGGAACTATCCCACAGACTGATGATCTGTGATTTCAGTCTCTGAGGCTGACATGCAAGCACCATTCAAAAGGGTGAACCCACAGAAATCAGCTGGCTCATAGGGGGTACCTGGCCAAGTACTAAAGACCTTTGCTGATCAACTGGCTGGAGTGTTCACCTAAGGTCTTTAATGTCTTGCTTCAGCAGTGAGAGGTACCCACCTTCTGCAAGCAGACTTCACTTGAATCAGTGCCCAAGAAGAACATGGTAACCTACCTCAATGGCTATCATTCAGTAGCACTTATATCCACTGTGATGAAATGTTTTGAGAGGTTAGTGATGAAACATATCAACTCCTGCCTGAGAAGTGGCTTGGATCCACTCCAAGTTACCTACTGGCACAACAAATCCACAGCAGGTGCCATCTCATTGGCTCTTCACTAAATCCTGGAATATCTGGACAGCAAAGATGCATACATCAAGATGCTCTTTATCGATTACATCTTTGCATTCAATACCATCAATACTAATCAATAAACTTCAAATCCTACAATACCTCCTTGTGCAACTGGATCCTTATTTTCCTCACTTGCAGACCCCAGTCACTTCAGATTGGCAACAACATCTCAACAATCTCCTCCCTCAGCACAGGTGAACCACAAGGCTGCGTGCTTAGCCCCCTGCTCTACTCACTTTATACTCATAACTGTGTGGCTCAGTACTGCTCCAGTGCCAAATCCAAGTTTACTGATGACATCACTGTCATAGGCCGAAACAAAGGCGATGATGAATCAGCATATAAGGAGGGAGACTGAAAATCTGGCTGAGTAATGCCATAACAACAACCTCTTACTCAGTAGCAGCAAGACCAAGGAGGTGATTATTGACTTCAGGAGGAGAAAACCAGAGGTCAGAGAGCCAGTCCTCAGAGGATCAGAGGTAGAGTGGGTCAGCAAGTTTAAGTTCCTTGGTGTTATCATTTCGGAGGACCTGTCCTGGCACACAAGTGCAATTACAAAGAAAGCAGTGCCCCCACTTCTTTAGAACTTTATGAAGATTTGGCAGGACATTCAAAACTTTGACAAACTTCTAAAGATGTATGGTGGAGAGTATATCGACTGGCTGCATCACAGCCTGGTAAGGAACCACCTTTGAGTGGAAAATCCTACAAAAAGTAGTGAATACAGCCCAGTCCATCACAGGTAAAGCCCACCATTGAGTATATCTACACAAAGTTTTGTTGCAGAAAAGAAGCATCCACCATCAGAGACCCCCCAGCACACAGGTTAAGCTCTGTTCTCACTGCTGTCATCAGGAAGGTGGTACAGGAGCTTCAGGACTCACACTACCAGGTTCAGGAACAGAAATCACCTCTCAACCATCAGGATCTTGAACCAAATGGGATAACTTCACTCACCCCATCACTGAAATGTTCCCACAACATATGGACTCACTTTCAAGGACTCTTCATCTTATATTCTCGATATTTATTGATTATTTACTATTATTATTTTTTTCTTTTGGTATTTGTGCAGTTTGTTGTCTTTTGCAGACTGGTTGAATGCCCAAGTTGGTGTAGTCTTTCATTGATTCTGTTATGGTTATTTTTCTATTATGGACTTTTTGAGTATGCCCGCAAGAAAATGAATCTCAGGGTTGTGTATGTTGACATATATGTACTTTAAAAATAAATTTACTTTGAACTGGTCCCAGGACAGTCAATTTTGGATTTGCAGGGATTCACTGAAAATCTGGGTACAAGTGTCATCACTTTCCAACCTTGGGTACCATAATCTTAGAAGCAATGAAGTGTGCTTGGGAAGGGGGTTACTGCAAAATACAAATAAAACCTCTTAAGCTATCTCTCAGGGTTTTAATGTGTAATATAATATTTCATAATTTCACAAATATTTTTAAATGACTTCAAGTATCAGACCCATACAAACTCTTACAAAACCTTCATTATGACAAGACCTAAAGCTCTATCCACAGTTAAACTTGACACTAACAACTACTCATCTTTGTGGATTTGCTGATGGGCCCCCTCAGGAATGAAGCGTCATCTAATATAGTCACTTGATTTGGCCCAGGGATGTACAGGCAGCGAGTCAAAACCAGATCAACCTAACCCAATTTCACAGGAGTTTAAAGATGCACAAATACAAGATATGGATTGTTCAATTACTGCAGACATGAACAGGAATCCTAATATTCACTGGTTATTCTGTTCTTTGAAAACTGTTCATAACAGAACATAAACTTCAAATTTATTTAACAGTTTTGATTAAGGAGCACCAATTACCATGTGAAAATCCATGTGAAACCATCATTGACAATCAGTACTTAAGTCAACTTTAAAAAATTAGGATTTTTAGGCACTATCTACCATATACAATGTCATACTGGCTCTCTGAGATAAGGTGAAAAGTTTCCAAAGTCAGTAATATACTAGCAATTTAATTTGCCAACTATAGACAACAGCATAATTTCCTACCTCCTCCTCCATCTTTTTAAATAGCAAGTGGGATATACAATGCTCCAAAACCAATAATTACCCAGTTAAGAGATTTCTGAAGGATAAAAGAGTCTGCAGTTTCCCCACTTATTTCTTTAAGAAAAAATTGGAATAGAAACCATCTAGTCCTAGTGATTTTTCATTATTTATTGCCATTATTTGTAGTTTAGCTAATGTTGATTTTGAGAAGTCACTAGCATGTTCATTATTTCATCATTTTCATTATAGATGGTTGTTCAGTTTTGCAACAATCTCAGTGTTCCTTAAAATAATCTTTTATCTAATGTTGAATACTTCTCAGTTCGTGGTTACGTCACCTGCAAATTTCTGTTTATACTCTTCTTATGTACCCCTATTTATCCAATTGTCCCCAGACACCAGGCCCTATCCTAGTTTTTGTATTTTTGTCAAGTTTGGTTTGCTTTTACATCAGCGTTTACCTCTTTAGATGCCCCTGCTTATTTATTTTAACAATTTAGAGCTCCTGGTTTTAGGAAAATAAATTGCTGTGCAATTATGTTGTTGTTTATTTCCCTGAGTCTATGATTTTTTTTCTATTGAGACTTTGAATACCAATTTTACCTTATCCTAGAATCATGGTAGCTATATTGGTATCCCCCTCCTGTACTGAAATTCATCACATTATGATTACTGTTCAATAAATATACAGGTTTTATATAGCTGTTAACTGAATACTATTCATTGCTTATTACTATTCATTGCTTAGTGCTGGGGTAAAACATTGTTATGGAAAACCATGCAAAGTATTTTACTGACAAAAGTTAATTTAATTATCCAGATTTCTAATGAGTTAAACACTTCATCCTTTTCAAGTGTAATTGGTTCACTTCAAAGCTGCTACCTGATATGAATAATCAAATCCTACCAAAATCTTAAATCTAATTTTACTTTTTACTATTAAAGACAGATTTTCACCATTTATTATGTCTTTCCTTAATCACTGATACCTCCTCTCCCATTTCTTCTCTTGTAGATCTTATGAAGTGGTCTATTTTTATCCAACTCAGATCACCTTACAGTCTTAAAAAAGGCATTTCAAAGTGAGTATGTGACAAAGTCTAAATATATACTGAAATTTATAACATCAACCCACCCCCACTGGAAATATGAAGCATTATAGACAAACTACTGACAGTTTTAAAATTCTGCCTTCTGGTTGCTACAAAACTATTTAACTACTTTCCATGCTTTCTCGAATTCTGTTTGGATGGAAAAATCAAAGTTTTAACAGAGCATTCAGCAGACTTTTCCAAAAGCACAGTTTTGATGAAAGATCACTGATCTGAAATGTTAACACTTTCTCTCTCCATACACAACCTGACTTGCCCACAGTCAAAGTATTTCCTGTATTTTCTGTTTTTATTTGCCAAGTCTTTTCAATTCCTCTGAATATTTTTTGTAGAATATCTATTCTTAAATGCCTTCAGTCACTCTTATTGTCAACCAATTCCAGCAACGATTAAAATATGTCTAAAGAAATGTTTTCCAAAACCTGCTCCAAATTTTTGCATGCAACCTTGACTATGTAGTATATGAAAGTATTGCTCAATATCTCAATCGTGATGAATATCAGAAAAATCTCCCTCATGTTTTCTCTGGAAATAATTTATAATGGCACAGATTCTCAACCAAACAAGTCATGCTCCTCATGGTTCTGTTATGCAATATGACCTTCTGTACCTCTTTCCTTGCCTCTAGCATCTAAATAGCTTTCTCAAGTAACCACATTTATTTATGCAACAATAAAGACCCAACCCCAATGGCAATCCAGCTGCTGCATTAATAGATTCAAGGGAGTATAAAAACACTTTGCTGTGTTGTCATTTACACTGGGAGATTCATGTGAACTACTTTTTAAAAAAATAAATGGTGGAATGCTTCAAACGTTGTAATTTGAGAAATAGACTGGCATGGAGTGTATTTGTAATGAGTAATTTTTATTATTTAGGCTGATATTACTGCAATCACTATATGTGGTCATAGAGTCATAGAAAAGTAGGGCACAGAAACAAGCCCTTTAGTCCATCTAGTCTGTGCCAAACTATTTAAACTGCCTACTCCCATCGACTTGTATTTTATGTCTTTCATTGTACGTCAATTAACATTCAAAAACCTACAGTTCAATAAATGTATAAATTATGCAAATATCTGGATTAATTGGCATAATCTAATTTTTAGTATATTTTTCCCTTTGGTTATTTATACCATGCAAGCTTTCAATTTTTAATCAAGAAAAACAAACCTTCAAAGTTATCAATAACTCTCATCAGAGCTAATGTCAAAGTTGACTTTCCACTTCCAGTTCGGCCACAAATTCCAACTCTTGTTCCAGGGTTAATTTTTAATGTCAGTTTGTGCAGGATAGGGTCAAGCTTCTTATCATATCGTACACTGACCTCATTAAACTCTATCTCTCCATAGTGAGGCCAGTTGGCGAGATTTGAGTCTAAAGGAAAAGCAACACGAAAAAAAAAATCTGGTGAGTAATCCAACATTTTAGATTATGAAGACATGTAGTCCTCTTTTATTGTCATTTAGTAATGCATGCATTAAGAGTTTGGGCATAAGAATTAATATTCCTTTTCCAAAAAAATTATGTAAAATATATAAAATAATTGCAGAACTGCCCAAGCATATTAAAACAGAAAGACATTTCTCCAGTAACACACACTAAATGCTGGAGGAACTCAGCAGGTCAGGCAGCAACAATGGAGAGAAATAAAGAGCCAATGTTTTGGCCTGAGACCCTGCATTGGGACTCTTTTACATTTCTACAGCACCCTTTCATTACTTTAAGATGGCCCAAAATATATTACCAATGTGTTTTACACATAATGCAGTATTTCAGAATTGTAGTCACTGTGATAATGTAAGTAAAGAAACAACCAATCATTGTTGGAATATGTATATAATCATAGCCAAATTTATGATGGTTTTTAGAAAATGCATATAGCAAACCATGCAATTTTAATTATGTGCTTGTGGTGAATAAGAACTATTTAAAGACAGCAAGGGATCTTGAGGTGATGGTGAAATAAAGCCAAGTGTCACTGAAGTACTTGTGAAAAGAAGTGATGCATGTTTTCAAATAATATTGCTGATGGGACAAAATGTAGAAGAAAAGTAAGAGTGCTAAAGATAGACCTTGGCATTGTATTCCCAAAATTCCCAGCTCCATCACTGGCAGCTGGGCATGCAGCTGCTATAACCCTAAGCACTGAAATTCTCTCCAAAGCCATCTCTGCCATTCTCTCTCTCTCTTTCCTCTTTTAAGCAGCTACTTGAAATCTTCCTCTGACCAAGACTCAGGTCAGCCACTCTATATTTCCCTGTGAGGCTCAGTATATCTTTATTGTTTGAAACCACTACTCTGAAGTGCTTTGCGAAGTAATTTGGAAGCACTATATAAGTGGATTTTAGTTAAAAAGCATTTTTAGAAATCATAAACAATATTTCTGAATGAAAATGGCATTGAAATGAAATCAGAGAACACCCATTTCTGCTCCTGATTGCTATTCTATAAATAATCTGCGAAGGTAAACTAACTAAAGAAATTCGTTTTGTGGTAAAAACCTGTGGGTGTACAATCTATTATGTGTAATCAAATTCCCATTTATGTTATTAGCATTTGTGAGCAATTAAGATTACATGCTGTTATTTTTTAAATGAGATGAATAATTATAATTAAAGTGTAATACACCAATGTTCGATGTCAGCCCAAATTCAACTGATCAATCTCAAGGAAAAGTACAATTATATTTGACTAATTTTGTTACATGCTGCTAGGACTATTACGTCAATTCAAATTGTACTGTAAATTTCAGCATACAGACCATTATCAGGTGCATTAACACAATGTGAACAGCATACTCAAGTTTGGATTTTAAGAATTCCTTTTTAAGGAATTCAAGTCAAGCATATACTGTACATCACTTAAACAACAGTAGATTGGATATCAATGCATTAAATAACTTAAAGTTTGAACCTATATCAATTTGTGATTCTTCATGTTCCTGTTCAGATGGAAGGGCGGTGTAATGATTGACTCTTTCTACCGCATTCATTTGCATTTCCATATCAGCAAATTCACGGACGCACCAATTCAAGTAAGAAGACATCTGAGAAAAATAAGAACCATGTAAATAAAAGTAGACAGTGGAACTAATAATTAAAAAATCATTCAGTTTACTTTTGGTATTGCTTGCCATCTTCCTTTTGAAGTACTCAATTATACTCAATTATTTTACTCCTTTGCAATGGTTTTACAATCTCAATATAATTTTCAACGTAGCAGATCATGTTCTTGTTAACCTTTATTCTGGTTATGATAACCTTGAAAATAGATGAGCTAACTCATCACAGATCAGGTATTAGACCCAAATTAAAAACAAAATATACTGAAAACACACAGCAGATCAGGCATCAATTACAGAAGGGGGAGCATTAAAAATAACTTACATTTCAAGTCAAAGAGCATTTATGAGAATTGGGAAAGTGAGCAAATAGGCTAGTTTTAGCTTGCTGAGAGGGTGGAGGAGAGCTGGATAGATCAAAGGAAAAGACCTATCGTCTTAGCAGCAACAATGGGGACAGAATGGAATGTATCCTTGTTGGAAATAATGGTGTATTGTAAGAAGGACAGTGGTGGGAATTTGTGGGCATGTAATAGGTATTAATTATTAAAACACACTTTGAGATGAAAACAGGTAAGTCCAAAAATAGAGGGAAGAAGAAGATGTGAAAGCAAAAGCAAGTTGGAAAGGTACAAAAATAATGACATATTCAAGTTCTCTACAAGTGCAGGAAGAAACATTATTACAATGAACAAAGGGTAGAGGGAGAGTTGTGTAGGACTGAAAAAGGACTGGTCCCCATATCCCACAAGAAAGCTGGCAGAGCTTTCATTTTCCCCATTTCCTCCTACAAGGACTCCATTCTTTTTTCTCAATTCCATCAAGTGCTGTTCTGTTAATAAAGACTTTTCACACAGTTGTTTTGGAGATATTTTCCTTTTGTCTTAACCATGGCTTCCTCTATACAATAGCTGACACATCCCTCAACCACATTTCATCTAATTCCTGCTCTTTGATTTTCAATCCTTCTCCTCCAGCCAGAACAAGGATAAGATTTCCCATTATCCTTTCACCTGTCTAGCCTCTGCACTTAATAGATCATCCTTACACAATTCTAATTATATTCAGAAAAATTCTACCACCAGTCTCTTCTTGCCTCCCGTCCTCTTTCAGCATTCTGAAGGGATTGTTCCCTTTGTATCTTCTTGGTCCATTTTTCTATCTCTACCAATTGCCCATGTCTTCCCATGCAACTGCACGAGATAAAAGAGCTGATCTTTTCCCTCATCCCTTCCCACCATTCAGAGACTCAAAAGGTCCTTCCAAATGAAGCAGAATTTCACTTCTACTTCTTGCAATACAGCATACAGCATTCAATGTTCATGCTATGGTCTTTTAGGTCCTGGGGAAACCAAATACAGACTGGCAGACTGTTTGCAGAATCCCGCTGGAGGTTAAGCTAGAGCTACCTGTCGCCTATCACTTTAATTCTCCTTGTTACACTGCTGATCTGCCTATGGCCTCCTACATTATTCTGACAAAGCACATGATAAGTTTGAGGAATAACAGCTCATTTTCTGCCCAGGCATATTGCAGCCTTTTACAACTCAATTCAACTATTTCAGACACCCCATTTTGCCTGATTATATCAAAGGTGGCCAATTCTGCTGCAAGATTTTGCATCTGTAATATCAAATCATTTTTTTTTTCTCTACACAGGCACTGTCTGATGTTTTGAATATTTTCAGCATTTTTCTAAAAAAAACCAGGAAATGCTGGAAGAACTCTGCCAGTCAAACAGTATCTGTGTAAAGAGAAACCAGTTAAAATTTTGGGTCAGGGAACTTCCCAGCATTTTTATTTTATTTTATCTCAGATTCCATTATCTGAAGTTTCTTGTTTTCCTGCCTTTTTCTGTTGATTTTAACAACAGTTCTGATCTGTATTTCACTGATCTAATGTCTTTTGTTTTGTTTCTCTCCTTCAGTCTTTCTTGTTAATTTATTAACTACACAGCTCCTTAAATGTTGGCCACACCCTTTCAAAGGTATCCTTCCCATGCCCGCCCCATCCTCTCTGCAACATAAAGCTAAGTTGTTTTATAATCTTCCCAGTTTTGACCCGAAATGTTAACAGTTTCTTTACACAGTTGCTGCCTGATCTGCTGTGTGTGTGTTTCTAGCATTTTCTGGTTTATTTCAGACTTCCAATATCTGCAGTTTGTTGATTTTCAATGGATTAAACTTGTATGTGCAATTAGAAAAAATATCTGAGGTGACAATTGTGAAGAGAGGTTGAATGAATACAGTAATACATTAAGAAATGCATGAATTATTTAGGGAATAATTCTGTGATATAAACCTGAAGAGCTTGAGAACAGAAGACAGGTTAGAAAGTTAAATTAGTGAAGTATAAATTTAGAATCAATCTTGGAAAAAAATAATAAGTATCAGGAAAGATCTACCAAGTACCCAAGTAAAGACTAAAGTAATGAACTCAATGTCTGAAGGGTTGTTTTGGTAGATGAGTGGTAAGAAAGATCAAGCAGAACCTGGACAAGATGTAACTGCAAGAACTTACTACATTTGCACAACAAAGTGAAAGATGAGTGTGGAAAGTATGTTAAACTGTTCCTTTTATATTGACAAATTTATAGAATTTAAAAAAAACAATTAAGTTATATTAATCCTTCTGACTTATCTTTGTTATCGGTCCTTAGTGCATCACAGCTTTGCACGTTAAAATATATTCCTTACAGACAAATAGAAGTAGAAAGATCTGTTTGACTCATCTTGTCTGTTGGAAGTTTTGTTTTTTAATGGCAAGGTATTTTTTAAAAGTCAAATGACTTTGTAGCAAAACTATCAGAAATAAATGAAGAATCATTCATAGCATTTATGCATTAACAGCCACTCTAACATCGAGAACATAGTTTTTATGAATTTGCATTTGGCGATTTTACTGTACCTTTAAAGCATATAGAATGGCAAGGCCAACAAGGCCAGCTTGCAGGTAACCCAGTGCTGCTGTCAATAATGAGCAAATTGCTGAAGCAAACACAACACTTGTTCCAATTGTATCCTGAAAAACAGAACTCATATTAACTTGAACTTACTTGTGTATGTTTCAAAATTCAGATAGGAAGGATATTATTCATTATTAACATATCAAACATCTGGCAACTAAAGGTTAAAATTTTAGATTGTCTTCTAATACTATGCTATTAACAACTCCAAATAGATTTTTTCACAAGCACTAAGAAAGAAATAAAGAGATCTTAGATGTCATTAAATATATAGTTAATTTATAAACTAACCAGTCGTATAGCCAGCCACCTGTTCACAGTGTTCAGATATAAAAAAGCAACAGTATTACAATCAATCTTCTCAAGAATTTGTTGAAGGAACTTGTCTTGAAGTTTATACGCCCTGATAGTTGTCAGGCCCCCAAGAGTCTCAGAAAAATGTGCAAATACGGGTGATTTGGTGATGCTGCTCAGTCTCTGAAGTTCCCTTCAATGAAAAAGAACACAATTAATATTCTTTTACAAATTCTGCTGATATTGCAAGTTACATCTAATACAGCTGAAATCAGTCTGCAGGATTGTCTTATATTTTATCAGAAGACAGCGCTAGTTATATTAGATTTCAATTAATTGTCATACAGAGTGGACAGTTCAATAAACCTTTTCCAAAATAAGACTGTGCCACTTTGACAAAATTCTTTTCTTCTGCTCAGTGCTAACTTCATGAACTTAAGTTTGGGGAAAAGTAAAGGTTATCAAAAATATTGAAGATAGATTATTCAGAATTAAAACCACAGAACTTGTTAACATTTTAATATCAGATTCTAAAATGTAGTTTTTTAAAAATATTACCTTTTTGTATATATTCAGGTAAAGGCTGTTTTTACCAGCATTTGTATTTCAGATATTTAGCAGAACAATGTATATTTACAATCTCCAAAGTACACCTTACAATCATCCACATTCATTCTGTTGCCGAAGGTTACCTATTAGTAAGAGTCAGCTTTCTGTTGTAGTATATGTCCATTAGGATCTGATTTGAGATTTTGCTATCATGTTAACACCATGGTAGTTCAAAGATTCAAAGTGCATTTATTATTAAAGAATGTATAAATTATACAACCTTGAGGTTTGTTTGCCTAACAGCAGTTGCAGCCTTAATGCAAGTTCTGAGGGTGAATTTGTGGATGATTTAATTACATTACAAATGCAGGGATACAATAACAAATAACTCAAATAAAAACAAACATGAAGATGTCATGAGTGTCTTTATTCCCAAGAAATGGTAGCATTACATTAAAAATGGTGTACAAATGTTGCAGTACAAGGAAAGTGCCATATGAGGGGTTTAATTCCTCCCCTTTCAAGCATTTTATGTCCCACTTGGCTAAACAAAAATATTGGCATTCAAGATCATACCATTTTTGAGCAGGCTTTTAGCAATTGATAGACATTCCAATTTCAACAAATTAGAAGCATTTTGTGCCTATAAAAGGTTTCAATCCTCATCTAATCATCATACTTCTAAGGATACTGATAAATTAGCAAGCTTATGAATGTTACTGACAGGAAATTTCTTCCAAATAAAGGTGTGAACTCACACAGAAATACTTTGCAGTGCATACATGAACGGAAACAGCTTCCAACAGAATCTAACAATCTCCTGTTAGAACAGACACCAGAAAGCCAATCATGACCAAAAGTGACCGCAAAGCCTTGTAAAAGTATACTTTGTCGCACTAAGGCCATTACATAAATGCAACCTGCTGTGCAGAAATTACCAGCCATCAAAGAGTATAAGAATTATAGTTTTATGAGTACCTATTAGTTTAGAATTCTGGAATTAGTCTTTTTTTTCAAGGGGAAAACACAAGTTTTAATGATTTAATGTTTCAAATTACAAAAGAGAGATTCAGTTGAATAGCCATACAATTTGAGCTGGAGTCAGGAAAACCACAGAACATCAGGAAAATAATAAAGCAGATTGGAACTGTTGCCAGAAGGAACCAAATTTCACAACACTGACTTCAGGAATTATAACCAAGACGTGCATCAAGTATTGTTCATGCATTCCTGTCAAAAGGGGCTGATTACATTTCTGAGAGCTGAAAACAGGTACACAAGATGGTGCACATTGGTGCCATGCTTCTGAATTTATCCAAGACATCGATCGAGCTATATAAAAGCCGAAAGCAATCGGCAACCAGCAGCACCATGCCTCTGGAGGTTACCTACTTATGAACAACTAGACGCAATTTATCCGGTAACAAGTTTCAGTAAACCATAGCAGGTTTATTAGCCTTACTAGAAGGCAATTACAAGCCACCTATTCACAACTAGCAGCCGGCTAGCCACCATCACCAGAACACACAACAGAAACAACTCATTCACCAATAGCAAGTACCAGCTAAATCTCAACTAGTAAACTAGTGTGCAAGAGGAACTTGCGATTAGTCAAGCTCCGTCAGCTGCTTAGCAACTGAAGCTAAAAGCCAACAGGTTGCCACCCTTTCTCTGACAACAATAGCTCGATCTCCAGATTTAGTGAACTGAAGGGCTGTTTAGAGCCAGAAACAGGGACGAGAGATTGGTGCACAATCAGGAGAAGAGGAAATGGAAAATCGTGGTTTCATCTAGTGGGAAGTGCAGATGAAGTCCTGTGTTCTTTCAGGCCATCTGAGAAGGAAATCTCGCTTGAAATCTCATCTGTATGATATTATTTTTCTAAGTGTCATTCTCCCTCAGTCTTGTGCTGATGTACTGACTTGCAGGACTCAACAGTTTCAAATGACATGAATCCCGGACCTTCCTACTCCTATAAAATAAGTCATGGCTAAGTTAACTGAGAGTGGCCCACCTGTCTCCTGATGATGGCAGTGATAGGGGTGAGAAAATGTTACATATGCAAACAATAATCTTGGTCATACTCCTGATTTGAAGTAAGCCATAGAGCTTAGGGAAAAGTTCAATGGAAGTTATCAATGCCTCATGCAATACAAAGGTTGGAAAATATCAGTGTGCATAGTGAGACTTCAGACACAAATGTGATTCGACCTTTCAGTCCAAAGCTGCAGAGATTCTCTGACATCCATTTTTTATCTTAAAGCAGGGATCCCCAACCTTTTTCATGCCATGGACCGACCCCTTTTATTAACCAAGGCGTCCATGGACCTCAGGTTGGGAACTGCTGCCTTAAAGGCTATACCTTTGTGAACATCACCTTCCATCATAGGGAGGAAGGAAATTTGAAGAATACAATAAGAAAAGTTGAAGAGAAAGTTTTTACTTCAAGCTTAGCAGTAAAATTTTATTTATGTAATTACAAAGTGTCAGCCAAGGCATTCTTATTTCAGTTTTGGCTGTGCACAACTCTGTACCGATTTGAGTGCTTTTACAACCATTCAGTGCAGAAGAATGCAATTAGAATAATCAAATTTCACAAAGAATTATGTCCTGATAATAACAGACTACTAAATAATTAAATAATTCATTCTTTCTCATTTTACTTTTTCGTTTCTGTAGAATGTCAGTCCATCTTTGACTAACAGAGCACCATTTCTGTGTATTCACTTCAAAAAAGTACTGCCTGCAAATTAGGATTATTATATTCTTGACTTTGTTTTACAGTCCAAGCTACATAAATAGTCCAGCACTATTTACAGAAAATTCCTGAAATCCCTAGGGGTATAAAATGACTAATCCTTCATTCCAATTTCACAGGCGTGAGCTACAGAACTAAAGGAACATTTGTTATATATATGAATCTTATAACTATCTGATTCTTAGACGTGGACTGCCTTCACTTCATATTATTTGTGCTGATATTCCATGGCCAATTAAAGCAGTGCAGAATATTGCGAAACTGAAATCACAATTAAAAACTGCAGTTAGAAAATAAAGACAGTTCAATTTCAACCAAAAGATAGCCCTTATATTTCTAAAAGTTTACAACATTAGAATACATTCTACAGATACCATACTGTAGATAATAGAATTTCAGAACCTGGATAAATGGTTGCATTTCTAATAAGTTCAATCAAAATGTTGAGCTAAGCCTAATCTCAAATAATAACAAGGCAGCCTACAGAGAAGAAGTCATCACCCTGACACAGTAGTGTCAAGAAAACAACCTCTCCCTCAATGTCGCGAAAATAAAGGAGCTGGTTGTGGACTACAGGAGGCTGACCCCTATTGACATCAATAGATCCGGGGTTGAGAGGGTGAACACTAAGTTCCTCGGCATAAGCATCACCTAGGATCTCACGTGGTCTGTACATACTGGCTGTGTGGTGAAAAGGGCACAACAGCGCCTCTTTCACCTCAGATGGCTGAAGAAGTTTGGTATGGGCCTCCAAATCCTAAGAACTTTCTATAGGGGCACAGTTGAGAGCATCCTGACTGGCTGCATCACTGCCTGGTATTGGAACTGTACTTCCCTCAATCGCAGGACTCTGCAGAGAGTGGTGCCGACAGCCCAGCGCATCTGTAGATGTGAACTTCCCACTATTCAGGACGTTTACAAAGACAGGCATGTAAAAAGAACCCGAAGGATCATTGGCTACCTGAGTCACCCCAACTGCAGCTGCTACAATCCAAGAAATGGTACTGCAGCATAAAAGCCAGGCCCAACAGGCTCCGGGACAGCTTCTTCCACCAGGCAATGAGACTGCTTAATTCATGCTGGCACAACTGTATCTCTATGTTATATTGACTGTCCTGTTGTACATACTATTTATTATAAATTACAAAAAAATTGCACATTTAGACAAAGACGTAATGAAAAGATTTTTACTCCTCACGTACATGAAGGATGTAAGTAATAAAGTCAATTCAATTCATATTGACAATCAGTTAAACTGGAGAACACTTAAAAGAAAATTACCTGGCAGAAGCTCTAAAAAACACTTGAAGAAAATAGTACAGAACAAGTAATGGAACAATTGGAAGAAGGAAAACAGGAGTCACGATCACATTGATCAAAATGGCACTGAAGCACCACATAATGTGTGCCATGAGTTTCTCCAGGCTCATGGGAATCTGATCATCTATGGTCTTGAAATCAGATGAGAACCTGGAAGTAAACAAGGTCTCAATAAGTTGGTGCACAAATGTGTATTTAATAATGCCAGATATAACCTTAAATACAAGTTATTTGTTCTACCATATTACTGTATTTATAGTAGATTCTTTAAAAAAAACCCAGGGAATTTTACAACCTCCATTGAAAGTAAGTAATGAAATTCTTTTTATACAGATGACCAAGCTTTTATCCCAGTGAAGGCAGATACCAGAACAAACGCGGTAATCTGCTAAAATCACTGCATTTATCTCTAAAATAACTTAATGTCACCAACTTCACTTCCTGCATAAATTATTTTGAAGTGAAAAGATTGCATTGAATGTAAGTGAATGACCACTTTGTAAACTTTCTTCTTAACAACAATTAATCCAGGTTGCTTGCAGATATATATCTGGAGCTCTGACACATTTCACATTTCTGGTTAACAATCCATATGAAACTCAGTCTTGCTTTCCACTATAATTACAGCTTCCAAATATTCCAATCTGTTATACTATGCAATAATATTTTAAGAAAAGATTATTACCTGGAAGTGAACTATGTAATTATTGTATTTTTAAAAGATTCATACCTGTTTAGAATTCTTCCAACAGGTGTTGTTTCAAAGAATCTTAATGGGAGGGTTGTAACATTGAGCAGCATGTTTGTGAAGAGACGTCTTGAAGCACGGAAACCTTCATAATGGCAAAATAATAAGGAAACCATTGAATGTGTAAACAAAGTAAAAAAACTATTCTGAAAGACAATAAACACATTATTAGCTAGATTACACTTAATACTTCTATTAGATCCAATTGCTTGTGCAAGAATACACATACCTGAAATGACATGGGTAGAGGAACTGAACAAAACACACAAAATTCCTCCACAAGCCAGTCCAATGTACCCATGGAGGTACTGGCTGAAAACGTCACCTCCTGTATTATTTTCATACTGGGAAAAATAAAACAATGTTGGCTAAGTAAAAATAATTGCATATTCACCAATGGATTTAAATATTAAACCATCCATAACATAACATATAGTGCTAGATCTAGGCTATTAACGTATTTTGGGGAAAGAAGCAAGGAAAAAAAAAATTGAATACAGACCTGAGTTTCAGTTTCTGAATGGTTCCTGAATGCAGATGACCACCGGGCAAGCCAGAAATCAATAGCTACCAGAAAGCTTTGCTTTGCTGTCACTGTGAGAACTAACAAAAATGAAAAGAAAAGACCAATGGAACGGGCATAATGCCAGTATATTTTTATGGATATAGAACCTTCTTCTTTTTCCTCCTCTTGTATTAATTTTCCTTTCAGATTATCATCAGGCCTTTTTTCCATTTTTGATACTTCAGTCACCATTTCAAATTTAGGTTGTTTTTCTTCACAATGGTCATCTGTTAAAATAGAATTTGACTCCTTTTAAATCAAACATGCATAATCACAAACCAGAAAAATAAGCAATTTTTTTTCTGAACTGCACCATGACCTCCTGGAACCCACAATTCCCACAGAGAGGTATGTGATTTCCATTTATTGCCTCCTGGCAGAAGTTCCACTACCTCCAGGCCTTGATTTTTCCAAACCCTCTTCACCTTTAATAAAGTCTCTAAATCTTCACCGTATCCCTTGTGAGTGTCCTTGATCACCTATCACCCCAACTGAATTTCACTTACTCTTCACGTTGAATATTGGGGTAGATTTTCATCATGCCTAAAACAAGCAGAAAGCTGACTGACGCTTTATATGGTCCACCAAATTTCATTTTTAACGGAAACAACAATTTGCGTTGTGTCAAGTATCATTGTTCCAGAGATGACTCTGAACCACATCATGTTAAGTAGAGAACTTGTATCCATTCGCGATTTAAAACATAGAATTTGTAATAATGGCCATGACTGCCTTGTCTCCCTTTCTCTTCACCATTTACACCTCGGACTTCAACTACTGCACAGAGTCTTGTCATCTTCAGAAGTTTTCGGATGACTCTGCCATAGTTGGATGCATCAGCAAGGGAGGTGAGGTTGAGTACAGGGCTACGGTAGGAAACTTTGTCACATGGTGTGAGCAGAATTATCTGCAGCTTAATGTGAAAAAGACTAAGGAACTGGTGGTAGACCTGAGGAGAGCTAAGGTACCAGTGACCCCTGTTTCCATCCAGGGGGTCAGTGTGGACATAGTGAAGGATTACAAATACCTGGGGATACGAATTGACAATAAACTGGACTGGTCTAAGAACACTGAGGCTGTCTACAAGAAGGATCAGAGCCGTCTCTATTTCCTGAGGAGACTGAGGTCCTTTAACATCTGCCAGAAGATGCTAAGGATGTTCTACGAGTCTGTGGTGGCCAGTGCTATCATGTTTGCTGTTGTGTGCTGGGGCAGCAGGCTGAGGGTAGCAGACACCAACAGAATCAACAAACTCATTCGTAAGGCCAGTGATGTTGTGGGGATGGAACTGGACTCTCTGCCGGTGGTGTCTGAAAAGAGGATGCTGTCTAAGTTGCATGCCATCTTGGTCAATGTCTCCCATCCACTACATAATGTACTGGGTGGGCAGAGGAGTACATTCAGCCAGAGACTCATTCCTCCGAGATGCAGCACAAAGCGTCATAGGAAGTCATTCCTGCCTGTGGCCATCAAACTTTACAACTCCTCCCTTGGAGGGTCAGACACCCTGAGCCGATAGGCTGGTCCTGGACTTATTTCATAATTTACTGGCATAATTTACATATTACTATTTATTACTATTTTCTATTACTATTTATTATTTCTATGACTATTACTATTTCTTTTACTATTTATTATTTATGGCGCAACTGTAACAAAAACCAATTCCCCCGGGATCAACAAAGTATGACTATGACTATGACTATGATGAAAGCTCCTACACAGCTCCTCAGACCAAGGGCTATCACGAATGGGCAAAAGATGCTCATCTTGCTAGCAACATCATATCCTGTACATGAATTGATAATAAAAGCTGATCTACAGCTCTTACAGCTGAGTAAGAAATTAGGTAAATCCGCGAATCTGTGGAATGCTCTGCCACAGACAGCTGTGGAGGCCAAGAGCGTGGGTATATTTAAAGTGAAAATTGATAGTTCCCTGATTGGTCAGGACATCAAAGGTTATGGTGAGAAGGCAGGTGTATGGGATTGTGTGGGATCCGGGATCAGCCGTGAGGGAATGGTGCAGCAGGCTCGATGGGCTGAATGGCCTAATTCTGCTATGTCTAATGGTCTTATAGATAAATATGCAATCAACTCCAATTTTCCCTTCTGAAAATTTCTCCAGTCTTGCTGACTCCTACAATCTCTTTCATAAATGCATAAATCCTTTCTTTACTTGCTCCTTTCTGATTTCTTTCTTAAAAGACCTACCTGTTAGTCCACCATTGCATCCTCTCCTAGCAAAATATGGATATTTTAATGTAGACAACACAAAGTATGTGCTGTCTATTCATTATCATGATGCAGGTGTGCCGCCAATGGTATCTGCACGTTTTAGGCAGGTGGCAGATATCATGATCTTCACAGCATGCTAATTGCAGGTAAAATGCCATGAACAAAGGCAACCCTTGAACTTGGCTTTCATAGATTGGATAAAGACCTTTGCTACAGTATATCACCAAGCTCTCTGGTGCATTGTATCAAAACATGGCTGTCCTGTAAAGTACTCACGAATACCAGGTTAATGTCAGGAATTCGATATCCAGGATATGGTTGGCAACGCAAAAGGCTTAATAGCCTCATATGATGTTTAATAAAATACTTGGTATTAATATGCCTGGAACAATGGTCATCAGAATTGATCACTTCAAAGAGATCAGTATAAGGAAAATGCAGTCAATACGTTAACACTCCAGGAACATTGTACCATTAAATTACTATTCTGATGTAGGGATGTCACTTTGCAGAGAGAAATCTGAGATTGGCTCAAAAGGTATACCTAACCAACACCCATGCCATGTTCTCTTTTCACGCTGCCATCAGGAAGAAGGTACAAGACCCGCAGGACCCACAGATTTCAGGAACAGTTATTAGCCCTCAATTATCTGGCTCCTGAACCAGTGGGGATAGCTTCATTCAACTTCACTTGTCCCATCACAGAAATGTTCCCACAACCTATGGACTCACTTTCAAGGACTCTTCACCTCATGCTCTCGATATTTTTTGCTTATTTATTTATTATCATTTCTCTTTCTCATTTTCACATTTCATTGTCCTTTGCACATTGGTGTTTGTCCGTCCTGTTTGGTGTGGTCTTTCATTGATTCTATTGTGTTTCTTGAACTTACTGACCGTAAGAAAATGAATATCAGGGTTGCATATGGTCACATATATTTACTTTGATAATAAATTTATTCTGAACTTTGAAATTTGAATGGTCAAAAGGATAGATAACTAGCTCTTCTTCAGTTTACATGATACATGAATTCAAGTTTTAAGATAGTTTACTGTCATTCTTCCGTACGTGAGTGTAAAGGAGAATGAAATGATTGTTACTCCGGATCTGATGTAGCATAAAAAAAACTAAGTATAAAGAACACAATGAAGAAAAACAAAAAAACCCACAATAAATAAGCATAAATGCAATCCTATAAAAGACAATGTGCAAGTAACTATTTTATGCATAGACTGTATGTTCACAATGTAATGCTACGTATGTAATGGTGGTGGGGTGCGTAGTAAGTTGGGTTAGTGTGTGGAGATTTTGATTAACCTGATGGCTTGTGGGAAGCAACTTCATCGTGCCAGGTTAGTGGTTCATTGAAGACTACAGAGCGTATTTAGATTATCATAAGGCATAAGTCATAAGCTGTGGTACATGCTGTAATCAGCAGCAAAGAGAATACATATTGAGGTCCTGCAGTCAAAACTTCAATTTCCTGGATGATGGGTATGAAGTGTAAGGGGGTTTCGACTTTTATGTTACTGTGGAGGCTAATTAAAATGGCATCTTTGTTATGTTAATCTAGGGAATGCGGCTTTGTTGTGTTAAACGTTGAGAAAGTTTGCGCTAGCAGCTTGTTTTTGCTTTAGAGTTTGATAAGAGAATGCTATTAACCAATTAGGATAGTTGTTATGGTTTTGGTTTATTTGAAGATACTGTATGCGCGGGGTTTTGGGGCAGAAGGCGGGAGAGCGAGACAGAGGATGGACGAGGTGCTGTGAATACGCTAACGGGGTCGGACCCCGAGCGGGACGTTTGGCGAGGAGACGGAGACGGACTCGTGTGGAGCGTCTGGTCGACCACCGTTGTTGGTCCCAGGTGGCCGGTCAAGGTGGTCTGAGGGGGTCGCAAGGTGAAGAAGAAGGTCCTTGAGCTCCAATGGTTTTTGTGCACGAAGAGATTGAACTTTGATAAGTGCGGCGCCTTTTATTTTCCTTTTATATTTTATTCTCTTTTAATTATATAGTTCCAGTAATATCTATAAACTGTAAATCATTTAATTGCATCTGGTGTATTGTCTGTTATTTGGGCGGGGTGGGGTACCTCACACAGCATCCACACAAACGAATTACCCAGTTTGCCAGGGCCGAGGCTGTTTCCCTAGACGACAGCGAGCCGAGCGACCCTGAGGGTGGCCGGGGGGGCTACAGGAGTACTAAAAAACAGGAACTTAAAATATAGTAACCACTTGATTTCTCCCAGTGGCACCCAAGAGTGAGGAAAAGTGGTAATATAGATTAATTTGTGGCTAGAGCAAGGGCTTTAATGTTACTGGGATATTTGGTCTGGTGTCCAATGATAGGGAACAGTTTCCAACTGGACTATTCTGCCTTCCATGACTCAAGTGATCAGCTCTATTAACATGATTGCTAACACCACTTTCAAAAAGCCCTTTGTCACAACTATTATTAAAACTCGTAATTACAAATCTTGGCTTTCCCAAGGTAATAATAATTACTCTTCCTGGGCAATAGCACTTCAAATTCCATATTAACCCCTTCACTTGTTTGCACCTAATGGCCAACTGAAACAAGCATTGACATAGCTCTAAAATGCTGGATATTTGTTCTCAAGACCCAGAATTGCATAAGGTCACAGAGTCCTCAAGAAAAGCTCAGTACTCTTCTACTGCCTAAGCTGTCACCATAAGGGAACATATCATAGGTGACCAATATGTAAGGGAAAGACTTACTACAGCTGGATTGATTGAAAAGCCTTTCAAATTGCAATTTAAGAAGTACTTGAAAGGACTATTGGCAATGCCTTACACAGATAGCTAGTAAACTGAAGCAGAATTTGAATAAGTATTCTAAATTTTGACACTAATAGTTGATCCCTCACGTGCTATAGTTTTTGGTAGTCAGGTTATCATCATCATCGTGACAAAGCTGGAGTATCCTTGGTGGAAAAAGACACAAGACCATTATTTCTATAATCGTCTTGGATAATTCTGGTGCTTGATGTGGATTCCTAAGAGGAGTTTTCTGGAGTAGCAAACTTTAAGCTTATAATGAATGACCATCTAATTTAGACGTTTTGCACCTAAAAGGTAGATGGTGCGAGTCAACTGAGAACAATCTGGAGGCTAGTATTTTCCAGACTCTGCTGCTGCTCTTGAATTGCCTCTCCAGGCTGTTAGACCACACCTCTAGCTGTGCTGCCATGATACAGATGTCCTGATGTCCACAGATTGCCACATAAACATAAGTTTCAAGCTTTGTTTTCAAACATATTAAATTTTGTAATCTGGGCAACAAATTTTCCAATGTTGTCTGGGAAATAAGGAGTGCTTGGTTATGTAGACAGAGGATAGTTTGTGAAAATGTGCTGTGGGTTTTACAAGAAAGGTGAATCTTCACATACCAGATATTACAGAAATGCATTTTATGTTACAAGACAAACCTTTTAAAGTCAGGCTTTTCCACGTTTTTATCAAATCTGGATTTTGTTTAGCAATCTCCTGGTAGGTGCCTTGTATTTCAATCTTCCCATCCAGCATAGCAATTACCTAAAACAAGCCATTCACAGTTCAGAAGATTAAACATTTCAATTCATTCTTTTTGCTGCTGATTTGTTATATTTACACTATTTCATTGAACTAAAAATTTTGTTGAACATAATTTTGATTACATACTGTACACTTCCAAAAATACTAAAAGGAGGAGAGGCAGCGAAACAAACACATTAGGGCTAACAGGTTTTTCCAACATATAAACATGTCAAAGATCCGCGCTGATGCTAAAGCTTCAGTAAAGCTATCTCTTGCTCTTCCGTTTATTTCTAATATATCAGGTTGGGGAGATCTGACAGAGGTTTACAGGATTATGAGAGGCATAGAGTGGACAGAGAGTATCTATTTCCCAGGGTTGAAATGTCTAATATCAGAGGGCATGTATTGAAGATGAGAGGGCATAGGTTCAAGGGGGATGGGAGGGGTAAGTTTTTTATTTAGAATTGTGGATGCCTGGTAAAGCGGTCGAGGCTTTTAAAGGACACTTGGATAGGCGCATGGATCTTAGGTGGACAGAAAGATGGAGGGATATGGACATGGTGCAGGTAGCAGGCATTCGTGTCTGGGTGTTTTGATTTGCTTTTTAGCGAGCTTGGCACAACATTGTGGGCCATAAGGCCTGGTTCTGTGCTGTACTCGTCTATGTTCTTTGTTTTATGTATCCTTTTGTTTGATTCTCTTATCTGCATATCCAGCTTCTCCATGATTCTTGTTTCAATCACTCCTTATGAAGGCATTTAATAATCTTACATTTTTCTTTCTAGCAACACTCAGTCATTTTTGACACAAAACATTATTTTGACAGGGGCAATCCTGAACAAGGGGGCATATTCAATAAAAAAAACACAGCCAGACCTTTTCTGAATTAAATAACTAAAGGATGAAATCTGTAATTTGTTACACTGAGGATGTGGAATCAAATGATTTCTTTTATACAATAGATTAATTACATTTTCTAAGATAAATGTACTAAGAGAGAAGGCACAGAAGAGGATTTAATGTTGAGATACAATCAATAATCTAATTGAGGTTGCAGACAGAATCCAGGGGCTCAACAGTCTGTTCCTTCCCCTATGGAACTTGAAGGCATATAATGCCCAACTAAAGAGCAGTGAAACTGTTTGAGAAGGGTTAATGGGAAAGAGTCATCTAAGGTCTTTAACTCCTTAGGAGGTATTTAAAAGTGGAATAGATTGGGGGTCGATGTGCCTCTTCCGTTTTGTTTTTTTTGTGTGGGAGGAGGGATTTGGGGTATTTATTTGCTGGTTCCATTTTCATTCATTTTTTGTGCGGGGAGGGGTGATTTTGAGAGTTGATGATTGCACTGCCTTTCTTTCTTGGCTTCATGACTATACAGAGAAGAAGAATTTCAAGTTGTATACTTCGATAATAAATCCTTTAGAATTGATAGACACATTCTTTACAGGAGGAATGCTACATTATCTAAATGAATGTTAATGTCTTAAAGGGAAACTCCACAAACTCAATTAAGATATCTTGCTTACATAGTCTGCTTCCTCAACGTATTCCAGTTTGTGTGTTACAACAATGGCAGTTCTGTTTTCTTTCTTTAAAATCCCAATGATCCCTTGATGGAAAACATGGTTTCCTACTTGTGCATCCAAAGCTGATAAGGGGTCATCCAATATTACAATAGGGCACCTAATTTAAATTAAAGGTAGAATAACTCATTGTTGAAAAGGCAATGAAGATATTGAAGTTTCAAAACTTTCAACTGAATTCAAAATTCCAAAGGGTTTATAAAACAATTCTGACTATTTTACTTTAGGATTTAGAAAAGCCTGTGTGGCAAGTACAATAAAATTGTTAAAGCAAATCTTTAGCAAAATGCATGATTGATCGCTGACCACACTTTAAATTGTTATTGTATTGCCCCAAAGTAGAATCAGGAAAGAACAAGATGCAATTTTTTTGATAGATTGATGATTGGTTGGTTGTCCTTCCTTTGATTTTGGATTAATTAACCGTAAAATAAATTCTCAAACTAAATTTGCTATAAAGGCACACTGCCCACGAGATAAATGGCAAATTCAGTGATAAAGCAGTATTCTCTTTGAGTGCAAGATATTTTAAACACATACTAATAACCTGTAAAGTAATTCGTGATTTTTGTATGTTCACTTATCTATCCTGTTCATACTCTTCATAATTTTATACAAAAGCTTGGTTATCACTTAAGTCTCCAGTTTTAATGGAGATGCAACATCAGCATATTACCCTGCCCATTTTCTCTAGTGATTAATGACAGCCTAAACAATTCCAAAATTTTTGTTAAATTCCATATTTCCTATATTTCATATTTTTGCTCTATTTCACTATGCTATAATAAAAGACTTCCTACTGCAACTCAATCTATAATTTCTTATAGAATTAAAAACTAAGAAATTACAATGACTTCCCCTTTAGAGTTTATGGATTCAACTCAATTCCATTGTGTTGCCTTTTTGTTAGGCACCATTATCCTCTATGTCACTACTACATAAAGGGATGATCAGAGCTGTGAAACAGGACAACACATACAAAATTAAGCAATTATTTTATCCAGGTCAATAAAAACGTCTTCATTTGTCATTTAAAATCTACCAGTCTGTTGGTGCAGCCCGTGGAACTATCTCATACAACTATCCAATTTGACTAACTCCTCCTGTTTTATTCCGCTGCCTTGCAAAAGTTTAATTTTTTATTACACATCCAAATTTATTCCTTTTAGAGTCCTTCTTCTTCAGCCCTTTACCCCCTTCACCTATCCCCTCTCAGCTTCTTACTTTATTCCTGTCCCCACCCACCCATCTACCTTCCCCCTCACCTAGTCTCACCTATCACCTGCCTAGCCCTTACTCTCCCCTCCCCCAACTTCTTATCCTGGTTTCACCTTCTTCCATTCCAGCCCTGATGAAAGATCTCAGCACATAACATTTACTGTTTATAACTCTCCATAAATGTTCCTAAAGCCTTTTACTAGCTTTCTCTTCTATTTGCCTTCATCATTATTCTCTCTGCCCTCCACCCTCTCAATGATGTTGCCTTTTGTTCTGGGTAACTTGAAGCATATTTATCTCAGATTTAGCCATTCATTTAAAATATTACTGTAACTGTGTTTCCTTCTATAGTCCTGTATTGCCAGATCCCTTTGTTCTACCACACTCCTCAGTGCCCTACCAGGTGAAAACATTTTTTCCATATCCACCCTATCAATGCCCATCAGGAGCTAATGTTTCAGTAAGTCCCTGCTCAATGTTCTAAACTCCAGTTGATACAGTCTGTTCAGCCAATCCTCATTAAACAATTAACCTTTGCCAAGCAATGGCTGAATAAATGTCTCTAAAAAGTTTCTAACATTTTCCTTGTGACATACATTAAGCTAACTGCCCTGGAGTTTCCATTTTTCAGTTTCCCTTTCCTGAATAAAGGAATTGTATTCGCTATTTTCCAATCTAATCAAAATAATTTTGAAAAAAAAATTAAAACGAATGCATCAACAATTGCACTTTTTTGAGATGAATTCCACCAGGAACCTGGAGATGTGTCAGCTTGAGCTCCATTAGTTTGCTCAGGTCCACTTCCTTGGTGAATATAATTCATATGTTAATAAAGACATCTTTTAATTTGAGTCATAGAAATGTACCAGACAGAAACAGGCCCTTCAGCCCATCGTCCATGCTGAAACCATTTAAATTGCCTACTCCCATCGACCTGCACTGGGATCACAGCCCTCCATATCCCTACCATCCATGTACCTATCCAAACTTCACTTAAATGTTGAAATCGAGCTTGCATGCTCCACTTATGCTGGCAGCTTGTTCCACACTCTCACGACCTTTTGAGTGAAGTTTCTCCTCATGTTCCCTTTAAACTTTTCACCTTTCACTCTTAACCATGACCTCTGGTTGTAGTCCCTTGCAACCTCAGTGGAAAAAGACAGCTTGCATTTACCCTTTCTATACCCCTCATAATTCTGAATACCTCTATCATCACTACAACAGTAACAGCACTAATAAAAAGGTCTGCTTTGTATCAGGTGTGCTTCAGAATCACAAATTTCTTTACTGTCGCACAAAGATTGATATTGCATGCTTGATATAAAATATATATATTGGTGCAATGTGCCCCTGGAAATCACTGTGTTGTCTATAATTTCCAGGAATGGGATGGGTCAGCAGCAGAAGAATTTCAAATGAAACCTTACACCAATTTCTTCATTTTCACTTGCAGTTTTCCTTGTAAATATACTTGGAATTTTACTTTACACTTAGATAATGAGCTTGAGAAATGTGCCCTGAATGCTCAGAATAGCTTTCAGGAATATACCGTGAAGCAACAAGGAGGCAGGCTATGTTAGATTAAATAATGATTGATAAGATAACTGCATTGCTCCGAAGAGCACTATACCAGGTCATTCTTACCCTCGGCCATTAAGCTCTATAATGAGTCTACCTATAGCTGGGGAAGTGATGACCCCGTCCTGTTAGACTGTTGGTGGTAAATTATTTTTTTATTCTTTCTACTTCTCTTCTAATATTTTTTAATCTGTGCACTTGTGATGCTACTCTGACACTGTAATTTCCTTTGGGATCAATAAAGTATCTACCTGTCTATCTATCCAAATCAAGCTTCAATTAATGGTGCATGCATGAATGGTTATCTGATAGTGACATAATAGGATAGGGTTAATGTTTGAAAAGGTTAAATACAAAACTGGTATTTGGTATTAAAAGCAAAACAAGGCTAATTTCAACAAGTTGCATCAAGGTATCAATATGTAACATACCTGTTAGTGGGAAAATAATTGATCAGTGGCAACTGTTCAAAAAGATACAGGACCAGTTCATTCTTCTCAGGAAGGTGGATACATCAAAATTAATACAAGTAGAGTAATGGTAATGATGAAAAAACATTGGTGAAGAGTAATATACTCCTACGTCTATTCCAAGGTTTAAAGGAAATAACTTAATGTTAAACTGTGACCTTCCAAAATTCTCTTCATTAGGGAAAACTTCCTTCATAAGTGGAAAATGTCCATGACACTGCTACTTACGAAATGTGAGATGGGAAACCCCAGAATTATGAACAAGTTAATTAAACATGTGTTGTCAGGAAATTATAAAGAGTTTGCAATTAAGGATAAAAAAAATTACAGAATGTTGAAACGTGCTAAAGCAGCACTGTGTAGGGACTCTATCAGTGTCACAAGAGAACCTTCAACCTTAATATTTTAATTTGCATAAAGCCCAAAGCATCGCATGGAGCAAAACTGACGTTGAACATACAATGATGATCATTGATATTGAAATGTTCGAACCTACTTTGAGAAGTATGGCTGGGATACCAAGGCAATGACCTTACCATGACCAAGCCCTTCAACCCCAAATCTGCCACGTTGTTAGTTGAGAGATGCTTTACTGTTCAAGACCAGTGTCATTCACATTGCTCACAAGCAAAGTGAGGTTTTATAAAACAAAAACAACAGGAATTCTGCAGATGCTGGAAATATATAAAACCATTTGCTTTACTGCAGTAATATATTTCCTTTGTGGAATTTCGTTCTGTTATTGAAATGATAACCTAACCAGAATAGGGAGCTACTTTAGTCTAAAACATTGAAGTCCAACCTCAGGAATTACCTATTAAATATTGATGACAAATCAAGCACGATTTTGCACAATGAAATCACACACTCAGAAATAGTCCTTACATCAAACAGCAACTAAGTGTATCTCCTTATTTCCATCACATTCAGCAAAATATAATGAAGTATCCATACCTCGAATAGAGTGCTCGTGCGACACTAACACGCTGCTTCTGACCACCACTCAGGTTAATACCCTGAGGAGAAAAGAAAGGATATGTAGCTAATAGTCTTAATAACTTTAAACAGAATATATGAAAATACATGGGGCACATAGTGCTGAAATTTAACATACATCAATATCACTATGCAACACGTAGTAAGGAAGATATAACCCATGAATTGATATCACAGGTTGCTGGGTGACTTGCTTTTTCTACTGTTAATCTTTAAGCATCTAGCTAAAGAAGGAAAGCAATACTTCGTAGAATGAATGTAACCAAACACTACATGGTTTAGTTAAATAGGTCAGGGCAGTGCACTGTTAAACTAGCCAATCTTAACCTGGCCATGATGAGTGGGTGCTAAAATTTACTTGAGGTTGGAGTGGAGAAAATTGTTTAATATTTTTGCTGCTGAATCAATTCATTCACAATGTCTTCTCCTCCTGTTCCCACATTGTTACCTCTAGTGACCACCAGGGATACCTTACCACCAATCTTTTTAGTCATTCACCATCTTTATACAGTCACACTGCTATATAAACTATATGTATACGGTTATATATACGGTTTCTAAGCTGTGGAACTCAATACCTAAAACTATAAGGGATGCAGACTCAGATGCACTTTTAATGCCAGATCAAAACCTATTTATTTAACCTTGCTTTAACCAATATCATTTTGTCTTTTATTTTAATGTTTGCACTTTATCTCATTGTATAGCACCTGTTTGTATAAATTGTTCCTTAAATAAATTATTATTATATGCACTCTAATTCGGACACTTAAACTTCAATGATCTTAATTATACTATGACTTACCACTCAAATCCTAAGCTCTCAAATTCCCCTTCTAAACCTTTTCACCTCCTTAGCATTTCTTCCTCCTTTGAGACGTTTCTTGAAGCCTTGCACCTATAAACATCTGCATCAGCAGAATCTCGCATTTAAAAATGACCTATAAACCCTTCAGTGTACTTACTTTCTCACCAATTTCTGTCAGCCGCCCTGCAGGTAAAATGTCAATATCAGGCTGAAGTGCACAGGCTTCAATCACGGCCTGAAAACGCTCTTCATCAAAGCTTTCTCCAAACAAAATGTTCTCTTGTAAAGAAGCATTTCTCAGCCAAGCTGTTTGCGCGGAGTAAGCCATGGGTTGGTTAGCTGATCTCCAGACTATATGACCAGAGACAGGAATCATTTCTCCTAATATGGCAGAAATAAGGGATGATTTTCCACTCCCAACCTGAAATTATCAAAATTTGATGAAAATTAGCTAACAGAGTTTCTTTTCTCTTAATTGTTTCCCCTCTTATTCTAATACTGATGCCAATAATTACTTCTGGAGGACTAGCAGTACCTCAGTCAAATGGCCATTGATCAAAGATCTTACACTTCCAAATGGATGCCAGAGGTGTGCAGATTCTAGCATGTTCTTCCCAATGGATTCAGAGATGAGAACCAGAGTTCATGTATTTACAGCTAGGGAAAAATCCCAACATTAAAAGAAACTGGGGAGAAGGGAAAGGAAGTTCCAATTTGAAGTGGGGTAGATAACTATTCATCATAAATTCTTCAGTGCAACGAATTGAAGGGCTAATTGGGGTAAATGACGAGGGAGCAGAGGGCCAGTGTAAGCTGGATAAGTTAGAGGTGAAATAATGGCTCACTCACTGTAGCATATTAAAGAAAAATACAGTGCTGAAGAATGAGATTGCAGGATCGCGGGGGGTGGTGGGAGAGATATCCAGAGATCCAATTGATTCTTGGGGAGGGTGCAAGGGTAGTTACGTCAGACGTTGCAACTTCAGGTAATTAGGAATAGGGAAATGTGTCTGGTGGTTTTGACAGAGTCAAAGGCTAGACATAACAGTGGGGTCCCAGAGCAGCAAAGTGCTATTGAAATCTAGTCGTCACAATTACGGCACTTCTATCACAGCAAATAACTTCATTTCTGGGTAACATAAACCATCTTGAGGTGGTCATTGTGTTTCATTCCAGGACGACTCATTTTAGTTGCATAGAACTTAAATAAATAGTGTGTGTGGTTGAGTTTCCAGTCAAGTACAACTCTGAAGAAGCAGGGAAATGGGGGAATATGCCTGCTTTATTTGGAGCACATGGTGCCACTCTGAAGAAGAGTGCATAGGCAGGATTGGAAGGGAAGTGAATGTTGTAAGAACACTGATAAAGTATAGCAGGCAAGAGTGCTCTTGTAGAAATTTATTGAAATCCAAGTATTTCACACATATTTGAAAGACATTTATTTAATAGCTAAATGTTAATAATAATCAAAATACATAATTTTAAAAAGAAAAATACTATATTTGTGATTTCTTCATCAAATTCCATTTCAACCCTCTGGAAAGGCACAGTGAACATACAGTTATGACTTTCCCAGTCAAGCTTTCATGTAATATTATTTCCCCCTTATTATTGTAGGTACATGACTAAACAAAAGGTTTTGACTCATCAACGTTTCGAGGTCCCAAGTAACATTAAGTATAGCAAATGGGAAAATGCAGCTTGATACAATAGAAATACAGCTAGCTTTGGGAGGAGGCTAAGATTCATTCTGCATCCCTAACACAAGAAAATCTGCAGATGCTGGAAATCCAAGTATCACACACAAAATGCTGGAGGAGCTCAGCAGGCAGGCAGCGTCTATGGAAAAGAGTAAAAAGTCGCTGTTTCGGGCTGAGACCCATTCTGCATCCGTTTCACCTCTGGCATCCCTGATGCTGATTCCAGGTGCCTAAACTTCAAGTTCTCTACTTATATCTATCACCTTAATTTACAAGATTATTTACCGATGGAATGAAATTTTAGAAGCATTGTTAAATGTACATCCATTTCCACATTGTGCATTCTGTTTACAACCAACTGCAATTTTTTACATTTTTGTCTCTGCTCCAGTTTGAACATTTGCCATAGCTGCCTTCAAAAGCCTGATTAAAAACAACAGTAATGTTGCTTTGATCCATATCCCTTGATAACCACCTAAAACAAAAGTCTATTCCTCATCTCTAAACATATAAACAATCAGAGACAGTCTGGAGACAGAGGAGTCTAGACTTCTATTATTCTGGTATTAGCAAATCGCTTTCAGTTTTACTCCCCTAAACCACCTTCATCTCTACCATCAGGGACCAAAACAAAGCTCAGAGACTCATATTCTCCTCCTGCAATCTCATCTGCTGTATTCATTGCTCTTGATGTTGCTTGGTCTACATCGGCAAGATGAAGCGCCTTCTAGGGGACCAACTTGCAGAACAGCTATGGTCAGTCTGCATTGTCCATCCTGATGTCCCTGGTTGCATGCCATTTCAAATCCCTTCACATTCCTACTCTAGACCTGTCAGTCCTAGCTGGAGTGAGACCAAACACAGTTGATGAACAGCACCTCATATTCCATTAGGTTGTGTACAATCAAATGGCATGAGCACTAAATTTTCTAACTTCAAGTAACCCACACACCCTCTTTTCTCTGCTTCTGCTCCCTCCCCCCGGTGCTTCAAGTTCAAGTTTATACATAACCAGAGTATAAACGCCAAAAAAAATCAGCTTTTTATACTAAGTACCTTACCATTCCACCTGTTTGTATTCCTCCTGATTAAGTGATCTAACATGACCTTCTACAGAAGAAATGCTATTACAATATACAGTACATAATATTCAAAGATCTGTGAGTATATTACCTTACCTTGCCTACAATAACTGTAATTTTACTTTTGAGAATTTTTATTGAGATATCCTGAAGGACAGATCTCTCAGAGTTGCTATTCCATGTAAAGTAGCCACGGTGGATCTCCAGTACACAGTTTGTACTAGGAAAAGGAAAATATTGCATTCAGTTTTTAAGTAAATTTTGGCACATTAAGTAATTTTTGATTACATTCAAACACAACAAATACTAAATGTTTATATGTCTTTTCCTTCATTTTGATTAACCTTGTAATTTTAAAATGAAGAGAGAAACATTCGCAGAGTCATGGAATCACAGAGAGATTCAGTACAGAGACTTCCTTTTGCCTACGGAGTCCACACCAACCTTCAACCACCCACTTTACACTAATATTACAATAACCTCATTTTAAACATTTTACCCATATTCCTAGTCAATGGAATGCCAGAATGAACTCATTTGGTGAAAAGGATGACTGAAATGGTGTGTATTCCATTATATAGTGAGTATAGTACAGGAGAAGGATCAGGTGAATGGGTGGCTAAAGAATTGGTGTAGTTGAATGAAAGGAAATTGAGGGGATTAAAGACCTATAATTCCCCCGGGCTCATTTGTCTGTATCGCCAAGTATGTAAGGAAGCAACCTTAGAAACAGCAGATGCATTGGCATTCAATTCCCAACATTCTTTAGACTTTGGAACAGTTCCAATAGCTTGGAGGGTAGCTAACAAAATCTCTAGTTGTTGTGAACTGAAATACAACAACCAAAAGGGCACTGGAATAAAATGGGATAAGTACTTGTACAGAAAAAGTACTTACAAGAGCCAAAGAATGAAATTAATGAATTACCAAACAACCATCATAACCCTAACACACTGAATAATCTCCGTCCAAACTATATTCTTATCCAATTCTACTGAAAGATGTTTCAAGGCTTGAACCCAAGGGCTGGGACATGATGGATAGTTAAATAATTGAGCTTATTCAAACATTCATGAATAATAGCTGCTCTCGGAAGAGGAAACATTCGCAAAATTCAGATTTTCAACTTTAAAACTATAAATGAGATTAAAGACATAATACAAGCAAAAGCAAATGGATGTTATTTGTCCACAGAGACACACGGAAGGAGGTTTGTGAAATATACTGTATAAAATCACAATGAGGAGGCAACAGCAATATGAGCACAGGCTAATAATTTAACCCTTAAATGTCAACAAGATAAAACTTAAAACATCCTTATAAACTTGTGGTTCTTGGCTTTGGTAAAGACTGACAGATTTATTTTTGGGTTAACAGTTGTGGATGTCTATGCAGGATGGCAGCCCTGCTACTCCAGTGTACTTACTCTGTGGGGGATGGGGGTTGGGGGGCGGGGATAAATCTGTTCTCATGAAGCAGCTGTACTTATATTTTAAAATGTACAGAGAACAAGTCCTCATCTGAATAAATGCTCGAGTTAAATGAATACTCCAATTGTCTGGTAACTGCTGTGCATCGTATTTTCAAAGGAACCTTTGACATTCTGATAGAGTGGGGTTAAAGATCATAAAATGTTTTTTGGTTACTTACACTGGATTCTTCATTCAAATTTCAGGACAGTGAACTATTTAATAAAAAACATCTATAATGCAAGCCAAATGTTTCAATATGCAATGCACTGGATATTAAAATAGCTAAGGAAAGTAACTCCTTTTAAATTAGACTTTATATGAAATAAATTGCAACATATCAACACTAAATACAACTATCTAGTAATGAAAATAACTGTGAATAAGAGTCCATTTTTAAATCAAGCGATTCATTGCACTAAATAAAGGGTATAGAAGAATGCAAAAGGCTAGTGACAACAGTATAAAGCTTGAGGTTTCTATAGTCCATACTAACAAGTTCAATGCAATATTGCAAAGTGTTTCATGTGTAATCATTGGTACAGTCCTACCGCTTAGCAATGATTATACATTTTTAAATACCTTGCAATATTGAACTTGTTAGTATGGACTATAGAAACCTCAAGCTTTATACTGTTGCCAGTAGCCTTTTGCGTTATTCTATATCTTTATGTTTTCTTGTCTCTTCAGTAAACAGACTTCAATATGGTGTAGAGTAGCAAACAATTTCTTCCTATTGGACACTGCAAAGGCTAAATGTCCTTGATGTTGTGCTATAGATCCAAACTACAGAACAATCCATCATATTGTGTATAACAATACCTTCATTTTTCATTTTTTTCCCTCCTTATTGCTTTCTTGGTGCCTTTTGTTGGTTTTTAACAGCTTCCCACTAATTTTTGCTATATTGTATGCTCTCTCTTTTGCTTTTATGCTGTCTTTGACTTTCTTTGTTAGCCAAGGTTGCCTCATCCCCGCCTTTAGAATGCTACTGCTTCTTTGAAATGAACCAAACCTGCATCTTCTGAATTGCCCCCAGAAACTCCAGCCAGTGCTGCTTTGCCATTATACTTGCTACTGTCCCCTTGCATTAAACTTGGGCCAGTTCCTCTCTCATGTCTCTTGTTTCCTTTACTCCACTTTAATACCAATACAAGATGCTCTAAAAAGCCATCTCATAGACATTCTACAAATTCCTTCTCTTGCAATCCAGCAACAAACTAATTTTCCTAAACTATCTTCAAATTGAAATCCCGCATGACCATTGAAACCTTGCCCTTTTTACATGCCTCTTCTATCTCTCGTTGTAACTTGTACCCCACAGCCTGGCTACTGTTCGGAGGCCTGCATATAAATCCAATTTGGGTCTTCTTAACCTTTCAGTTTCTTAACTCTATCCACAATGTCTCTACGTCTTCTGATCCTATATCACTCCTTTCTGAGGATTTCATTTCATTTTTTTCAATCATGACTCAGTGATGCCCATGACATCATACTTGTCAATTTCTTTCTTTCTTTGGCATGTGCCTGCGTGCATGCAAGTCTGCGTGTACGTGTGTGCGCGTCTGTGCATTTGCATGTGTCCGTGATGATGTCTTTTTCATGGCTTTTTTACAAAGCGCGGAGCGAGAGAGTGACTGTGTGGCCACTCCTCACACAGACATTTTCGCAGTATTTTTCCCTTTATTTTACGAGGTCAAGTTGCGATCTCGACACTCAACCTGGCACGGATGGAGAGCGCACTCGGGAGCTGACCGGACTGGTTTCGAACCCGGGAACCTCCGCTCCGGTGTCTGGCGCCGATGTCATTGCGCTACCAGCCGGCCCTACTTGTCAATTTCTAACCACACGACAAGATTATCTTCCACATGCATTCAAATACAATACCTTCAGTCCTGTATTCATAATTCTTTTTCAATTTTGCCTCCATGTTGTCTGATGCTAAATTCTTATCCCTTTCTAAACATTATGTCTTATTCTTTATTCTGGAGACTTCTGTAAGTTGTCCTGCACTCACCTTCCTTTTCACTTTATCCATACTTTTCCAAGTTGAACCCAGCCCCTACTCTGTAGTTTAAAGCCCTATGGAGAGTAGGTTCCCAAAGGATTAGTATGGTAAATGTACAAAGAATTAAATGAATACTAACATTTGTATTTATCTTGTACAATGAAATAGAAGCTAGTACAGTGACATCCTGGAGCTTATCAATATTATGAAGGAGGAGGTGTTGCCTGTCATACAGCACGGATATAGGTCCTTCAGCTCAACAAGTCTATGATGATCACATTGTCCACCTAACTTGTCTCATGTTCCTGTGTTTGGCCCATGTTCCT
Organism: Mobula hypostoma; assembly: GCF_963921235.1. Taxonomy (NCBI): domain Eukaryota; kingdom Metazoa; phylum Chordata; class Chondrichthyes; order Myliobatiformes; family Myliobatidae; genus Mobula; species Mobula hypostoma. The sequence continues at coordinate 222,984,069 of NC_086097.1, read as the reverse complement.
CCATGTACCGTATCTATCCACGAACTTTTTAAATGATACAATTGTACCTCTCAACCACCGCCTCTGACAGCTGATCCCATCTACTCACAACCCTCTGGTAAAAACGTTGCCTTTCAAGTCTTTCTTAAACCTTACTCCTCTCACCCCAAGTCTCTGCCCCCCTATCTTGGGGGAAAAAATCTGCTTCTATCCATCTTATCCGTGCCCCTCATAACTTAAGACATTTCAATAAGGTCGCCCCTCATTCTCGTATGTTCCAAGGAAATAAAACCCAGCCTGGCCAACTTCTCCTTGTAACTCAGGACCTCTAATCCTGGCAAATCTGCTCTTTTCCCCATTTAACCACATTTTTCCTGTAACAGGGTGACCAGATCTCTACAAAGTAATCCAAGGGTGGCACCGCCAATGATACAATTGTATCCTAATGTGCCAGCTCCTATACTCAGTACTTTGACTAATGAAACCAATGTGTTAAATGACTTTGTCATCACCCTGTCCTAGATCCAGTACATAAGTGCCATTACAACGAAAGTACGGTAGTCCTCTACTTTCTTAAAAGTTTGTGAAGATCAGGCATGTCATCTGAAACTTTAACAAACTTCTTTTGATGGACGTTGGAGAGAATACGGATTGGTTGCATCACAGCCTGCTATGGAAATGCTAATGCCCTTGAACAGAAAAGCCTACAAAAAGAGGCAGACACAGACTAGTCCATCATGGGTAAAGCCCTCCCCACCATTGAGCACATATATAAGAAACACTGTCACAGGAAAAGCAGCATTGATCATCAAGAACCCCACCATTCAGGCCACACTCACTTCTCACTGCTGCCATCGGGAAGGAGGTACAGGAGCCTTAGGACCCACACCACCAGGATCAGGAACAGTTTTTATCCCTCAACCATCAGGCTCTTGAACCAAAGGGGATAACTTCACTCACCCTAACACTGAACTGTTCCCACAACCTATCGACTCACTTTCAAGGACTCTTCATCTTGTTCCTAATACTTATTATTACTTTCTTTTTGTATTTCCACATGGTTTGTTTGTTTGCCCGTCTTGTTGCGTGCGGTTTTTCACTGATCCTATGGTGTTTCTTTGGATCCAGTGTGAATGCCTCTAAGAAAAGGAATCTCAGGATTGTATTTGGTGACATATGTACATGTAGTTTGAAAATAAATTTACTTCAAACTTTGAACCTGTGATGCAGCTTTCAATGAACTATGCACTTGTACCCCTAGATCCCTAGGATAATCATCCATAGCCTCCAAAATCCAATGTATTCTTCTTTCTTCTTCTTGACCTGAGGCCTAATATCTCTCATCAGCCAGATTCCCTAAACTTGTCAGGTTTACCTTTCACCCTAACCGGATGGAACACGCTGTTCTGCGACATGTAAGTCTCCCAATTGCTACTCATTCCTTTTGCTTCAAGCAGGCTCTTAGAATCGACTGTCTTATTCCCTCAAAAATTCAGCTCTGCTCCAGTTTAAAACCCCAACCCATGAACTTGTCCTATTCTTTTCTATCACTATCTTAAAACTAATAAAACTACGGCCACTAGAGTCACTGCCGCTTCAGTTACCTGCCCTGCCTTGTTCCTCAAGTAAAGGTCAAGTGTCCTGAGTAGGGCCCTCTATATAGAAACATAGAAACATAGAAAATAGGTGCAGGAGTAGGCCATTCGGCCCTTCGAGCCTGCACCGCCATTCAGTATGATCATGGCTGATCATCCAACTCAGAACCCTGCACCAGCCTTCCCTCCATACCCCCGATCCCTTTAGCCACAAGGGCCATATCTAACTCCCTCTTAAATATAGCCAATGAACTGGCCTCAACTGTTTCCTGTGGCAGAGAATTCCACAGATTCACCACTCTCTGTGTGAAGAAGTTTTTCCTAATCTCGGTCCTAAAAGGCTTCTCCTTTATCCTCAAACTGTGACCCCTCGTTCTGGACTTCCCCAACATCGGGAACAATCTTCCTGCATCTAGCCTGTCCAATCCCTTTAGGATTTTATACATTTCAATCAGATCCCCCTCAATCTTCTAAATTCCAACGAGTATAAGCCTAGTTCATCCAGTCTTTCATCGTATGAAAGTCCTGCCATCCCAGGAATCAATCCGATGAACCTTATTTGTACTCCCTCTATGGCAAGGATGTCTTTCCTCAGATTAGGGGACCAAAACTGCACACAATACTCCAGGTGTGGTCTCACCAAGGCCTTGTACAACTGCAGTAGTACCTCCCTGCTCCTGTACTCGAGTCCTCTTGCTATAAATGCCAGCATACCATTCGCCTTTTTCACTGCCTGCTGTACCTGCATGCCCACTTTCAATGACTGGTGTATAATGACACCCAGGTCTCATTGCACCTCCCCTTTTCCTAATCGGCCACCATTCAGATAATAATCTGTTTTCCTGTTTTTGCCACCAAAGTGGATAACTTCACATTTATCCACATTAAATTGCATCTGCCATGAATTTGCCCACTCACCTAACCTATCCAAGTCACCCTGCATCCTCTTAGCATCCTCCTCACAGCTAACACTGCCGCCCAGCTTCGTGTCATCCGCAAACTTGGAGATGCTGCATTTAATTCCCTCATCCAAGTCATTAACATATATTGTAAACAACTGGGGTCCCAGCACTGAGCCTTGCGGTACCCCACTAGTCACTGCCTGCCATTCTGAAAAGGTCCCGTTTATTCCCACTCTATATTGACTCAGTAAAACTTCCTGCCCACATTTCACAAATTTCACCTTGTCTGGGCCTTAACACTTTGGGTAGTTTAGTTAATACCAAGGAAATTAAAATCTCCCACTAAAGTAAAGGCATCCGTTAGTCTTGCGAGACCATGGATCTACGCCTGGAAAGTCTTCACTCTCCAGGGCGCAGGCCTGGGCAAGGTTGTAAGGAAGACCAGCAGTTGCCCATGCTGCAAGTCTCCCCTCTCCACGACACCAATGTTGTCCAAGGGAAGGGCATTAGGACCCATACAGCTTGGCACCAGTATTGTCACAGAGCAATGTGTGATTAAGTGCCTTGCTCAAGGACACAACACATGTTGCCTCGGCTGGGGCTCGAACTCACGACCCTCAGGTTGCTAGTCCAATGCCTTAACCACTTGGCCACGTGCCCACACTCCCACTAATGCAACACTATTATTCTTACGATTATGAAGGATGAGCAAATTCTCTAAGTGCAAGCTCCTCAAATTCGCACCTCCTAATGAGGGAGGTCCATTACTCAGCTCCAGTAGAGCAATCCTCCCATTCCAGTTTCTAAGTTCTAACCCTATGGTCTCACTGGACGATCCCCAGGAATACCACTCCATTACTACTGTTTTGTCCATTCCTTATCAAGGTACAGAAAAGATTCAGAAGGACTCTGTCTGGCATGGAGGGTTTGAGTTATGAAGAGAGATTGTGTCGGCTGGGTCTCTTTTCCCTGGGGCAAAGGAGGCCGAAAGAAAACACGATAGAGGCATATAAAATTATGAGAGATGCAGACAGCCAGTGTCTGTTTCTCATGGTATCGGTTTAGTGTGAAAGGGAGGAGGCTTGAGGGGTGATTTTTTTTTTTAAAACACAAGGACTACTTGGTATTTGAAATGAGCTGTCAGGATTGGTGGTGAAGGCAGGAATGGTAATGAAATGTAAGGGACACCCACACAGGTACTTAAAAGAAAAGGGCATAGAGAGATTGAAATTAATCCAGGCATGTGGATTGGTATAGATAGGCATGATGGTCAGCATAGGAGAAGTAAGCTAAAGGACCTGTTTCTATCCTGTATAACTCAATGACAATTTTAAAGTTACTGTATAGCAATGTTGCTAATAGTTGTTAGTTGTAAACAATAAATAACTAACTACAACAAATTTAAATCAATGAATTAGTCTAAAATTTCACCTGCATTTGGGAAGGAGTTCCATATCATTTGGATCACATTCTTCCAGCTTTGTTTCATTGGAGTAATTCATTATAGCATCTGGATGGGATTTGTCTTGGTAGTCCGAAGAGTCATTGCTGTTGAAATGACCAGAAACATCTTTTTCTGTTGGCAGGAGCTGCAAGATTAAAATCAAGTATGATGTTAATAAAAATAAATTATACATTTTTTTGTAAAATTCAGGTCAATAATTCTTCCAAAATTAAATGGAACGAGTGACAAAGTTACTTTATTAAACATAGATTTAAAGTAATTACCCATGGTAACCAGTAAAGACCAAATAAGTCTTTCATAGAGTCTGTTTTACTGTATTTTAATGTTTTATTTAAGTCTTATAAGATCACAAAGCAATGGCATGACCACCTATTATTCAAAGATTTCGACCATTTGATCAAGCAACTAAACTGAAATTGATGACTCAGCATGAAGACAGAATAAAAAGCATTCCCCTTGAACATGCTCTACCATTCAATGAGGCTGTAATTGATCTGTACCCAAATTCCATCCATTGGTCTAGACTTCTTTGTATGGAAAAAAGCTATCAATCTGTTATTTAAAACCATTAATTGTGCTAGCACATATCAATATTTTAAGGGGAATTGAACAAAAAGTTTATTTAAATGTCTTGGTTGAAATGGCCCTTTAAACATTAACGGTGTTTGTTACTAGCTTTCTCCCACCAATAGAAACAGGAAGCATATCTTTACACATACAGTGGAGTTGAGACAGCCTCTTCCCCTATAAACTGTTGAAGTCAGGTTAATTTTTCTCTCTCAACAGTCACTTGATCTGCTGAACTGCTTATGCTATCCTGGTACAAGCTATTAACAGTAACTTTTATTTCCACAGAATTCTGTTAGTCCTTCACAATTCTGTGGATTCCAGTAAATTGGGCTATTGGATAATCAAGACAGTCGCTTATTTGTGACAACTCTTAAAAGAACAAAAATGAATTGAGAAAATTGCTGGGATTCCCTTCGTTTTATGGGACACTTGCGCTTAATTGGGACAGGAGAACTGTTCCTGAACAGTTTCTAACCAGTGTCAGAAGTGTGCATTTGTGCGGCTGTTACACACTACACCGTGCCTAGACCAAACAGTTTTTTAAATAGTGTCAGTTGTGTGTGCTTGTGTTCAGAAAGCAGTAACTTTTGTCACTGATAGTTGACGAGAGTGGGGCATAGGGGTGTATGAGATGTCCAGGGAGGGGTAGCACCTTTGTGAAGGGGTTTGTCTTGTTCATTCCGGGGCAGCTTGTTCACCTCTGATCCCCACCGGACACTCAACTCCCACCTGTAGCTCCAAGTAGCTGTTTGTGTGCAACAACGTCCCCAGTACACCGCTTTGACAGGCGGGCTAAACCAAATGAGGGTAGCCCAGTGAGATAGAGACATGCCTACCCTAGCATGTGAAGTCAGCTCCGGCAGACTGGGCGGATCAGATCCACAGTGAGATCTAATGGCCAGGAAGGCGGCTCTGCAATGCTCCATGTAGAGTGAAGGGAATTATGAGGCACAGAAGTAGTCATGGTCATCCATTGCAACCAAGGAAGACTCTAGTTGTCATGCTTGTATGTATCACTGGACCTAGACATCCGAAGTCAAGAGAATGGGACTTCCAAAGTCCAGAGAGTGGGACTGCCCCAGTGCAATGGTTTTTCTACTTTAAAAACTCTGCAGCACAGGTTTTCTGTCATTGTAGAACACAATGGACAATGACCAGTTGGGGAAAAATAAGCAGTAAGACAATTCAGAACTGTTTTTCTCACTGCAGTTTCAAGCGTTCAGGCTTAGAGATGCCAGGGAACGAAAATGAAGCAACTTCACTATTTCAACAAGTTAGGAACTATGAATAATTTGAAGATATTGGCAATCATCCTGAATGTTACAATGAAAATGAAGATTTGGAGGATGCAATTGTCAAAAGCATTACATTAAGGTAGTCCATTATCTACACTAGGCATCTACACTGATTTTGTACATTTACAGTCAATCAAAAATGTGCTGCAGTGTACATCGATGAATTCCTCCACTGATAACTATTAGGAACTAATACACAGTTTTAAAATACAGTAGTATTACTTATAGTGTTCTAATGAGGGATGTAGTATTACTTATAGTGTTCTAATTTGTAGACAAGTTGAGAATTCCTTTTACTCTTGCAGAAGCTGTTCAACTTGGTGAGTTCCTCCAGCAGATTGTTTGTTGCTCCAGATCCCAGCATCTGTAGTTTTTTGCACCTTCATTAGACATGCCTGCCAAAGGGTTTCGGCCCGAAATGTTGACGGTACTTTTTTCGAAGATGCTGCCTGGCCTGCCGAGTTCCTCCAGCATTTTGTGTGTGTTGTTCAGATTTTCTCTTGTTTGAGACATAGTCTTGCCTATTTACTTAATTTATTACTATCACCACAATATTACCTTCCCATCTACGTTGTCCTCAGCAAATCTGGAAAGGTGATTTTCCATCCCTCATTCAAGTAGTTCATTGGCAGAATGAAAAGTTCCACTAGAGGGCAGATATCCCCATCCTCATTACAATCAAACTGGGTTGAACACTAGTTGTGTTGTAACTTAATAGGCCAGTGCTGGGAAAGAGGAAGAAGCTAGATGACTCCATTCAGCAGTCATTATAGGCTAAAAGGCCTGATTTTATATTGTAAATCATTATATTCTAATGATTCTTATCTGTTACATAATTAATTCTTTCTTGTCTTTTAAAATCTGTAGACTCTAAAGTACAATTACCTAATCTTTTTTTTGTTTAAAAAAGTTAATAAAGCTAAGAAAATGTTATTGACCTGAAATCTTAATTCAGTTTCTGTCTCCATGGATGGTGTCCAATCTGCCATATATTTCCAGCATTTTCAATCTTAATTTAAAATTTCTTACACTCTACCTGAAGTATTTACCTTTTGTAGCATTACTGTACCATCTGCTTCCCACAAATTCACTCTCCTATCGCATTAATTTTATTTACCCTTCCTGTTTTGAGAGGTTGGTGATGAAACATATCAACTCCTGCATGACAAGCCACTTAGATCTGCTCCAATTTGCTGACCGTGGAAACTACAGAAAGGGGGCAGAGGAGATTTACAAAAATGTTGCCTGGATTGGGGAGCATACCTTATAAGAATAGGTTGAGTGAACTCGGCCTTTTCTCCTTGGAGCGACAGAGGATGAGAGGTGACCTGATAGAGATGTATAAGATGATGAGAGAGGCACTGATTGTGTGGATAGTCAGAGGCTTTTTCCCCAGAGCTGAGATGGCTGGCACGAGAGGGCACGGTTTTAAGGTGCTTGGAAGTAGGTACAGAGGGGATGTCAGGGGTAAGTTTTTTTTTGCAGTGAGTGGTGAGTGTGTGGAATGGGCTGCTGGCGACAGTGGTGGAGGCGGAACAATAGGGTCTTTTAAGAGACTCCTGGATGGGTACATGGAGCTTAGAAAAATCGGGGGCTATGGGTAAGTCTAGGTAATTTCTAAGGTAAGGACATGTTCGGCACAGCTTTGTGGGCTGAAGGGCCTGTATGGTGCTGTAGGTTTTCTATGTTTCTATGTTCGCATGACTGGAGCAACAGGTCTACAGCAGATTCCACCTCACTGGTTCTTCATTCAACATCTGGACAGCAAAAATGTATACATCAGGATGCTTTTGATCAACTACAGCTCAGCTTTCAATACCACCATCCCCTCAAAGCTAATCAATAAGCTTCCAGATCTTGGCCTCAATACCTCCTTGCGCAATTGGATGCTCGATTTCTTCAGTTGCAGACACCAGTCAGTTTGGATTGGCAACAACATTTCTTTAACAACAGGGAGCATGATAGAGGAGCCTCAGGACTCACACCACCAGGTTCAGGGTCAATTACTATCCCTCAACCAAAGGAGAAAATGTCACTTGCCCCATCATTGAAATGTTCCCACAACCGATGGACTCCCTTTCAAGGACTCTTCATCTTACGTTCTTGATAATTATTGCTTGTTTCTTTGTTTGTTTGTTTGTTTGTTTATTTATTTGCACAATTTGTTGTCTTTGGCACACTGGTTGAACACTCAAGCTGGTGCGGTCTTTGATTGATACTGTTATGATTATTTTTCTATTGAGTTATTGAGTATGCCTACAAGAAAATGAATTTCAGGGTTGTAAATGGTGACATACATGTATTTTGATCAGAATTTACTTTGAACTTGGAACCTCAATGAAGCTACTGTTTTCATTGAGCTAGTTGAAAATGCCTCATAGAAGGTATAAAAATGGGAAAAGTTCTGAAAGCTGAAATTTCGAATGATATTCCTATTGACTTGGATTCAGGCTTAACCTTATGACAACAAGAAACTTTTACTGAGTCTAACAAAATGAGGTACCGTGCTGGGTGTAATCCAAACTTTAAGGTCAAGTGAATGCTGAAGTGAATGCAGGATGCCTCAAAATAAGCAACAAGTTAAGTTGCTCTTGAGGGGTCCCAGACCCCAGCAGAGGATGCTTTGGTAAAATGGATTTCTAATTTTAAGTTACATTTCAAAACTGCATAGGTCCATGGAGAAGTACAAGTGCAATGAAGAATTAGCACGTTTCATCGCAAATATTGATTTTAAATTCCTAACAAAACTTAATCTTGGTAGCCTTAAACATTTTTGAAATGTGCCTTTTTGATTTGAAATACTGTAAAAAATATATAGAAAATTATGTTGCTCTTTCAGTCAGGGCTGGCAGGTGGCGCAGTGGCATCAGCGCCGGACTTCGGAGCGAAGGCTCCCGAGTTTGAATCCAAGTCGGGCCACCCCTAGGCACGCTTTTCATCCGTGCCGGGTTGAGCTTTGAGCTAGCCACTCGGCCTCTTTAAAAAAAAACTAGGGTCGAGTCAGGAACGTTCATATCGTGACCTGGTTAATCCGAAAGGAGACCAGTCCTGACACTATGTGCCAGACAAGAATAGCTGACTGTCTGGTGCGACACGCTAGGAAGGAAGTCAAGATGATATAGTTTATTTAAAACACAGGAATATTATTATTAACTACTACTTACTTCAACAGGCAAGTATCCATTTTTACCAGATGTATCTGGGGGATTTACGTGGTGTCCTGCATCTTTATTGCCAATGTCAGATCCTGTCATTTGTTTCAATTCCTCAGTGTTAAAAAAAGATGCTATTCGGCGAAAGCTAACAATTCCATTCACGATTGTTTTTGCAACCTGCAATAAAATGGACAGGAATTAGATTGTTTTTAATCTGGTGACTGAATTTGAATTCAGATGGAAAAAAGGAGGAGCATTAATTCTGGAAAATGAGGCATATATGTTGAATAACTTAAATGAATAAACTCAGTAAATCAGTAACATTTAAAAATAATCTACACAGCAAGCTAAAATATGTGGCAATGACAAAATAATCAGTTCAATTAAATTATAGATATTTACACCTAATGCCTAACTGCAATAATCAAACCGATTCTGCTGTTTTCACATCACATTCAATGTTGTTTGTGTGTCAACTGAAGTTAATTTTACATTGTATCATCTACTCACCAATGGCAATATAACTGTAAGCAGAGGCAAAATGTAAATATTTCAAAATGGTTAATGGGTTCATTTATCCAGTTTAAGTAAAAGCCACCTGTTTCTTCAGCATCATGCCGACATCTAAGCTTTACACTGCATTTGCATTGTTGAATGCTGTAGTATTAGTATTATAACTTCATGTCAATAGACAATAGACAATAGGTGCAGGAGTAGGCCATTTGGCCCTTCGAGCCAGCACCACCATTCACTGTGATCATGGCTGATCATCCACAATCAGTATCCAGTTCCTGCCTTATCCCCATAACCTTTGATTCTGCTATCTTTAAGAGCTGTATCCATCCCTTTTTTGAAAGCATCCAGAGACTTGGCCTCCACAGCCTTCTGGGGCAGAGCATTCCATATATCCACCACTCTCTGGGTGAAAAAGTTTTTCCTCAACTCCGTTCTAAATGGCCTATCTCTTATTCTTAAACTGTGGCCTCTGGTTCTGGATTCACCCGTCAGCGGGAACATGCTTTCTGCCTCCAGCGTGTCCAATCCCTTAGTAATCTTATATGTTTCAATAAGATCCCCGCTCAGCCTTCTAAATTCCAGAGTATACAAGCCCAGTCGCTCCAATCTTTCGACATATGACAGTCCCGCCATCCCGGGAATTAACCTTGTGAACCTACGCTGCACTCCCTCAATAGCAAGAATGTCGCATGCTTACTTGCAAAATATTATTTTCTGACTTTGAACAGATCAAAAGAAAGTCACAAAAAATATCCTTACAGTTCAAATATTTCAGTCTGAGATTAAAACATGACTGGAAATAAAACTTAGCTCTCTTTGAAAAGTCCAGTGAAATTATCCTTTGTTACAATTGAACTGTTTCAAGTCTTTCATATTTCCAGTATATCACTGGCTAGGCAACATCATAGATGTGACCAATTTACTAAGTAACAATAAAGCACCATTCTGGTACAAATCTCCAGCTATACATAGTTGTGTCTTAGCAGAAGGACAGCTGCTTGAATTTAACTGAATGCTTTCTGTGGCTTTGATACTTTAGAATCAGAATCAGGTTTATTATCAGGCCTGTGACGTGAAATTTGTTAACTTAGCAGCAGCAGTTCAATGCAATACATAATCTAACAGAGGAAAAAAAAAATAATAATAATAAATAAAATAATAATAATGATAATTAATAAACAAGTAAATCAATTACATATATTGAATAGATTAAAAAACATGCAAAAACAGAAATACAGTATATTAAAAAAAAGTGAGGTAGTGTCCAAAGATTCAAAGTCCATTTAGGAATCAGATGGCAGAGGGGAAGAAGCTGTTCGTGAATCGCTGAGTGTGTGCCTTCAGGCTTCTGTATCTCCTACCTGATGGTAACAGTGAGAAAAGGGCATGCCCTGGGTGCTGGAGGTCCTTAATAATGGACGCTGCCTTTCTGAGACACTGCTCCTTAAAGATGTCCTGGGTACTTTGTAGGCTAGTGCCCAAGATGGAGCTGACCAGATTTACAATGTTCTGCAGCTTCTTTCAGTCCTGTGCAGTAGCCCCTCCATACCAGACAATGATGCAGCCTGTCAGAATGCTCTCCATGGTACAACTATAGAAGTTTTTGAGTGTATTTGTTGACATACCAAATCTCTTCAAACTCCTAATAAATTATTGCTGCTGTCTTGCCTTCTTTATAACTACATCGATATGTTGGGACCAGGTTAAATCCTCAGAGATCTTGACACCCAGGAACTTGAAACTGCTCACTCTCTCCACTTCTGATCCCTCTATGAGGATTGGTATGTGTTCCTTCATCTTACCCTTCCTGAAGTCCACAATCAGCTCTTTTGTCTCACTGACGTTGAGTGCCAGGTTGTTGCTGCAGCACTATTCCACTAGTTGACATACCTCACTCCTGTACGTCCTCTCGTCACCACCTGAGATTCTACCAACAATGGTTGTATCAGCAGCAAATTTATAGGTGGTATTTGAGCTATGCCTAGCCGCATAGTCATGTGTATATAGAGAGTAGAGCAGTGGGTTAAGCACACATCCCTGGGGTCACTGAGAAGGATATGTTATCACCAATCCGCAGAGATTGTGGTCTTCTGGTTAGGAAGTCGAGGTCCAATTGCAGAGGGAGGTACAGAGACACAAGTTCTGCAACTTTTCAATCAGGATTGTGGGAATGATGGTATTAAATGCTGAGCTATAGTCGATGAACTGCATCCTGATATAGGGTGTTTGTGTTGTCCAGGTGGTCTAAAGCCATGTGGAGAGCCATTGAGATTGCGTCTGCCGTTGACCTATTGTGGCGATAGGCAAATTGCAATGGGTTCAGGTCCTTGCTGAGGCAGGAGTTCAGTCTAGTCATGACCAACCTTTCAAAGCCTCTGACATTTACGTGCCAGGCGGCACCTAATTAATTAGCTTGTTTATTTCGGCTTTTTTCTTAAAGATGCGTTGGGTGCGTTCCGGCTACTGCTGCATTCTTCGTGGCCTGGTATCGGTCCGCAGCCCGGAGGTTGGGAACCACTGCCTTAGAACATAGAAAACCTACAGCTCAGTACAGGACATTCGGCTCACAATGTTGTGCTGACAATGTAACCTACTCTAAACGCAGCTTAGAATTTCCCTACCGCATAGCCCTCTATTTTTCTAAGCTCAATGTACCTATATAAGAATCTCTTAAAAGACCCTATTGTATCCGCCTCCATCGTCGCTGGCAGTGCATTCCATGCAACTAAGACTTTTATTTTGGTTATTGACTACGTTGGAGTCAATTGTTAAGGATGAGGATTCAGGGTACTAGGAGGCACATGAAAAAGTAGGCCCAAGGAAGCACAGTTTCCTTAAGGGAAAATGTTGTCTGACAAAACTGTTGGAATTATTTGAGGAAATAATAAGCAGGATAGACAAAGGAGAATCAGTGGATGCTGCGTACTTGGATTTTCAGAAGGCTTTTGACAAGGCACTGCACATGAGGCTTGTTTAAGATAAGAGCCCGTGGTATTACAGGAAAGATACTAGCATGGATAGAGCATTGGCTGATCGACAGGAGGCACAGAATGGGAAGAAAGGGAGTCCTTTCTGAGCCAGTGACTAATGGAGTTCTACAGGGGTCAGTGCTAGGACCACTTCTTTTTACATTATACGTCAATGATTTGGATGATGGAATTGATGGCTTTGTGGCCAAGTTTGCAGATGATATGAGGATAGGTGGAGGACCATTAGTGTTGAGGAAGCAGGGAGGTTGCAGAAGGACTTAAGGTAGATTATAAGTATGATGAACAACAGGATGCAATGAACCCAACTGATCTTAGAAAATAATTCTCATTTACCTCTATGCTTATTCCCATACAAGACCATAAGACATTGGAATGGAATTAGGGATTTTGGCCCATTGAGCCCAAACTAATTTAATGCCATTTGCTATTTCCTTTACATTCCTTTCTTATTTTGATTAATCTCTTGCATGTTAATTTGGATTGTTTAAAAGTCCATTTGCACCATATCTAAACCATTGCCTGTTAACTGCCCTATTACTCTTATATTCTATGCCCTGATTAAAAGAAAATCAGACGTTTTTTTATGATTTTACCTATCAGATCTTATTTTTCAAAGGTTTATGTACTTAGTCTGCATATTTCTGCACCAATTTGCACTTTCTTTCTACAGTATCAGTCTCAGCATTAGTCCAGAATTTCCTGTTCCATGGAAGTTTTTGTATGCGTATGCTGACAATTTTTAGATTTTGCTCTCTTATCATCGGATCATTGTTTAGCTAGTACCTTAATTAATCTAAAACCGGGTATTTACTATTCTCAGGACCATGTGAATGGCATTTTTTTTCGTTTCACATTTTTGGTGTCCTGATTATTAATCATGTTTCAAAATTTTATGAATTTAGTCTATTTACATGATCTATTCCTTTATCTTAAAAAAAAATTTCAGAAGCTCTATACCAAAACTATACCAATACCAGAAACCAAGGGCAAAGCTCTATTTCCATGTGTGATAGGCTGAGCAGTTACTGACTGCAATATTTATTCGCGATATGATGGTGTGGGCAAAAATGTGGAAATCAGATCCAGGATCAAAGAATCAGCTGTATCATTTCCCAAGATCACTGAAGCACAAAACAAGGCAATGCAAATCTTTAGAAAAAAGGAAGTGAGAACATTTCTCACAAAAAGGAAAAGGAAAAATAATTCTGGTATTATTTCAGTCCTGTGGAATATGTTAAAATGCCTGATGTTTAAAATGTGAAAATGAATTATTGCACTCTAAAGGTGATTAATCGAGTAATTCTACACAGATTTTCAATGTCATATATTCAAAGTTCAGCATTAAATAAGTTTACAGGTATAGTATTGAAAAAAGTCAAATTAAAAAATTCTATGATTTTAGACTGTTCCTAAAATTTGAGATTTTAGATGTATTCTAGGATAACATCCTTGACTTCCAATTACTTCTCTATAAAATCCACAATCAAATATTTAACATGGAGTAAATCTACACACCTTACATAAAACACAGAGAAAAGGAACGCAACTTACAAATTAAAAAGTTGATGAATTGCCTCATTATTTTGCAGTATCACAAAGCAGCGGAGAAACTGCTCACATCCTGCTCAGAAAGAGCTCGATTGCTGGACTGTTAAAATTGAAATAAAGTTGTTTTTCATAACCCTATTATATAACTACACTGAAGTTTCACAAGGTAAAAATGCCCTCAGTCTGATATACAATTTCATCATTTCAACCAAAAAGAGATCTGCCTTTCACTCTCTTGGCACAGGTCCATCCATCCAAGCCATTCTCTTCTAGGTGACTAGATGACTATTCTCCTTTAATTAATTTAGAAATGAGCATCAGTTGTTTAATTATTCATAAAATATGATTGTTGTTTCCACTTGATACAAAATGTGCCACTGGATAGCAGAAACCTTTGGACCCTTGGCCAATTTTAATCTCCTCCAATCCAAATGAGAATCACTGAAATATCCTACATGAAAATGAGAAAAAATGTACTTGAACTTCTATGCAAGTTTATTGACACATAGAAGTCTATGACAAGTGAGTCAGATGCTAGCTCTGCCACAGAACTCACAACTAACATCAGGTGCACTACACATCGAGCTCCTCAGATTTTATAGGGTTCTTGTGGAAAAGCAAGTACACACTTAATGCTTTAATTACTATTTTAACTATTTTTTTATGTAAGTTACTTAAGTCTGCCTACCTTTCAAATATCTACATTAGAGACATACAAAACTGTTCAAAAGGCTGGGGGCCTTCAGGACAGGGCTTCAACATACTGGCTGAAGTTTATTCATCACTAAGGCCTTGCCAGGATTGGAAAATTGAAGTCAATTGAACTTATGCTGTCATGTTGAGTCAACAAAGGCTGCAAAGAATGTGTCCAGAATGACTCCAGATGTTGAAATGATTTGCTTCCTGACTACTTCACACAACAGTTCTAAAGTATAATTTCAACAAGAATGGACAGCTTTTAGAATCGTCCTTTATAACACACAATAAAACTCCAATAATCCATTACTGAAATGTATGGCATCTGGCTGAACAGGTAATGTTTGAAAAATCCCTTTCTACTCACTGGAGCACTGTTCCCATACTCTCCTTTGGCTCACCAAGACCCTTGTTCCTGCACTCCCTTTCAACTAATCAAGGTCCTGTTTCCTGTACTCCTTTTCAGCTTGGTAGGATGCTGTTTTCCACACTCCCTTTAACCTGACCAGGGCCCCATTTCTAATACTCCCTTTTAGCATAATGGTTTCACTGGAAAATTCACTGCAATCCTGTGACACAGATGTATATACAGTGTATATCATCTCAAACAAGTGAATTAAAACTGGCATATTAAAACTATGGGTAACACACACAAAATGCTTGAGGAACTCAGCAGGTTGGGCAGCATCTATGGAAAGGAATAGTGTTGAGATTCCGAGCCAAAACGATTGATGAAGGGCTTCGGCCTGAAACGGTGACTGTTTATTCCCTTCCATGGATGCTGCCTGACCTGCTAATTTCCTTTAGTACTTTGTGTGTCTTCCTCTGGATTTTCAGCATCTGCACAATCTCTTGTGTTTACTCTTAGAACTATGAGTACTCCTCAAAAGTATTCTTTGAATGACTGAGGCTGTGAATTATTCTTTATAAATGCAAGTCTCTTAAATTACCTGTATAAAATAATTTAAGCAATTTTGATAGTGGAAAACTCAATCCAATAATTTAGACAACATCAAAGTTGCTGGTGAACGCAGCAGGCCAGGCAGCATCTCTAGGAAGAGGTACAGTCGACGTTTCAGGCCGAGACCCGAAGGTCTGAAGCGTCGACTGTACCTCTTCCTAGAGATGCTGCCTGGCCTGCAGTGTCCACCAGCAACTTTGATGTGTGTTGCTTGAATTTCCAGCATCTGCAGAATTCCTGTTGTTTCCAATAATTTAGATTTCTGTTCAATGAAATGATAGATCTAGCTGTCACAGAGAATCTCAACTCAATATCAAACTTGGAATAGATGTGAACTGTCACACAAACAGCTTTTATAGTACCGAAATTGAACTTGTACTTACAGAAGCAGCACTATGGTTGGTACCACCAGCATAAGACAAGATTAAGACCACAATTCCAGTGTTTTTTTTTGATGGGAGTCATTGATTGGAGTACTGCACAGACAGAACAGAAGTGTTCCTGCGCAGGTCCGGCAATCAGCTTTAGAAACCCAGTCTCTATAAAAGAGAAGTACCGCCTAGCGGATGAGGGAGCGGTCTGAGGCAGAGTAGCAAGGCTTTGGCTCAACAAGGCTTCGGCGAGAACAGGCAGAGACAAGGAAAGTAGGTGAGTTCAATCCTTATTTCTTACTTAACTCTTGAGAGAATAGGGGAAATGTCTGCAGAGCTAGTGTTCTGAGTGTCAGAAATGGTACTTCCAGGAGACTTCCAGCCTCTCCAATGGCCACATCTGCACCAGGTGCATCGAGATGCAGCTCCTTAGAGTCTGTGTTAGGGAACTGGAGCTGCAGCTCCATGACCTACAATCTGTTAGGGAGTGAAGGAGTGATAGACAGGAGTTATAGGGTGGTAGTCACCCCAAGGCTAAAGGAGACAGAGAAATGGGTGACTGTCAGGAGAGGACTGGAGAACATCAGACTGCGGACAGCACCCCTGTGGCTGTCCCGCTCAGCAATAAGTATTCCATTTTGCGTTCTGCTGGGGAGGGGGAAGCAATAGCGGCTGTGCCTCTGGCACAGAGTCTGGCCCTGTGGCTCAGAAAGGTAGGGAACTGACCAGGATGGCAGCAGTGATAGGGGACTCTATAGTTAGGGGGTCAGTTAGGCAATTTCGTGGATGCGAAAAGGAAACATGGATGGCAGTTTGCCTCCCAGGTGCCAGGGTCTGAGATGTTTCTGGATGCGTCCACAATATCCTGAAACGGGAGGGTGAGCAGCCAGAAGTCATGATACATATTGGTACCAATGACACAGGTAGAAAAGGGAGGAGGTTCTGAAAAAAGAACACAGGGAGTTAGGAAGGAAGTTGAGAAGCAGGACCTCGTGGGTAGTAATCTGAGGATTGATGCCTGTGCCACGCGACAGTGAGGATAGGAATAGAAGAGGTGGCAGATAAATGCGTGGCTGAAGAATTGGAGCAGGGGGCAAGGATTCAGATAACTGGATAATTGCGACCTCTTCTGGGGCAGGTAGGACTTGTACAAAAGGGATGGGTTGCACTTGAATCCGAGGGGGACCAATATTCTTGCAGGCAGGTTTACTAGACCTGTTAGGAGTAGTTTAAAATAATATGGCAGGAGGATGGGAACCAGTATGACAGAGCTGAGGATGAGACAGCAAGTTTACAAGTAGATGATGTATGTGACAGGAATGTAAGGAAGGATAAGCCAATGATTGGGTACAAATGCAGAGAGAGCTAAGAGTTAAATTGTACCACAGAGGCAAAATTCAAAAGGGCGAAGAATGCAAGACTGAAGGTGTAGCATTCGGAATAAGGTGGATGAACTTGTGGCGCAATTAGAGATTGGTCGATATGATGTTGTGGGCATCGCTGAGTCATGGCCTAAGGAAGGCCATAGTTGGGAGCTTAACATCAAAGGATACACTTTGTATCGAAAGGACATGCAGGAAGGCATAGGCTGTGGTGTGGCTCTGTTGGTAAGAGATGGAATTATATCTTTAGATGACAGTTGAAAATGACGCTGGTGAGGTAGTAATGGGGGACAAAGAAATGGCAGAGAACTTAATGCGTACTCTGTATCTGTCTTCACTGTAGAAGACACTTGCAGTGTGCCAGAGGTCTGTGAGTGTCAGGGAGCAGGAATGAGTGCCATTGTTATCACAAAAGAAAAGGTGATAGGGAAACACAAACGTGACTTAAGGTGGATAAGTCACTTGGACCAGATGGATTACATCCCAGAGTCCTGAGAGAGGTTGCTGAAGAGAAAACTGATGCATTGGTCATGATCTTTCAAGAAAGACTGGAAAATTGCAAATATCATTCCACTATTTAAGAAGGGAGGAAAGCATAAGGAAGGAAATTATAGGCCAGTTAGCCTAACCTCAGTGGTTGGGAAAGCGTTGTCATCAATTATTAAGGATGAGGTTTCGGGGTACTTGGAGACTAATGATAAAATAAGTCAGTCAGCATGGTTTCTGTAAAGGAAATCTTGCCTGACAAATCTGTTAGAGTTCTTCGACAAAGAAACAAGTAGGGTGAATAAAGGAGAGGCAGTGAATGTCATTTACTTAGATTTTTAGAAGGCATTTGATAAGGTTCCACACGAGGCTGCTTAACAAAACAAAATGCTATGGCATTACAGGAAAGATACTGGCATGGATAGAGGAATAGCTGACAGACAGGAGGCAGCGAGTGGGAATAAAAGGGGCCTTTTCTGGTTGGCTACCGGTAACTAGTGGTGTTCCTCAGGGAGGTTCACGAGGATGATTCCAGGAATGAAGGGGTTAACATATGAGGGTGTTTGGCAGCTTTGGGCCTGTCCTCACTGGAATTCAGAAGAATGTGCGGGGATCTCATTGAAACTGAATGTTGAAAGGATTAGATAGGGTGGATGTGGAGAGGATGTTTCCTGTGGTGGGGGTATCCAGATCTAGAGGACACAGCCTCAAAATTGAGGAGCAACCTTTTAGTACAGAGGTAAGCAAGAATTTTTTTCCGCCAGAGTGTAGTGAATCTGTGGAATACTCTGCCACAGACTGCGGTGGGGGCCAAGTCCATGCATATATTTAAGGCAGAAGCTGATTGTTTCCTATCAGTCAGGGCATCAAAGGATATGGCAAGAAGGCAGGTGTATGGGATTGATTGAGATCTGGAATCAGCCATGATGGAATGGCGGAGCAGACTTGATGGGCTGAATGGCCTAATTCTGCTCCTATGTCTTATGGTCTTATATTGGATTCTAAAATTCAGCCAGATTGCCAGTAGCAAACTGTCACTGACACAAAACTTCACTCAGAGGACAGGCAGAGAGGAAAAATAAACTAGTGCACAGGTCTGCATATTCTAGAGCAGCCTGTAATAGTCATTTTGAAAATTGATGGGTGGCTGATTTCAAGCAACGGAGATTATCAAAAGTTTCAGTTTCAAAAATACTGCTACTTTGAAAGCTGCTTATTTTTAGATTACAAAGCAATTTCACAAAACCATGTTAAAACTCCCGCTACATTCTCTCTACTACACAGAAAAACACTTTATTTATAAAATTCCTTACATGCCAGGCAGTTTATACAACAAATTAAAACCAAGGCACTGACAAACAGCGTAATTCATTTAATTCTAAATAGATAAGTGCTAGGTAGAGTGTTATTCAATCCAACCTAATTTAGAGTATGCTATTACAATGTTAATACTCCAATTTAGCAAAAAACTGACAGATTATCGATTGGGCTGCTGTGGAAGTTGTGGTAAGGCAAAGGTTAAAGATAACATCCAGGCAAGAATAGCCTAGGGCTGATGTGGTCAAGTGAGACTGCCAGAGACACCTCTGGTTCCTACAAACGAGACAGGCGGGGGCGGGGGCAAGCGGCAAGCTGACTTCTGTTATGTTCACTCAAGTCAGTCGAGTGAGGCCTCTGTACTTTTACACAATCCGGGGTGCCAGACGAGATAAGAATAATGGAAGGATGTGAAACACACTCAACAACTACGGGACAAATGCTTTACTAACCTCAAAATACCTTGAAGTTGCATTTGACTTTTAACTTTTGAATTTTATTATGAATAGTAATGGATCTTGTGGGTAAGAAATTCAAACACATACAATTTACCAGATGGTCAGTAACTGTAACTGATAAGTCAATTCTGCAGAAAAATAGCAGTTTGCTGTTTAGACTTCAGAATGGTGTGGGTGACAGGAACCATCCCGTCCTCCTTGTACACAAGTAAAATAAAAACTTGTTTGAGTTGTAAGAGTCTCGTGTTCTGGGCCTAGTTATTTTATTATTGGCGACAACACTATCACAGGGGTGGGAAGGAAACATAGGGGTGACACGACAGTGTAGCGGTTAGTATAATGTATTACGATGCCAGTGACCTGGGTTCAATTCCTGCTGCTGTCTGTAAGGAATTTGTACATTCTCCCCGTGATTGCATGTTTCCTCCGGGTGCCCCGGTTTCCTCCGACATTCCAAAAATGTACGGGGCAGTAGATGAATTGGTCACATGGATGTAATTGTCGGCAGGGGCCTGTTGTATCTCCAAATAAGAAAGGAAATGATCCACGTAGGCCATGAAAAGAACTATATACAGACATGGGATTAACTGAATGTTCTTAAATCTTCATTTCGCTCTCAAACCTGGCTAGGAAAATTTACACTGAAGGAGTTAAAATTAAATTGAACAAATATGTGGATCATAGAAATCACATTACATTTAAAGTAATGGTAATGTTTTCACTTAAGTTAGATACTGTGGATTCAAGTCTCTCTCCAGGACCAAAGGATCTAGATGTGCCAGACTCCATTGCTATGCTGACAGAACGCTGGAATCCCATTATCGGGACAATAAACTTAGGTAACTTTTCTTCGATCGAGACTCTCAGAGCATGTTATTTAGAGAGAATCAGGGAAAATTCTGGTTTAATTTAAAAAGAAAATGCCTGAACTCTTCAGCTGGTGAGGCAGTATTAGTGAAAAAGGAAGAATAGACATTTCAGGACAATGGCTTTTTATCAGAATTAATATGCTTTGCCAAATAGGTCATAGTCTCACTTGATAACTTGGCTGCTCTCCATACAGATGCAGTCTGACCTGCTGAATATTTATTGTGTTATTATATTTCAGGTTTCCAGCATTCGCAGTAGTTTTGTTTTAAATTTTAGGTGCCAGCAATCATTTCTTGCTTTGCTTCCGGTTGAAGTATACAATTAGCCTGCTATATTTTGAGCAAATTACAGCAGTTCTTCAAAACTTATTGAGTTAAAGTATTTTGGTGTTGAAGTTATTGACCTATAATTGTTTCTAATTCCCCAACACTTCATATTTAAAATCCTCATCTTCAGGGTTAAATTCCTGCATAAAGAATTAAATTACAATTTCTTGGACACCCACACCATTTGGGATCCTGCTAAAACATTGCCCAGTGGCACCCACTTCACCCCTACCAAGCCTAACCCCACCAAAAATGTTCTCAAGCATAAAACAATAAAATGCATGATGAAATAATCATAAGGAATGCATTCAAAAGAAATAGTCATACAATTTTAAAATTCTTTCATGGACATTGGCAGAGCTGACAAAAGCTGCATTTATCGGCCATATCCACGGTACTGAACAGCCTTTATGAATGGCTGCAGTGTGAACTCCCTCAGAAAGGAAACTATACATATATATTTTTTTTCCATCAGAATTTGTAAAGGATTAGCAATAAAGAGCTACAAAGTATTTGACGGCATTGTCGACAACACCTTCAATTACCTTGCAGATGATTAAGAGTAAGTTAACGAGATGGAAGATGGTTAGAATGAGTTGTCCTAATTTTGCAGTTGTGCTATTTAGTCATAATCACACTTTATTAATCCCGGGGGAAATTGGTTTTCGTTACAGTTGCTCCATAAATAATAAATAGTAATAGAACCATAAATAGTTAAATAGTAATATGTAAATTATGCCAGTAAATTATGAAATAAGTCCAGGACCAGCCTATTGGCTCAGGATGTCTGACCCTCCAAGGGAGGAGTTGTAAAGTTTGATGGCCACAGGCAGGAATGACTTCCTATGACGCTCTGTGTTGCATCTTGGTGGAATGAGTCTCTGGCTGAATGTACTCCTGTGCCCATCCAGTACATTATGCAGTGGATGGGAGACATTGACCAAGATGGCATGCAACTTAGACAGCATCCTCTTTGACATTAGTGCTGCAGGTACACTGTAAAAGCTTGTCTCGAGATTCTACTATTTCTGTAAATTAGATGCTGAGCAACTTGGAAAAGTTGCTGTTGCTGTTGCTTTTTCCCTCTTAAGTTGCAAAGGTAATAGTTTTAGAAGTGTTTTTAGACCTTGGAAAGCTACTGCTTTGCAGCATACACATTGCATGTTGACTCTTGGGCTTATTTATCAAACAGCCATCTTGACCACCACTCATCCAGGCAAACAGACAATATTCCATTAAACTCCATAAATTCTTCCTTTTATATTGGGGAAGTCTAGGACCAGAGGGCGCAGAATACAAGGAAGTCTCTTTAGAACAGAGATGACGAGGAATTTCTTTGGCCATAGGGTGATGAATCTGTGAAATTTGAATTTGAAACTTTTTGAACTCTTTGCCACCGACAGCTATGGAGACCAAATTATTGGGTATACTTAAAGCTGAGGTTGATGGTCTCTTGATTAGTAACAGCATCAAATCTTACAGGGAGAAAAGAGGAAAATGGAGTTGAATGGAGTTGAATCAGCCATGATGGAATGGTGCAGCAAACTGAAAGACCCAGTTCTGCTCCTGTATCTCTTTTGTCTGTGTCCTAGAAAAGGCTTTAGGAAGTTGAGAGCACAAGATAGCATACTTTTCATCTGCTCTAATGATTGGCCCCATTTTAAAACTGAAGACCTGCACATCAAAACTAACTGTACTTCTACCCACACTGTTCCAGTGCAGTTAAAACACTGTCTCTATCCAAAAATGTGGAGAATTGTCCTATTACACCCAGTTCACAAAAAGCAGAGTAAAATCACAAAGATGCTATATGATTGTTATATCCAGCCCATAGAAGGTCTTATCCTCTGGTCTCGACATTAAATGGCTTTATCATCATCGAGTTCCCCACTATATCCTCAGGAATCATTATTGATCAGAAGCTGCGTTAGCTACATGAAAGACACATAATGTGAGTACATCCAAGAACGGGTTTCCTGTGTGAGTGACTCACCCTCTGACACTCCAGATACCACATACAAGGCATCAATCAGGAGTATGATGAAATACCAGCTTAGATGAGTGAAGTTCCAACAGCTCTCAAACAGCCTGATGCAAGAAGGCAACACCTCTCATCAAAGATCCCCACCACCAAGACCATGCCATCTTCTCCCAGCAGGAGGTACTGAAGCCTAAGGTCCCACACCACCAGGTTCAAGAATAGCTACTTCACTTGAACCAGCTGGCAAAACCCTAATCACTGTAGTTTAGCAAAACTATGACTACTTCAACCTCTGCAATGAAATGAGTTCTTTCTGTCCTATTCCTGTCCTATTCCTGTTTTCTTGTAAAAATTGTGCATAATGTTTTTCTTGTGAATGCTGCAACATACCTGTTATGCTGTTGCAAGTTAAGTAAGTTATGCATATGACCACAGAATTCTACTTTGACTTTGACCCGCCCAACTTGGAAAAAATAACTACTGATGCGACACTTTCTCACTAGAGAACAACAGAAGGAACATTGGTCTTGCAAATGGGATTTTCAAATCCGGGAACAGCATGAAAGGCTGGGAGCACAAGGATCAACACTCACAAGGAGAAGCATTGAGTTTAGGAACTCAGAAAGCAAAGGGAATGTACAAGTCTGAATAATTATCACTTTGGGCCTGTTAGGATTAGACAAATTTAGAAGTCAAGAGACAATGTAAAACAACCTGAAACATACAGGAGGTCCATAAAGTAGAGAATGAGAAAGGGTGACAAAACAATCCAGAGGATCATTGGAGAAACTTGCCTTAGTAAATGAACAGCAACATTTCAACTACTTTAGGATGAAATGTACTGAAGAGATCCTTGCACAATCTTATTAATGAGAAGTCAGACAGAAATGTGTAAAGAGATGGGTAACACATGGATTGTGAATTGTGGATTGCCATATTCCTGGACCATTTGCTTGTTCTAATTTTATAGAAAGAGGTTTTTGTGTTCATATGCATGTAAGAATATATTAACCAGGAGCTGGGGAAGACCACTCTGCCCCTCAAGCTTGCTAAGCCATTCAGTGAGATTATGGCTGATTTTACTGCATCCCCACTAATCTCCATAACCTTTTACCCCACTTACCAAACATCAGCCTACCTCTGCCTTAAAATATGAATGTGAAAATGTTTTAATTCATCTGTTTTAAATAAGTAACCCCTTTCTTCTAAACAGTGACTCTCAGTTCTAGATTCACTC
This sequence comes from Mobula hypostoma, assembly GCF_963921235.1. Classification (NCBI taxonomy): domain Eukaryota; kingdom Metazoa; phylum Chordata; class Chondrichthyes; order Myliobatiformes; family Myliobatidae; genus Mobula; species Mobula hypostoma. The sequence continues at coordinate 222,959,969 of NC_086097.1, read as the reverse complement.
ATCAGAGGAAACACACTCTGTGCATTCACCCTCTACGTGAGTCATTCAACTCCTCTCTTACTTTTAAATACTGACAAATGCAAACCTAACCTGTCCAAACTTCTCTCAAAAGGTAACCAACCCATACTAGGAATTAGTCATGTAAAATTCTTTTGAGCTGTTTCCAATACACTATTATCCTTTGTTAATTTAGAAGATCAGTACTATACACAGAATACCAGGAGCTGTCTCATCAGCATCCTCCTTATTTTTACATTCGGTTCTCCTAGCAATGAACACTTACATTCTGTTAACGTTCTCAATCATTTGACGTAGCCATGTCATAATTTTTTTTACAAGTCATGAATTAGGAAACTCAAGTCTCTCTGATTGGCAGAGCTCTGCAATCTCTCATTATTTATAAATGTTCATTTTATTTTTCCAGGCAGAATGGATAATTCTATATCTCACACGATGCAGGCAATCCCTATGAAACAGCAAGGTCAAGTTCCTAGAAAACAGCCTCTAACATGACTTTCTGTCATGTCAACACACTTCTCCTATTGAATCCCATGTAATAACTAGAGATGCATTCTTACCGGATGTTTTTCTCTCATATTAAGCTATTTTATTATTGATGACAAGGTGAGCCAGTGCCATTATTTAACAGCTGAGGCCAGCATTAACTTTGAGGGTGATGGATTGGATTTGTGCGAAAGAAACAAATTTAGTCACATTTTTGTTGTAGTCACTCAGTACAGCGAGGCATTAAGATTTGGATGGACGTCACAATCTCATTTGGGAAGGCAGTCATAGCCAAGTTCCTCCTTTGCCTTGCCCTCTCCAATCCCAAGGACTTGTGAACAGCTGTCCCAGTCTTCACATGCAAGGCACATCCGATATACAAGGCTTGTGGATTTGGAAAGCATTTATGAACTGGGGTTATATGGAAGAGGGATGGGATTTAATGATCAGGGTTCATGGGTTAAAGATCGATGAGAGAAGGAGTTTAATTGAGGGGCGCTTGAATTAAAGCACATGAACTTAATACAACCGGAGTAAAGGCCGAGAGATTTTTTTAAAGGAGCTGGTCATGACTACTGTGCGATCCTACAATACATCAAGACTCTCATCCCCAATCTGCTGATTTTCCCTGATATTTTCTGTTTCAATTTCAGATTTCTAGCATCTGCACTTCGTTCTTGATTTTCACCACTGATGCCTACTCTGCTCCAGGCCACTGTTACATCCTACAACCTGACCCACAATAACCTCTGAAGTGCCATCCCATTAAATGGTTTCTGGAAATCTCGCCTCCACCGTGTTATTTTTTAAAAAAAACTCCAATAAATCAGTCAAAAATAATTACCATTTCACATGACCATGTTAATTTTGCCCAAATTATCTTGAAATTTTCTGCATGCTATGCAATAATGTGTTTAATAATAATGGCTTCTAATATTCTTCCAGTGAGATATGTTAAGATAATTGTTCGTAGTTTCCTGCTTTCTATCTTGCTTCATTTTTGATAAAGGAATTCTGTTCAGAGCTTTTCATTCCATTGGCACTTTTTCCAAAATCAGGAAGTCATGGCCCAGGAAATGTCAATCGACAGCTCCAGCAATTTGCTTTCTACCACTTCCAAAGAGATTAGAATTTTCCTGAGCTCCCCCCAGCTTTATTCCTGCAATATAACTTGTATCCAGTACATTCTTTAAAGTAACTTACAGATTTAGAAATGATAATGTGCATTTTTATTTTTACTTTTTATTATCTCTCTCTCTTTAGATCAAATCTTTCTATCTCTTTATTGCATTATATACCAATGTAATAGAGTAAACAAATTCAAGCCGTCTCAGTCTTTAATGTTTCGCTCCTTTAATCAATCCACTTTTTTTGGATTACACAGTTTGTTGTTTAAGAGTCCAATGATTCATCTAATCCGAGATCCCAATTTTCATTCTTGCTTTTCTTTTCCACACCAGCTCCCAACCCAACTCAACATTCCCCAATTCATTACTCATTTAAAACTTGTTACGCCTCTAGCTTGAGAGACACAAGGGACTGCATACTCTGCAATTTACTCACCTAACCTCACCTCATATTCCACCTGGGTGTTCTAAAAAAACAATGGTATAAACAAATTTTAGGTAACCCTCCCTTCCAGTAGGTTGTTTCCCACTTTTTACCTTTTCCCCTTTTCTCTTTCCTTGCAATCCTTCTCCAGTCCTCCTAATTTTGTCCTCTTACTCTCAAACCACAAGCCCCTTCTCCCATCTTTGTCCACCTCCCCCAACTGGTTCAATCTACCCACTTCACACACTGTTCACCCCCCAGTTCCCCATTCACCACACCTTGCTCCAGCCGCCTCACAATTTTTCGCCCCTCTGTCTGCCAAAATTCACCTGCCACTGTCTCCCCCACCACTCCCCTTTCCTACCTGGTGCAACCCACCTGCAATACTCTGAAACTACTAATCACCTTGGACTTCTGACTCATCACCCCCTTTCTCTTTATACTGGCCACCTCAGAATTCCAGTCTCTTTTCCCAAAAACATCACCTATTTCTTTCCTCCCATAGATGCTGTTTGACTTGCTGATTTCCTGCACCTTAAACTTGTTCTAGTTCTGATAAAATATCTGATCTTTGCTTGTTTTTCTACAGATCCTGGAAATCTGCTGACCATTTCCAGTATTTTGTTTTCATTTAAAGCTAACACAGAATTTTACTTTTGTCTCAGATAAATGATAAATAACAGATTCACTAGAATGGCATAGCGGTTAAAATACAATAGAAGACAACTTCATTTCAGTTGCTGTTATCCCAAGCTTGAAAGTTTGAGAGATGATGAAACTCACCAGGCTATTTAATAAAGTACAGTACAAACAGAAAAAAAGAACTTCATTGAAGAAATCTTTAACAGTACAAAAACATAATAATTAGAACACAGAACATACAAAATCTACAGCACATTACAGGCCCTTCGGCCCACAATGTTATGCCGACTATGTAACCTATTCTAGAAGCTGTCTAGAATTTCTCTACCACATAGCCCTCTATTTTTCTAATCTCCACGTACCTATCTACGAGTCTCATAAAAGACCCTATTGTATCCACCTGTACCACCTTCATTAGCAATGCATTTCATGCACCCACCACTCTCTATGTGAAAAACTTACTTCTGACGTCCCCTTTATACCACTTCCAAGCACCTTAAAACTATGCCCCCCATGTTAGCCATTTCAGCCCTGGGAAAAAAGCCTCTGGCTATCCATACGATCAATGCCCTTCATCGTCTTATACACCTCTGTCAGGTCACCTCTCATCCTCCGTCGCTCCAAGGAGAAAAGGCCAAAATCACTCAACCTATTCTCATAAGGCATGCTCTCCAATCCAGGCAATATCTTTGTAAATCTCCTCTGCATTCACTCTATAGTATCCACAATTAGTATTAAGTCACCCTATTTCAGGATGAAATTAAACAATGAGCAGTAGTAGTCAGAAATTCCAAAAAAAACTTGCATCTTTGATCAATTCAAATTTTCAAGGCAAGTATTGATTTTTTTTAATGGATGCCAATTTGGAAGAAGGAATAAGAACAAGATAAATTAAATTGATTCATGACCAGTCATGAACTAAGTTGTGAAAAGAGCTCAGTGATGTGAGTGAACATTCACAAAATGCCGGGGGAACTCCACAGGTCAGGGGCCACCTGTGGAGGGAAATGAACAGTTGATATTTCAGTCCAAGACCATTCATCAGGACATGATAAAGAACCCAAGCACGAAATGTTGACTGTTCATTTCCCTCCATAGACGCTGCCTGACCATCTGAGTTCCTCCAGCACTTTGTGTATGTTGCTGCAGATTTCCAGCATTTGCAGTCTCTCATGTCAATGATGTGAATGGCCTTTTGCTCTTTCATGCATGAAGGGTCCATTTTAATGTTTCCTTCATAGTTGAATGATCCAATCTGACAATGGACAAAGTATTGAGCCACTCCACTGTAAATGATTCTTAGTGCACAGATGTAAATATTTATTATTACTGGCCAGGGATACAGATCCCCTGCCAGTTTTAAAAACCTCTTTGAAACTTATTGATACTTTATTTGTCTCAGCAAGCACTCCACACAGCAGACCAAATCACAAATTATTTCAATCTCGTCTCTCTAAAGTCTTGTGTTATATGTACTTAGCAAAGTAGTATTGAACTTACCATAGGGAACAAAATGAGTGGAGAATTAAATTTATCAAAAAGTGCGAGTGCTGAAAAAGCCACATTGGCAGTCAATGGCGATCCACTCAAACTAGAGTAGATACTGAAAGTCTAAACACAGAAAGGGAAAGAAAAAAAAAATCAATAATAACAAAGGTCCCCTGCATTGCTTACAACATGAGTCAGCCTACAGGTTAGTTGGATTTACTTAAGTAGATATTTTGTGCTGCATATATCTTCTGAAGTATGTACAAATTGCATTTGAAAAAAAAGTGATAGCAATTTGTGCAGTTCAAAATATATACATAAATAAATCCAACTAATTTTGAAATACAACAAGTTTTAAAACGTTAACATTTTAAAATGCAGCAAGTTAGACTTTTGGAAAATAAATAACATCTGTCATTTTTAAGATTTGCATTGAAGCTAATTAAATTTGACCTTTTTAAAATACTATAACAGGGACTTTTTGCTATTAAAGTAGAAACTGCCTGAATTAAATTTCTCTGCACACACCATGAGCAGAGATAAATGATACAGCTAATGAAACAATGACCAAACTAAATTTATCGTTGTGTTTATTGAAGACTGAGCTAAAATTAATTATAGCAAAACAATAATAGTTCTTTCATAACATTGGCATGCCACTACATCCCAATTGTTAAAAATATCATAAAGTTCAAAAGGAAATGACAGATGGTAATGCACTTCAAATAGGCCCAAAAGGCACATTATAACTGAACATCAGCTCAAGCTATGACTGGATTTTTTTTCAGGTCATACCACAGTTTCTTTTTACTCTCTGCAAAACTTGCTGCTATGACATATAATCAAACTGACAACCGAAAGTGCAGCGGTAAAATTTTTGTTAATTCCAGACATTAACTGAATGGAAATGAATTTAACCTTTAACTCAGATTTTCAAATTAATGCCCACAATATCATGAGATTTTAATCATCACTAAAAATTTTGGACTTTGAAATAAAATGCTCTTGACATAATTGAATGCTCTTGTTAAACAACAATGGGGAAAAAAGGCAAATTCTCTGTCAGCCAAATTCGTATATTTATATTACTTCGAGATGTAGATCAGAAATGTGAACATTTCCAATCTTCACATTAATAAAAATAGATAAAAGTTCACCATGTTAGCCACCACCTGAGAGATAAAGGAAAATTGAATATTTGATATACAACCTTCATCAGAACTCAAATCTCAATTTAGTTTCTGATAAACTTGACAATTTAACTCAGCTTTTCTTTGTCAGATCTTGATTAATATGCCACATATTTTCAGCACATCTGTTACAAATGTCCGGTTTATGGACACCAGCAAGATGGATGGGGTAGGTCGGGGTTTGCTAGCTGCTGCATTTCTGTATTTCCATTTCTATTACACCCTCTCCCAAAGGGTAACAACTGGGGGATGGTGTCAAGCCAAGTTAAGATGGGACAATAGCTCACTCACTGATTCACAGGCAGCCGTTCATCTCACAACTGCTTGCTCTCTCATCACAGGAGTTCTATGATCCTCTCCCACACACTGTTTTTGTTCATAGCTGACTTACTTTCAGGTTATGAACAATTGCCCGGAAAGGGAAGAATGCAATTCGATATCAAGGCAAGATCATGGCAACTTTTGTAAAATGCAGTTAGAACTGCCATCAAAACATCTTGCTTACAAAATATATGCATTGCCATCTCCTGATAACCGCACAATATAATTAACTTTAGCAATTCTAAGTGGTTTGAGGGAAGAGTAGGGAATGATATAAATAAACATAGCTTCACTCTCCAGAGTGAACTATCATTGCAAGTTATTGCAGACCTATAAACTATTGCAGTTTAGGTTTTTGTATTATTCTGTTATCTCAATTAAGACAGACAAAAAGATTAAATCAAAATGGTGAATGATATACATCTACCTACCACTACTGTTGCTAAAACAGGTGTCACTTGGGTGAGGAATACTGCAAAGACAATTTGTAATAAAATAAATTATCCAAAGTAGTAGAGACAACAGAAAGCTTTATAAAGGACAGAGTTACAAAAGAAAACTGCTCAAGAGCTTTAATAACTTCAATTATACAGTGTTAAACATCAGCATTCACACTGCTCAAGCTTTGGAATAAGTTATTAGCAGAAATTAAAAAGTATCTGGCAACTAAACAATTAGATATTATGATAGTTTCAATTAAAGTCTCAGAAAGAAGCTTTGCTATTACTATCAAGTTATATTTTAAAACATTTAGTTGTATGAAAACACTGTATTTTACCAAAACATCCTCTGTCGATTATGTTGAAAACTATCAAATACTGCAATTTTCTCACTTCACCACCTAATCCTATGCTTTCCATCTGCTTATTCCAGAACATACTGTATTTCAGGTTCTATGCATTCATTGTGTAAATCTCTTGTACAATGGATGAATGTATAAATCTTAATCCCTTTTGTAATTTTTAATATGACAATGAGAATCTAATTTCTTAAAGCTGTTTCAAATCAAACTGATTATTATCTAGTTTCTTTAATGTGTTTCTAGGGTAATTATCTTGATTCAATTTTATCTTTGCTGAAGCTGACTCTAAGAATCATCATGGAATCATCTGGCAGCCAGATGGGTCATTCACCAATATATTTGTGTTTTGCTAATGAAACCCCAAATTAATTCCATTTACTCAGAGCACTCACCAGTCCTGTAACATGCTCTAATTCAAGTATTTATTACATTTTCTGAAAAGAACTAATGCTTTTGTCTTTAAAATAAAGGCTACTCGAACAATATGTAAAGTTAATGTAAAATGTTGTTCCTCATTCAGTAAGGATTTTAAATTCACGTCTTCCTGTTACAATTTGCTTTACATTTAACATAGCAAAATTTCCAAAGTGGAGTTATTAAACAAAAACTTGCAACAAGCCTTGCGGGGAAATATTAGAGAGCATGGCCTAAAGTTCAGACAGAGTTAGGTTTTGTGGGGCATCTTAAAGGGGGCAAAATATTTCTACATGAATTTTAAAGTTTAATGTCTTCACCTCAAGGCAGTCACCAACGGTGAATTGATCAATAAGCCAAATTTTTAGGTCCTCCAAATTCAAAGGATTACAAAACTGCAAGGGGATTAGAAAAAGCAATTAAAGGCCCAGATAGCAAAGTTTTGAATGGCTTCAGTAAAGGAGAATAGAATGAACAAAATAACTAGCCAGAATGCACTGAAATAGTCAAGCCTGGAGCTCAATAAATTATTGCTAAAAGCTTCAGCAATAGAGATGATCTGAGCTCCAAAGGCCAACTGAACACTAAATATGACACCAAGGCTATCTTAGTTTCAGACAAGTATTAGGAAGAAGGATCTAGTCAGTGGCTAGGATACTAACTTTTTGTTAAAGAACAAAGTTTACGATAAAGATTGACATCAAAGGCTTTAATCTCTCCAATATGTAAGAAAATCTCTGTTCGTTCAATGCCGCATGTCAGATCTGAAAATTCAGTGATAGTGGAACAGTTCAAGAGAACTGCTAGTGAAGTAGGACTACAGGTTGGAGCATACATGTGGAAACTGATGCGATGTTTCAGGACAATGTTGCAGAGAGACAGCATCTGGATAAGAGGAAAGTGGCTAAAGACATATCTTTAAAGGACACAGGAGGTAATACTTTGATAATAAGTGTAACTTTTGAACTTTGAACTATGATCTGGAAGAGGAACCACTGTTGGTGACATGGTTTACAGCTACATAGACCAGAATTAAAATAGCTGCGTCGAGCTATAGATGAAGGAATCAGTTTTTATTACACCACTTTCCATCATTTAGGAAACAGCAAGTTCTTTCAAGTGAAACAGCAATTCACTTGCACCTCTCCTGATCTAATTTATTACACTCAGTGCTCACAATGTGGTCTCCTCTGTGACAGAGAAACAAACTCAGAATGTCTGGATGCTTTACAGACCAACTTCATTCTGTTCAGGGATGGCCGCAAGCTTCCAGTTGCCGGTGACTTTTATTCACTAATCCACCTTGACCTGTCTGTTTGTGACCTTATGTATTATTCCAATGAATCACAATGTAAGCTTGAGGAACAGCACCCTATCTTCCATCTGGTCACCTTGCAGGCTTCAGGACACAAATTTGAATTGAACAGTATCAGGTAACTCGCTTTCTCTGTATCAACATTGACCAATTCTGTTGTACAGTTATCTATCTGTAAAATTTCCTTCCTTTTCCTTATTTGACAACTGCTGTCGCATCTGCTGGGCATTTCTAATATTCTTTTGTTTTCGATTATCTGCAGCAGCTCCAACCTATATTTCACGGCTTCAACATGTTGCCTTATTCATTTCCAACCTTTTCAACTACCCACCATTAATAGATAAAAATAAGACCAGACAATTCAATGCTTTTACATTAAAACGACCACTTAAGCATTTTTAAAATCAATGCAGATCAACAGGTTCAACTACAGACAAAGTGTGGTCCGAATATCTACAAATGCAATCAGCTAACCGCTAGAAAGCAGTGAACCCACTGAAACAATAATCCTCACAAGCTACTTATCAGAACTAAATTAAATTCTTGTCTTTTGTGTTATGGTGCCTTTGATTCACAGGCACTTCATTGTAAAGGGAAAGAACATAAAACAAAACATACGTATTTTAGAATAGCCAATGAAATTTGTAACCCCTTTTACCTGCCATATCCTTGCTCTCCCGACGTGGAACATCTAATGATTAAGCGGTGACCATTCTACTTACCAAGAGAATTCTCCTCCGTGATCCTGAAAGCAGTTTACATAACGCCAAAGGCTGACGTTAGGCAGACACTCAAGGCACTGAGTACCAGCATCAACAACCAAGAAACAGCCTATCCTGATGCCTTTCAAATCATTGTTGGGGACTTCACTCAGGCTTGTTGGAAGAAATATCAGCTGAATTCTCATCAACATATCACCACCAACACCAGGGGTCCCAACAGATTGAACCACTGCTATACTATGATTAAGAATGCCTACCATTCCATTTTTAGACTGCATTTTGGGAAATCTGATCACTTGGCTGTGCTCCTCCTAACTGCATACAGGCAGCGGCGAAGGTTCAAAGCTCCGGAGATGAGGACAGCAAAGAGGCGGTTGCAGGAGGCAAAGGAGCAACGATAGGATTTCACTGAGTCGGTGGAATGGGCTATGTTCAAGGACTCAGAGGATCTGAGTGAATATACCATAGTTGTCATGGACCTTATAAAAACAGTTGTAGACGAGTGTCACTCAGAGTCTTCCCAAACCAAAAGCCCTGGTGGATCCTTGAGATCCACAATCTGCTGAGGCCCAGATTAGTTGCATTCAGGTCTGGCGACCAAGTAAAATACAAGAGGTCCAGGTATGATCTCTGGAAAGCCACCTCATGTGCTAAGTGGCAATTCTGAACCAAACTTGAATCACTGAAGGATGCTCGGCAGCTGTGGCAGGGCTTGAATGTTATCCCCTCCACAAAGTAAACGCAAGCGACAGAGACGAAAACAAGGCTTCGCTCCCAGATGAGCTCAATGCCTTCTATGCTCACTTTGACCATCGAAGCATGGAGGAACTGCAGCCGTCAAAGACCCTGTGATTTCAGTCATTGAGGCTGACGTAAGAGCATCCTTCGGGAGGGTGAACCCAGAGAAAGCATCCAGCCCAGATGTGACACCCGGCTGAGTACCATAGATCTGTACTGATCAACTGGCTGGAGAGTTCACCGATAATTTGAACCTCTCAATTCAGTAGTCTGAAGTACCTACTTGCTTCAAACAGGCTTCAATAACACCCATAAAGAACCTGGCAATCTGCCTCAATGACAATCATCCAGTAGCACTCACGTCCACCGTGATGAAGTGCTTTGAGGGGTTAGTGATGAAACATATCAACTCCTGCTTGAGAAGTGACTTGGATACACCCCAGTTTGTCTCCTGTCACAACAGATCAACAGCAGATGCCATTTTAATGGCATGTCGCCCAACACTCGAACATCTGGACTGTGAAGATGCATACCTCACAATGCTCTTCATTGACTACATCTCGGCATTCAATACTATTTGCCAGGGCCGGGGTCGAAACGCTCGGTGCTCAGTGCTCAGTGCTCGGTGTCGGAGAGCTGGTCGGAGGCTCGGAGTTTTAGGACGACTTCGGAGTTGGACTGTGGTCGGATGCTTCCGGGATGCTGCATCGGCAAGTTGGCAATGCTGGAGGTTTACCGTCCGCGTGAGATGATGGGACTTTCGAGAGACTTTGAGACGTTACCGTGCCATGGTCTGTTCTTATCAAATTACGGTATTACTTTGCATTGTTGTAACTATATGTTATAATTATGTGGTTTTGTTAGTTTTTAAGTCGGTGTCTCATGTGTTTTCGTGATATCATTCTGGAAAAACATTTTTATCATTTCTTAATGAATGCTTTACTAAATGACAATAAAAGAGGACTGCGTGTCCTCATAATCATAATAATATCATTCCCTCAAAACTAATTAATAAGCTTCAAGACCTAAGCCTCAATACCTCCTTGTGTAAGTGGATCCTCAATTTCCTCACTTGAAGACCCATAAGACAAAGGAGCAGAAGTCGGCCATTCAGCCCATCGAGTCTGCTCCGCCATTTTATCATCAGCTGCTCCATTCTCCCATTTAGTCCCATTCCCTTGCCTTCTCACCATAACCTTTGATGCCCTGGCTACTCAGATACCTATCAATCTCTGCCTTAAATACACCCAATGACTTGGCCTCCACGGCTGCCTGTGGAAACAAATTCCATAGATTCACCACCCTCTGGCGAAAAAAATTTCTTCGCATTTCTGTTCTGAATGGGTGCCCTTCAATCCTTAAGTCATGCCCTCTCATACTAGACTCCGCCATCATGGGAAACAACTTTGCCACATCCACTTTGTCCATGCCTTTCAACATTCAAAATGTTTCTATGAGGTCTCCCCTCATTCTTCTAAACTCCAAGGAATACAGCCCAAGAGCGGACAAATGTTCCTCTCATTCCCGGAATCATTCTAGTGAATCTTCTCTGTACCCTCTCCAACGTCAGCACATCCTTTCTTAAATAATTTACATACTATTATTTAATTATTTATGGTTTTTATATTGCTATATCTATACTCTATTCTTGGTTGGTGCAACTGCAACGAAACCCAATTTCCCTCGGGATCAATAAAGTATGACTATGACTATAAGGAGACCAAAACTGCCCACAGTACTCCAAGTGAGGTCTCACCAGCGCCTTATAGAGCCTCAACATCACATCCCTGCTCCTATACTCTATTCCTCTAGAAATGAATGCCAACATTGCATTCGCCTTCTTCACCACCGACTCAACCTGGAGGTTAACCTTAAGGGTATCCTGTACGAGGACTACCAAGTCCCATTGCATCTCAGAACTTTGAATTCTTTCCCCACTTAAATAATAGTCTGCCCATTTATTTCTTCTGCCAAAGTGCATAACCATACACTTTCCAACATTGTATTTCATTTGCCACTTCTTTGCCCATTCTTCCAATCTATCCAAGTGTCTCTGCAGACTCTCCGTTTCCTCAGCACTACCAGCCCCTCCACTTACATAGAACATAGAATAGTACAGCACAGTACAGGCCCTTTGTTGTGCCGACCCTCAAACCCTGCATCCCATATAAGGCCCCACCTTAGATTCCTCCATATACCTGTCTAGTAGTCTCTTAAACTTTACTAGGTACCTGCCTCCACCACTGACTCAGGCAGTGCGTTCCACGCACCAACCACTCTCTGAGTAAAAAAACCTTCCTCTAATATCCCCCTTGAACTTCCCACCCCTTACCTTAAAGCCATGTCCTCTTGTATTGAGCAGTGGTGCCCTGGGGAAGAGGCACTGGCTATCCACTCTATCTATTCCTCTTATTATCTTGTACACCTCTATCATGTCTCCTCTCATCCTCCTTCTCTCCGAAGAGTAAAGCCCTAGCTCCCTTAATCTCTGATCATAATGCATACTTTCTAAACCAGGCAGCATCCTGGTAAATCTCCTCTGTACCCTTTCCAATGCTTCTACATCCTTCCTATAGTGAGGTGACCAGAACTGGACACAATACTCCAAGTGTGGCCTGACCAGAGTTTTATAGAGCTGCATCATTACATCGCGACTCTTAAACTCTATCCCTCGACTTATGAAAGCTAACACCCCATAAGCTTTCTTAACTACCCTATCCAACTGTGAGGCAACTTTCAGGGATCTGTTGACATGTACCCCGAGATCCCTCTGCTCCTCCACACTACCAAGTATCCTGCCATTTACTTTGTACTCTGCCTTGGAGTTTGTCCTTCCAAAGTGTACCACCTCACACTTCTCCGGGTTGAACTCCATCTGCCACTTCTCAGCCCACTTCTGCATCCTATGCAATCTCTTTCTGAATAAGCCTACCGTGTGGAACCTTGTCAAATGCCTTACTAAAATCCATATAGATCACATCCACTGCACTACCCTCATCTATATGCCTGGTCACCTCCTCAAAGAACTCTATCAGGCTTGTTAGACACGATCTGCCCTTCACAAAGCCATGCTGACTGTCCCTGATCAGACCATGATTCTCTAAATGCCTATAGATCCTATCTCTAAGAATCTTTTCCAACAGCTTTCCCACCACAGACGTAAGGCTCACTGGTCTATAATTACCCGGATTATCCCTACTACCTTTTTTGAACAAGGGAACAACATTCGCCTCCCTCCAATCCTCCGGTACCATTCTCGTGGACAACGAGGACATAAAGATCCTAGCCAGAGGCTCAGCAATCTCTTCTCTCGCCTCATGGAGCAGCCTGGGGAATATTCCGTCAGGCCCCGGGGACTTATCTGTCCTAATGTATTTTAACAACTCCAACACCTCCTCTCCCTTAATACCAACATGCTCCAGAACATCAACCTCACTCATATTGTCCTCACCATCATCAAGTTCCCTCTCATTGGTGAATACCGAAGAGAAGTATTCATTGAGGACCTCGCTCACTTCCACAGCCTCCAGGCACATCTTCCCACCTTTATCTCTAATCGGTCCTACCTTCACTCCTGTCATCCTTTTTTTCTTCACATAATTGAAGGATGCCTTGGGGTTTTCCTTTACCCTACTCACCAAGGCCTTCTCATGCCCCCTTCTTGCTCTTCTCAGCCCCTTCTTAAGCTCCTTTCTTGCTTCCCTATATTCCTCAATAGACCCATCTGATCCTTGCTTCCTAAACCTCATGTATGCTGCCTTCTTCCACCTGACTAGATTTTCCAACTCACTTGTCACCCATGGTTCCTTCACCCTACCATTCTTTATCTTCCTCACTGGGACAAATTTATCCCTTACATCCCGCAAGAGATCTCTAAACATCGACCACATGTCCATAGTACATTTCCCTGCTAAAACATCATCCCAATCCGCACCCGCAAGTTCTAGCCTTATAGCCTCATAATTTGCCTTTCCCCAATTAAAAATTTTCCTGTCCTCTTTGATTCTATCCTTTTCCAGGATATTTATAAAGGCCAGGGAGCGATGGCCACTGTCCCCCAGATGCTCACCCACTGAGAGATCTGTGACCTGACCCGGTTCATTACCTAGTACTAGATCTAGTATGGCATTCCCCCTGGTCGGCCTGTCCACATACTGTGACAGCAATCCATCCTGGACACACTTAACAAATTCTGCCCCATCTAAACCCTTGGAACTAATCAGGTGCCAATCAATATTAGGGAAGTTAAAGTCACCCATGATAACAACCCTGTTTATTTTGCAACTTTCCAAAATCTACCCCCCAATCTGCTCCTCTGTATCTCTGCTGCTACCAGGGGGCCTACAGAATACCCCCAGTAGAGTAACTGCTCCCTTCCTGTTCCTGACTTCCACCCATATTGACTCAAAAAAGGATCCTGCTACATTACCCACCCTTTCTGTAGCTGTAATAGTATCCCTGACCAGTAATGCCACCCCTCCTCCCCTTTTTCTGCCCTCTCTATCCCTTTTAAAGCACTGAAATCCAGGAATATTGAGAATCCATTCCTGCCCTGGTGCCAGCCAAGATACCTATCTTTGTATCATCAGCAAACTTAGCCACAAAGCCATCTATTCCATAATCCAAATCGCTGATGTACAATGTAAAAAGAAGCGGCCCCAACACGGACCCCTGTGGAACACGACTGGTAACCGGCAGCCAACCAGAATAGGATCCCTTTATTCCCACTCTTTGTTTCCTGCCAATCAGCCAATGCTCTATCCACGTAAGTAACTTTCCTGTAATTCCACGGGCTCTTATTTTGTTAAGTAGCCTCATGTGTGGCACCTTGTCAAAGGCCTTCTGAAAATACAAATATACAACATCCACTGCATCTCCCTTGTCTAGCCTACTTGTAATTTCCTCAAAAAATTGTAATAGGTTTGTCAGGCAGGATTTGCCTTTAAGGAATCCATGCTGAGTTCTGCCTATCTGGTCATATGCCTCCAGGTACTCTGTAATCTCATCCTTGACAATCGACTCCAACAACTTCCCAACCACCGATGTCAAGCTAACAGGTCCATAATTTCCTTTTTGCTTCTTTTCCCTTTTTCCTTGCCCCCTTCTTAAATAGCGAAGTGACATTTGCAATCTTCCAGTCCTCCGGAACCATGCCAGAATCTATTGACTTTTGAAAGATCATTGCTAATGCCTCCGCCATCTCCACAGCTACTTCCTTCAGAACACAAGGGTGCATTCCATCTGGTCTGGGAGATTTATCTACCTTTAGACTATTCAGCTTCCTGAGTACTTTCTCTGTCGTAATTGTGACTGTGCACACTTCTCTTCCCTGCCACCCTTGAGTGTCCAGTATACTGCTAATGTCTTCCTCAGTGAAGACTGATGCAAAATACTCGTTCAGTTTCTCCGCCATCCCCTTATCTCCCATTACAATTTCTCCAGCATCATTTTCTATCGGTCCTATATCTACTCTCACCTGTCTTTTACTCTTCATATACTTGAAAAAGCTTTTAGTATCCTCTTTGATATTATTTGCTAGCTTCCTTTCATAGTTAATCTTTTCCCTCTTAATGACCTTCTTAGTTTCCTTCTGTAAGCTTTTAAAAACTTCCCAATCCTCTGTCTTCCCACTAATTTTTGCTTCCTTGTATGCCCTCTCCTTTGCTTTAACAGTTTGGATTGGCAACAAAATCTCCTCCACAATCTTCATCAGCACTGGTGCACCACAAGACTGTGTGCTTAGCCCTCCTACTCTACTCGCTTTATACAGTACTTACGATTGTAAGGTTATGCACAGCTCTGATGCCATAATTAGGTTTAGCTGATGACACCTCTGTTGTTGGCCAGATCAAAGGTTGTGATGAATCAGCTTATAGGAAGGAGAATGAAAATCTGGCTAAGTGGTGTCACAACAACAACCTTTCAGAATGACCAAGGAAATGATTATTGATTTCAGGAGAATGATACCGCAGGTCCATGAGCCGATATTCATCGGGGGATCAAAGGTGGAGAGGGTCAGCAACTTTAAATTCCTCAGTGTTATAATTAGGACCATAAGACCATAAGGTATATATAGGAACAGAATTAGGCCATTTGGCCCATCGTGTCTGCTCTGCAATTTCGTCTTGGCTGATCCAATTTTCCTCACAGCCTCAATCTCCTACCTTCACCCCGTATCCCATCATGCCCTGACCAATGAACAATCTATCAACTTCTGCCTTAAATATATATAAAGACTTGGGCTCCACAGCTGCTGGTGGCAAAGAATTCCACAGATTCTCCACATCTGAATAAAGAAATTGCTCCTCATCTCAGTTCTAAAAGGACGCCTCTCTACTGAGGCTGTGTCCTCTGGTTTAAGACTCTCCCACCACAGGAAACATCATCTCCACATCCATTCTATCAAGGCCTTTCACCACTCGATAGGTTTCAATGAGGTCAGCCCACATTTTTCTGAATTCTAGTGAACATAAGCCCAGAGCCATCAAATGCTCTTCATATGACAAGCCATTCAATCTTAGAGTAATTTTTGTGAATCTATTTTGAACCCTCTGCAGTTTCAGCATTTCCTTTCTAAGATAAAAGGGCCCCAAATCTAGCTCACAATAGTCTAAGTGAGCCCTCACCAGTACTTTATGAAGTATCAACATTATATCCTTGCTTTTATATTCTAGTCCTCTTGAATTGAATGCCAACATTGTATTTGCCTTCCTCATCAAAGCAGACTCAGCCTGCAAATTAACCTTTAGGAAATTCTGCACAAGGACTCCCAAGTCCCTTTGCACCCAGTGTTTTGTATTTTCTCTCCATTTAGAAAATGTCAACCATTTCATTTTTTCCACCAAAGTGCATGACCATACATTTCCCAACACTGTATTCCACCTGCCATTTCTTTGCCCATTCTGCTAATCTGTCTAAGTCCTTCTGTAGCCTCTCTACTTCCTCAAAACTACCTGCTCTCCAGCTATCTTCATATCATCTACAAATTTTGCAACAAAGCCATCAATTCCATCATCCAAATCATTGACATATAACGTAAAAAGAATCGGTCCCAATACAGACCCCTGAGGAAGAGCACTAGTCACTAGCAGCCAACCAGGAAAGGCTCCCTTCATTTCCACTCTTTGCCTTCTGTCAGTCAGCCGCTGCTTTATCCGTGCTAGAGTCTTTCCTGTAATACCATGGGCTCCTAGCTTGTTAAGCAGCCTCATGTGTGGTACCTTGTCAAAGGCCTTCTGAAAATCCAAGTACACAACATCAACCAATTCTCCTTTGTCTATCCTGCTCATTATTTCTTCAAAGAATTCCAACAGATTTGTCAGGCAAGATTTTCCCTTGAGGAAATCATGCCAATTATGGCCTATTTTATCATATGCCTCCAAGTACCCTGAGATCTCAACCTTAATAGTTGACTCCAACATTTTCCCAACCTCAGAAGTCAGATTAACTGGTCTATAGTTTTTTTTCCTTCTGCCTCTCTTCCTTCTTGAAGAGTGGAGTGATATTTGCAATTTTCCTGTCTTCTGGAACCATTCCAGAATCTAGCGAATCTTGAAAGATCATTACTAATGCCTCCGTGATTTCTTCAGCCACCTCCTTCAGGACTCTGGGGTGTATACCATCTGGTACTGGTGACTTATCTACCTACAGACTCTTCAGTTTCTTAAGAACCTTCTCTCTAGTTATGGTAACTTCACA
Organism: Mobula hypostoma; assembly: GCF_963921235.1. Lineage (NCBI taxonomy): Eukaryota > Metazoa > Chordata > Chondrichthyes > Myliobatiformes > Myliobatidae > Mobula > Mobula hypostoma. The sequence continues at coordinate 222,942,584 of NC_086097.1, read as the reverse complement.
CACTTCATGCCCCTGATACCTGGAACTTCCACCATACCGTTAATGCCTTCCACAGTGAAGACTGATACAAAATACATGTTCAGAATACATCCACCATTTGCTTGTCCCCCCTACTATCTCTCCAACATAGTTTTCCAGTGGTCTGATATCCACACTCACCTCTTCTTTTTTACACTTGATGTGTCTGAAGAAACTTTTGGTATCCTCTTTAATATTACTAACTAGCTTACTTCCGTATTCCATTTTCACCTTCCTAAAGCATCCCAATCCTCTACCTTCCCATTAATTTTTGCTCTATTATCTGCGCTCTCTTTAGCTTTTATGTTGACTTTGACTTCTGTTGTTAGGCACGGTTGTGTGATCCTTCCTTTATAATACCTCTTCCTCTTTGGGATGTATATATCCTGTGCCTTCCAAATTGCTTACAGAAATTCCAGCCATTGTTGCTCTGTCATCATTCCTGCCAGTGTTGTTTTCCTATTAATTTTAACCAACTCCTCTCTCATGCCTCTGTAATTCCCTTATCCACTGTAATACTCATACATCTGACTTCGGCTTCTCCTTCTCAGTCTCAGGGTGAACTCGATCATATATGATGACTTTCCCCTAAGGGTTAAGCTCTCTTATCAATTCTGGTTGACTGCACAACACCCAGTCCAGAATAGCTGATCTTCTTGTGGGCTCAACCACCTTATAGGCACCCTAGAAATTCCCCCTTCAATAATCTAGCACCAACATGATTTTCCCAATCTACCTGCATATTGCAATCTACTGCAATCTCCCATGACTATCGTAACTTTGCCCTTTTGGAATGCATTTTCTACTTCCCATTTGTAGGCCGCATCCTTACTACTGTTTGTGGGTCTGTATACAACTTTCATCAGTGTCTTTGTACCCCTGCAGTTCCTTAGCTCTAGCCACAATGATCCAACACATTCTGACCCTTTGACACCCCGTTCTAATGACTTGATCTCATTTTTTTTTTGCCAACAGAGCAACGCCACCCCCCTGCCTTCCTGCCTACCCTTTCGATACAATGCGTATCCTTGGACATTAAACTCCCAGCTGTAATCTTTCCATCATGATTCATTGGTGCCTACGACATCATACCTACCAACCTGCAACAGTGCTGCAAGTTCATCCAACTTATTCTGAGGATAAGTGCTGGGTTCAGCACGTAAGTGCAATTGTGAAGAAAGCACGGCAGCAACTCTACTTTCTCAGAGGTTTGTGAAGATTCAGAATGTCACTTGAAACTTATATAAGCTTCTATAGACGTGTGGTGAACAGTATACTCTATTGACTGGTTGCATAATGGGCTGGTAAGGAAACATCAATGCCCTTGACAAAAAAATAGTGGATACAGCACCACCATTGAGCACATCCACACTGATCGCTGTCGCAGGAAAGCAGCATCCATGACCAAGGACCCTCACCTCCCTGGGCCATGCTCTCTTCTCACTGCTACTGTCAGGAAGGATGTACAGGGTCCTCAGAACCCACACCCCCAAGTTCAGGAACAGTTATTATCCTGCAACTATCAGGCTCTTGAACTAGAGGGGATAACCGCTCAATTTCACTCACCTCATCACTGAACTGTTCCCATAACCAATGGACTCACTTCCAAGGACTTTTCATCTCATATCCTCAATATTTATTACTTATTTATTATAATAATTTTTTTTCTTTTTGTATTGGCACAGTTTGTCATCTTTTGCACACCGGTTGTTTGCCTGTCCTGTTGGATATGGTCTTTCATTTTCATATTGTGTTTCTTGTATTTACTTGTGAATGCCCGCAAGAAAATAAATCTCAGGGCTGTATAAGTACTGTAATATATATGTACATTGATAATCAATTCACTTTGAACTTTGTAAAACGAGACATTTTGAGCAGATTTGGATTCACGTTACCACAATTTTACAATAATTATCATTGATAAATATAACTCACATGTCACAATGACGTAAACAGCTCCTTTCAGCATGTATTTCAGCTCCTTCTCCCTTGCCATCTCAATGGCCTTGGTAAAGACCCCCTCCCAAGAGTAAAGCTTCAAAAGCTGGAAGATAATTACAATGTAGATTCAGTACGAACACCAATTTAATTACTTTGAACTGTTTACTTACATGTTCTAGTAGAAAGGCATTGACTGCAAGGGCAATGGGTAAAAAAATAAAACTTGAGTGGCTGCATTTGGAACAGAATAATAAATAAAACTCATAACATCTGTTCTAGAGGCCATGCAAATACTAGACACATTTCTCAAGAATTGTAATCTATCACTCTACATTAAAATATTTGCTAAGAGCAAGCCAGCTGTTCATTCTAGACACTCCATATTCCACAAAGCACAATAGAGTTAACCTTAATACCTAACTGGCAGACATGGCAAGTAGTCTCAATTATAGCTTTAAAAGAAATAGAAATGTATCAAATTTATCCTTGCTGTTAAATCCTCTTCACTTGCAGTTTAAAACTGCAGTGATTAAAAAACTCATACTAGTAATTGGACAACCAGATAGAACCAGTTGATTAAAGTAAGATCTGATGCAAAGATCTGAATCTTTGAACTTTAAATATGTGGTCTGACATACTGTCAAAGGGTAGCATGTTTTAGCATGATATCCCATGAGCGCATTGTCTGGGGAGTACGGACTTTGATGATAGGGGATAAAGCTGAAGGTGAGAGAATTAAATAAGTAATTTAAGACAGGCAGTGCAGGTGAAGTATGAACCTGTAGTATGTGGGAGTTGATGGAAACCATACTGATCTGTGGGAAACAAATTTACAAAATGGATGAGCTAACTAACCATAGCGCTGTCATAACGAAGGGTCTCAGCCCGAAACGTCGACTGCACCTCTTCCTAGAGATGCTGCCTGGCCTGCTGCGGTCACCAGCAACTTTGATGTGTGTTGCTTGTCATATTAGAGTCTGTTTAAGTTGGGAGAGTGAAAAAGAATGCAGCATCAATCGATGATGTTGCAGTGAAAGTGGAAGGGGTATGAATAACTCTTGCTTCTGCAGTGTGAGGTTCCCACTTCTTCAAAGAGTCATCTATTGAACCAGCACCGAAGAAGAGTGTGGTAACCTGCACCGAACGTTATCGTCTGATAGCACATACATAAATGGTAATGAAGTGTTTTGAGAGATTGGTTATGGTGTAAATCAACTCCTTCCTCAGAGATGACCTGGACCTGCTCCAATTTGCCTATTGCCACAACAAGTCAACAGCAGATGCGATTTTTCTAGCACCTAGCTGTGCTCCAGACCATCTGGACAACAGGAACTCATACGTCAAACTGCTGCTCATCAACTACAGATTAGCATTCAACATAATCATCCCATCCAAATTCATCATCTAGCTTCTGTACCCAGGCCTTTGCACCTCTCTGCAACTGGATACTTGAATTCCTTATGGGCAGACCTCAGTTAGTGAGGATTGGTAACAATATTTCCTCCTTGGTCATCATCACAGGTACACCTCAAGGTTGCGTGCTTGGACCCTGCCCTACTCTCTATAAACACATGACTGTGTGGCTAAGCGCAGCTCCAATGTTACCTTCAAGTTCACCAGTGACACTGCAATTGTTGGACAAATCACAGGTGGTGACGAGTTAGCATACTAGAGCCAGATAGGACATTGAGTTGAGCAGTGCCACAACACCAAACTCTAGCTCAAAGAAGGCAAAACTAAAGATCTGACTGTTGATTTCAGGACAGGGAAGGAAGGTTTACATAGGGGGGATATGCACCCATTTACATAGGGGGAAACTGACAGTGGTGAGAGTGAGCAACTTTAACTTCCTGAGTGTTAACACATCAAATGATCTGTCCTGGACCCAAGCACATAGATGCAATCATTAGAAAAGTGTGCCCGCATCTTTGCTTAGGAGTTTAAAGAGGTTTGGGTTGTTATAGAACACTCTAACAAACTTCTGCAGATTGATAAGGAAAGAGAAAGGGAAAAAAAAACAAGAGACGTAACAAAAGATTGCAAGAGGCTCTACAGATGCACAAACAAGAAAAGACTAGCTGAAGCTAATGAGCAACACTTACAGACTGTGACAAGAAAAATTTTATTGAGGAACAAGGAAATAACAGGGAAATTAATCAAATATATAGGAGAAATCTTCAGGAAGTAATGGAGGGCTCCAGGTCCAAAATAAATGAGATCAAAGAAATAAATATTATCTATCTAAAAGCAGTTAGATATCTGCGAACTGTCTGGTTGTCACCTTCTGAAATTCCTTAGATTCTAGAATGGTTCCCACAAAATCGAAGATTGAAAATAACGTGGTAACATACAGTACTATGCAAAAATCTTGGTCACATACATATAGCTATGGTGCCTAGGACTTTTGCACTTTTCTATAGTAATTTTATGTATTACACTGTAATGTTGCTGCCGAAAAAAAAATGAATTTCATGACACATGCGATTGATGGTAAACCTGATTCTGATATGGTCTCTATTGTGGACTGAAAGTGGGAAGGGGGCAGGGAGAGTGGGATCATGGTTGGGAAAAGGGGAAGGGAGAGGGGATGGAGCAGGAAGCATTAGAGAGACATTCTGTAATGATCAATAAACCAATAGTTAGAAATCAGGTTACCTTGCTTGGCGTCTCAGGGCTGGGTATGTCTGCACCTGTGCCACTCCTGCCCCTGGCACTTCTTCTCTGCCACTTGTCCCACAACCCTCCCGCAGTGCTCCGCCCTCACCATTCCAACATCTTTTGCTCCCACCAGATTTAGTAATTCGATCTCCATTCTACATTGACAAATACAGTACTGTACTGGATTTATGAATGGGATATCATGTCCTGAGGAATTTTGCTGTCGTAAACAAGGTGGATATGGGCAGACCAGTTTATATCCTATATTAGGAGCTTCAGAAGGTTTTCAATAAGTTCCCACACAAGAAACTCAAATAAAATTAGAGAATTGGTATTGGGAGTAAATACAAGCCGAAGATGAGTATTGGTTAATGGAAATATAGTATGAATAAAGTGGTAATTTTCCAGTTGTGAGGCTATAGCCAAAGTGGTTCCACAGAGATTGGGGCTGAGACCCAGGTTGTGCTGGATTGTGCTGCTGCAGCAAGAAAAGTATTTATACCATATACATTGTGACGGGGTCCTGAATTACCCCTATGAACTGTGCTCAATGACCCCTATTAACTGTGCTTTTGAAAAAAGAGAGAGAGTTATTTAACATCGATATCTTGTTTTGAAAGAGAGAGAGAGAGAGACAAAGACTAACTGTTGGACTGTCACTTTAAGGCACGAGAAAGAACTGGTTAACTTTTGGATTTCTGCTGAGTTGGAGAGAGAGATGGCACCGAGCAGCTCGACAGTTGCTATGGTGACCGAAGACAGGCTTTTGATACTTTTCAAGGACAGTTCGCCCGCTTGTGCATTTCTTCACAGAGAGAGGAAGGAGGAGTTATTTGAATGACAGTTGATGGTCAGCACGGGAAGATAAAATAGGAGGTCAGATGACAGACCTCAGGCACATGTTCTGGACACTAAATGAGCATTGTTGTGCCCACAGGAAAGTGGGTTTTGGAGGATTGATCAGGCGGATCGATCCATCACTCTTGCAGTGAAAAGAGGAAAGGGTTGACTGGTGGGGAGTTGTCCATGTGTCCACCCTCGCCTGGGGGATAGCTCCACCACAGAAAACCGGTCCCCTTTGTTAAAGTCACAGTCGGTGACTTTTAAAGGATTTCGGAGGACAACGAGAAGATCGACGGCGTCAGCTCACCTGAAGACTCAAATCTCTCCCTCTCTCTCTCTCCATCACTACCCAATTCAATACCACAAATCGAACTGAACTGAACTTTACTCATCATCATAAGACTGTATCTTTTTACCCCTAGACTTAAAGAAGCTTGGTTTTTCATACATATATATTCCACACTTACTTTTATGTAATCATTGCTAACCTGTTTGATTTATCTACATTTATATTACTGTATTGTGTAGTTACTAATAAATATTATTAGTTTATAGCAATACTGGACTCCAAAGTGTTTTCCATCTCTGCTGGTCCTTTATTCCCGTCACGGGGTTCGTGCCAAAATGTACAACTTGAACTTAAACTTATGGATCCCTTTAAAATCTTAGACATCTAGACACCTCTACCATGCCAATCCAATTTATCTTTCTGCTGCAAGATCTCTTCCTCTAGCTTCGTTTCAAGTGAACATTCTCCTTAAGTAACAAGATTCAATTAAGTTTTCCTTATTGCCTCTTTCTTGACTTCTGCTGTAGCCAAACTTTCATTTGGTTACCCTTTTGACACCAACCTCTCAAAGCTTCTCACAATTCTGATAACTTGGCCAGTACCTTGCTAATTTCTGCTACTGACATCATTATTGAGAGTTACTTTAACAAACCTTAGTTTATTTTACACATTCACAATTTGAAACACAACACTTGGAAACATGAAAGCACCTGGCATTTTAAACTCTGGAGGTGGAAATTTCAGTCTTCATCTCTACAGCCAAATTTTCGTGTAAGTTACAAGATTCTGATCCAACAAGATGTTTTACACGTTTAAAATAAAACTGGAATAAATAATAAATAATATTCTGCTTTAATCCCTCTTGAATACATGGTCACAGAAAAGTGATGCTGTGAACCAAGTAGATGATTGCATTGCATCATGTACATTACATCTCTTGCCGATTAGTGAACGAAAGCCAATATATTGTAAATAGTGATAAAATAGCTTTGTGGATCATACCAAAATAGATATTTACAAATATGAGGTTAAATGCAAATAATTCAGCAGGTGCAATTTTCAAAGATAGATCCTAAAGGGACACACACAAAACGCTGGAGGAACTCAGCAGGCTGGGCAGCAACAATGGAAAAGAGTACTGTCGATGTGTCAGACAGAGACCAAAACTGAGATGCTGCCTGGCCTGCTGAGTTCCTCCAGCATTCTGTGTGCGTGGCTTGGATTTCCAGCATCTGCAGATTGTCTCTTGTTCTTAAAAGGACACACTATAATGCAAGTATATTCTTCCATCTCTGGAGGATGTTTACCTCTGAATGATGCTACAATAAAAAGAAGTGAGGGAGTATTCTCCGAAAGACCTCAATAGTTTGCCTGCAGGATTCATACTGTTTGTACAATATGGTCCTCCAATGGTGGAGCCAGGTTTTGGCAGCTGTCACAGACCTCTGGCATTTCACACTCCCTATCATTCAAGGCAAGATCTGGCTTGACCGCTTCCAAACTCCATCTTTATTGCCAAATACTAAAGTCACATGAATGTAACCTTTGAATGCATGGACATTGGGGAAGGTTGCAAAGCAGGCAAACAGTTTTGCTTAGATCATAAGACCATAAGGTATAGGAGCAGGAGGCTGCCATTCGGCCCATCGAGTCTGCTCCGCCATTCAATCATGGGCTGATCCAAATTCTTCCAGTCATCCCCACTCCCCTGCCTTCTCCCCATACCCTGTGATGCCCTGGCTAATCAAGAACCTATCTAGCTCTGCCTTAAATGCACCCAATGACTTGGCCTCCACAGCTGCTTATGGCAACAAGTTCCACTGATTTACCACCCTCTGACTAAAGTAATTTCTCCACATCTCTCTTCTAAGTGGACATCTTTCAATCCTGAGGTTGTGCTCTCTTGTCCTAGACTCCCCTACCATGGGAAATAACTTTGCCATATCTAATCTCTTTAGGCCTTTTAACATGAGGAGGTGGTGGAAGCAGGGACTCTCATGACACTTAAAAAACATGTAGAAAAGTACCTCAATTGTCAAAGCATAGAAGGCTGTGTACCTAAAGTGGATAAATAGGATTAGAAAGGTCATGGTGGGCCAGAGGGCTGCTTCTGTGCAATATGACTCAGGGAACAGAAAACCTTCAGATGTGGCAGAGATCAGAAGCAGAGGCCTGGAATGATTCTGAGAATAAGAAGTTGAGAACGACCACGATCTGCTTTTCACAGGCATGGCAGTCAAGGCACAGATATTGTGGTATTTGAGGTTAAAGGAAGTCGGAGTTTTGTGAGGGAATAAAGAATGAGTGATGGCCTTTTAAATACTATTATTTCAAAGTGTTAGTAAACCTGACTGGTCCACAAGTAAATAAAGACAGCCATTGTCCAAACAAGCGAGAATGAAGATCCCAATATAGATTAATTCTGGGTGCTAGGCCAACACTATTTGGAGGAGTATTACACCCAACAAAGGTGCTAGGATACACATACACTACTGACGGGTTGGGAGTTAAATATCATCACTGATTTTTTTTATCCGTAAAAATGAGCACATTTTGCTTTATTCCTCTCAAGCCAATTTTCAATTTACGGATCTTCTTTCAATTAGTCCTGACGAAGGGTCTCGGCCTGAAACGTCGACTGTACCTCTTCCTAGAGATGCTGCCTGGCCTGCTGCGTTCACCAGCAAATTTGATGTGTGTTGCCTGAATTTCCAGCATTTGCAGAATTCCTGTTGTTTGCGTTTTTCAATTTACGGCACGCTTTCAGGTGTTGTGCAACTGACTTCTTAGCACGTTAAGTCCAAAAGCAATGAGAGAAGTCAAACTGATTTCTCGTTAGCAGTAAAGCTTCATTATAACTATATCCAATCATTTTTTAAAAATTGAGATGCAGAGCAGAATAGGCCCTTCCAGCCCTTCAAACCACACCATCCAGCAATCCCCAGATTTAATCCTAGCCTAATCACAGGACAATTTACAAAGACCAATTAACCTACCAACTGGTACGTCTTTGGACTGTGGGAGGAAACCGGAGCACCTGGAGGAAACCCACAAGGTCATGGGGAGAACATACAAACTCTTTACAGGCAGCGGTGGGAATTGAACCTGGGTGGCCTGTACTGCTAACCACTACGTTACCATGCAGCATTATGCTACAGATTTAATTTCAATTAAGGTAAAGCCTTGAAGTCATGAGCTGAATTTTCTTTGAAATCAGCCACCACGCAACCTCTCAACCATGGAACAGACGTGATTAGCCAAGACTCAGAAGATTTAAGCTTCTTAGACTGTTTTGCAGAGAATAGTTTTGATCTAGTTCTCACTGGGACTGAGGGGAATGCTACCATGGTCACAATAATTAAGGATATTATTATTTGACTGAGAAATTGTCGGGGGAGTAACCTAATAAGCAGTATTCAAAGAAACGTACTGCTCTGTGTCTTAAATTGATTTTTGGTATTAGAGCTGCTGGAAAGCTCCTCAATTCGGCAGAACAAAATCCAAGTTATTTGCAATCACAGTGATAAAGTCACTGAGTCATATTGCACAGAAGCAGCCCTTGGGTCCACCATCACCTATGTAATCCTATTTATCCACATTAGGTACACAGCCTCCTATGCCTTGACAATTGAAGTACTTGTCTACATGTTTCTTAACTGTCCTGAGAGTCCCTGTCTACACCACCTCCTCAAGTAATGTTTCCCAGACTCCAACCAGCTCTTGTGCAAAATAGTTCCCTTCAGATCTCTTCCAAACGTCTACCTCTCACCTTAAACCTGACTACATATTCCATATTCAAATAACTGATCCAGGTGGTCCGTTAAGCTAATATTCAAGTCAGAATGAAATGGCATCTTTGTACGACAGTAAAGTAAACCGGATTCTTTTAACATCAGAATTGGTGAATTGAATTCTCCAGGATAATATTTTTATGTGTATTGTTTCTCCAAGTTAAAAAAAGAATGCAGAATTGGATTTGATTAACCTTGAGTAGCAGTTGTTACCTTTATGTTCTGCAGCATTTCATGGGATTTCTTGATCCTGTCATCTGAACACTTCATTGTTTCTTGTTGAATAGAAATAAATTTTTTCGCGATGAAGTACTGCAGAGGGGTGAGCAGGATAATGATAGAGACTCCTATCAAAGCACTGTACCCCAGTTGTAGATAGAGTAGCAGAATTGTCAGTATAACCTGAAATCAAGATACAAGTAATACATTAAATAGAAAATTAATTAAATAGTATATAAATAGTAAATGGTTTATGCAATTGTAATTGAAATACAGGCTTTAAAATCCAGTCCATATTCACAGTGCGTTCTTTCAGGAAGGCAAATAGTATTGTCAACGATGCCTGTCATTCTGGCCACTTCTTTTTTATCTTCTGCCTTCTGGGAGAAGACGCAAGAGTTTGATAGCCTGAATGATTAGACTCAAGAACAGCTTCTTCTGTGCTGTTAAGACTTAACTTCTGAACAAGTCACCTCTTTCATATCCCCTTCTGAGTAGTGCCGCAACAATCTCGGAATGATTAATTCTACATCACTCAGTTATTCTGCTCTTGTCACTTCAGCATTTTTTTTGTACTACTTCACATTGCACCACCATCTTTCTACCATTCTGTTGATTTATACTTGCTGTATTTATTATTTACTATCTATACCGTGTGCTCAAGAGAGCAAGGGAATCTCATCATACACTCGTGTATATGACAAATAAACTTGTCTGAATCTGAAATTCCCTCTCCTTTTTTTCTTTAAATACCTGGTGATTGTTAGCAGTCATAGCATTCATTGTCCATCTCCAATTACCCCTGAAAAGATGGGCCTAAGAATTCTTCTTGAATTGATGCAGTTTATGGGATTATGGTACATCCAAAGTAGCATTGGTAAGGGAACTCCAGTATTTTGACAAACCCACAATAATACCATTCAAAGTAAAAATGATATGCAAATTTGGGGAATGTGGTTAGCTGTGCCAAAAATAAACACCATATTGGTGACTTAATGGATGATCAACATTGCCCTTTATTATTCCCTGTGACATTTGAATATTTCGACTGTTGTTGCAGAACTTCAGCTCTTTCTATACTAGTGGATTTTTTGCAACAGTTGGTTACTTATTAATTTTCTTCAATACCCCTGACAAAATATGCAAAGTTTGCTATTTTGTCACAAAATTGATCAATTCTGGAAATTTCCAGGAAAATTCAAGGTTTCAAAATGTATGCTTTATAATCTTCAGACACTACCACTGAGATTGCTTCAGCAAATTGAGGCTTTTCAATTAAAAATGGGAATCTCAAGTTATTGAGATTAACTTGAACTCATCAGTAGTTAGTGTTTTACTTCTCAACTTTTCATGAGAGAAGTGTGAAGAAATTGATGGATAGTTATTAGTAACAAAAGGCTTACGTTTCTCCAGTAAAATGTCTGCAGTTCTATCTGAACTGTTGGCATTCCCTATGTAACTGTTAGGAAGCTTGGAACTCCCTATAAGTATACACGAATGTGGATGTTTCAAACTCCCCTGGAAGATTTAGCTAATTACATTTCTATTCTGACACTTGATGGTGAAAAGTCAAGTTCCTGCAGCTTCCCAGACATTGCACTCCCTTAATACATTTCAGTGACTCTTATTAAATTGATATAATGATATAAACTGATTTAACTCAATGTATTTAATTTTTGAAAATGTTCTAATTGGTTTTACTTTAATTCTGTTGACAATGTTTTTATAATAATGATTTTTTAATGTGTTTTTGTTTTCAAAACCATTTTGAAAAAACATTTAAAATATTTTGACAGTTAATATGCATGAATATATGACTTACTTTGATGACTGTCAAAGTATTTGTGGGCAAGGCTTATCATTAAAGAGAGGAGTATTGCCTTTTCAAAAAAAAACAGGTCATTGATGGGTTCTACTTTCAGTAAAAATTACTTATCGCAATAAAAATTGCTCATTTCAATTTCCATAGCAACTACAACAAAATGAGTTTCAAAGGAAACCCACTTGTAAATGACTAATGGAGCTGAATTGATTGTTTATCTGTCACTAGGAACATAATCCCACAGACTCCCAATATGCATCACAATATGGTTCAAATCTTTTTGTAGGTACTTTCCTTTTTGAAAAAAAAATTTTTTTGTAAGTACAGAAATGCACTTTCCGAAAGTACATTTAGTAGGGCACAGACGTACAGGTTTATTTTTATTTCAGTTGCAAATATTATTAAATCAGATGTTTTAGACATGATTTAGCAGAACTATTATAGTATAAAAGTAAGGCCATATTTCTAAATAAAATTTCTTCAATAATAATTTTATTTCTATGGTCCATATCCTCATAGTAGTCATAGTCATATTTTATTGATCCCGGGGGAAACTGGTTTTCATTACAGTTGCACCATAAATAATTAAATAGTAATAAAACCATAAATAGTTAAATAGTAATATGTAAATTATACCAGGAAATAAGTCCAGGACCAGCCTATTGGCTCAGGGTGTCTGACCCTCCAAGGGAGGAGTTGTAAAGTTTGATGGCCACAGACAGGAATGACTTCCTATGACGCTCTGTGTTGCATCTCGGTGGAATGAGTCTCTGGCTGAATGTACTCCTGTGCCCAACCAGTACATTATGTAGTGGATGGGAGACATTGTCCAAGATGGCATGCAACTTGGACAGCATCCTCTTTTCAGACACCACCGTCAGAGAGTCCAGTTCCATCCCCACAACATCACTGGCCTTACGAATGAGTTTGTTGATTCTGTTGGTGTCTGCTACCCTGTGTGTGGTTCCAGCATGTTTAAGGGGAGACAGCTGCAATTTTTCCAAATTATTTATGCATGATCTAGTATTCTAGTAACCCCAATGAGGAAAGGCCAGCTTGTCATACTTTTCCTACAAAAATCAATCTGCTTATTTAGCTTTCTATAAATTTGACATACCTGTATTGGAATTGAAATGATATAGAATCCTAAAAAAGCCACCATCATTATTTGGTAAGTATCCACTGACATGTAATTGATAATCTGGCCCGTCGTCAGATGATCTCCATTGAAGACCCACACTGGCAGTGACAATGCTTTCAAATAAATCATGGCCTAGAAAAATAATATGGAAATACATTCATATTTCTGATTTTTAAAAATGTATTCACTTCGTAGCATGGGGCTCTTGCTGACTGATTTATTGCTTATTACTAACTGCCCTTAAGGAGGTGGGGATGAGCTTTAGTTTTAAAGTAGTGGAGTTCTTCAGCTAGAAGTAGACTCAGTGTTGTTAGTTAGCAAATTCCAGGTTTTAACTTAGTGAACATGAAGGACCAGTGATATATCGCTAAGTCAGGATGGTGTGTGACTGAGAGGGGAATCTGCAGGTGTTCGTAGCCCTTGTGCATTTTGATGGTGGAAGATGAGTGGATGGGAAGCACTGTCATTGTAGGTGAGGTAATTTTTTTTTAAAGTGTGAAGTTTCTGTGTGAAATATAAACACGACTTAATCAAAGACATGAAGAATACCAATGAGAGCAGCACATTGGTGACAACATATGGTGGGGGTCAACGTCTGAAAACTTAGTAAGGCCTAGCAAAGTGGAAAGCAGATGTACTGCTGAATTTAATGTTAAAATAATTAAACTCTTTCACTGCCTGACAATCAGTCAAAAAGAAAACTTGCAGGCTGTCAGAGAAGAAAGATAGCCCTAAAAGGCAGCAGCTGAAGTTTATGGCACATGGCAATTCAGAACATTGGAGCTGGTACGTGTGAATAGAAGAGAGCGGCAAAGCCCAATCTGTAACAAATCGCACAGGCCTCAGGGCAGAAACCTGTCTTGAGTTTTGGGATTGGGAGTTGAGAAAAGACAATGGACAGTGGAAGATGTTTGGAAGATGTTTGGAAACTGTGGCAAGGCTAGAACGACAGACAATAGTTAATGGAGAGGGTTGGGGTAACAAATTTACTGGGAGAGGCTGGGGTGGGGATGCACACCAGTTTCTTCTGCTTGAAGTAGTTCTGGAATAATCATTAAACTACTAGAATTATAAGTGCTTACAGCACATCCCTTTAGTTGTTGTATTTCCCAGTCCCTGAAAAACTTTTATCCTGTCTGTTTGCTGAAATTTTGTGCACCCAACCTTGCTCAGCTAGTTAATCTCTTACTTTTGTTTCCCCACCCTTCCTCATTCCTCCATGAGAAAGAAACAGAACAAGGGATAAGAAGAGGGGAGATTGAAGTTCTAATACAAATTCTCATAAATGGTCACCAAGCTGAAACATCAGCTCTGCATTTCTCTCTACACCTATTAAATACCTCCCACATTTTCCCCTTTTATTTTATATTAAGGGGAAAGGGACTGGGATATTGACACTTGGTTGAGCACTTCAGAACTATCCAAAGACCCTGCTGATCTCAAACAATTTCATCACATTAAATCATAGCATTAAATCACATATAGCTATAAACTTTAAGAACAGCCAACAAATAATCTACAGGGGTAACTCAGTAAATCTAGTGGTATCTGTGGGAGAAAAGAAATTGCTGATCCTTTGAGTTGATGTAGGGTTTCAACCCAAAATGTTGACCATTTCTTTCTCCATCAGCTGCTCAACTGGCTAAGTTCCTCCAACAGATTATTTGTTCCTCCAAATTCCAGCATCTGTATTTTCCTGTGTGTCTGTTAAAGAAAGGTTACCTTTTGCTTAAAACACAGAAGTGACCACTGGTCTGGCAGATAGAGTTCAATCTGGAGAAGATGGTGGCGCGACGACAGTGCGCGCGGCCACTCCGGTGATGAATATCTGTTATCTGTCAAGTAGGGGACCGTGCACAATCCTGATTTGATGGAGACAGTGGAACATCTGGAAAACTTCTGAAATGACTGCTTTGCTACTGCTGCTACTGTGTGGTAACCGGAATCTCCGGAGCTGAAGGCCCCGAAATCCTCGGCTTTGCGTGTTTCAGTGGCCGGGGAGAGGTCAAAGGCGCTCGGCAGAGGATGGCGCCCGGGAGGCTGTATCGGAGGGGCTGCTCGGAAGCTCGGAGTTTTTGGATGGATGGACTCAGGGTCGGCTGGGGTCAGCTGCTTCCAAGGCATCGGCAAGTTGATGGTGCCTGGAGGTTTATGGCAGGGAGTTTCTCCCTTTTGCCGCCTGCTATCGGGGACTCGGGAGTCGATTGACTTGGGTCTTTGAGAACTTTTTTTTACTGTGCCTATGGTCTGTTCTTTATCAAATTATGGTATTGCTTCGCACTGCTGTAACTATATGTTATAATTATGTGGTTCTGTCAGTGTTAGTCTTTGGTCTGTCTTGTTTTCTGTGATATCATTTCTTAATGCATGTATGCATTTCTAAATGACAATAAAAGAGGACTGAGTGTTCTCATAATCTAAAAAGTGTGAAGTGTTTCACGTTGAATTTGAAGGCAGAAAATGGGGTTAATGGCAGGATTCTTAGCAGTGTGGAAGAACAGAGAGATCATGGGGTCCACATCCACAGATCTCTCAAAGCTGCTGCACAAGTTGACAGGGTTGTTGAGAATGCAAATGGAGTGTTGACCTTCACTAGACGGTAGTTTGAGTTCAAGAGCCACAAGGCAATGTTGCAGCTCTGTAAAACCCTGGTTAGACCACATTTGGAATATTTTGTTCAGTTCTGGTCACCTCATTATAGAAAGGATGTGGAAATTGTAAAGAGGATGCAGAGCAGGTTTACTAGGATCTGGCTGGATCAGAGAGCATGTCTTATGAGGACAGGTTGAGCAAGCTGGGGGTTTTCCTCTTTGAAGCGAAGGAGGGCAAGGAGTGACTTGATAGAGGTGTACAGGATGGCAAGAGACCTACATCTAGCAGACAGACACCAGAAAGGGCTAAAATGAAGGGCACAATATTTTAGGGTAATTGGAGGGAAGTATAGGGGGAATGTCAGAGTTATGTTTTTTTTTAAAACATGGAGAGTGGTAGGTGCATAGAACATACTGGCAGATGTGGTGCTGGTGGAGGCAGATATATTAGGAACATTTAAGAAACCCTTAGATTGGCACATGGATGATGGAAAAATGGAGGGCTACGTGGGAGGGAAGGGCTAGACTGATCTAAACATCAGTACAACATGGTTGGCTAAAGAGCCTATTCTGTGATGTAATATTCTATGTCCTAATATCAAAGTCCAAGGGAAAAAAGTCAACACTTAGAGGAGGAAGGAGAAAATTCATTGAGGGGAGAATAGAATAAACTGAAAGAATCTTACCTGCAGACCAGATTTTATACGTATTCCATCTCGAATAACAATGTAGAAAGCTGTCTGTTGGCAGAGGTGACGAAAGAGCACTGCGCACAGCATCAAGAATGCCAAAATGTAGCCATTATTGGTAAATTCCCAGAAACTCACAAAATGTACTCCCTAAGTAAAATTAGGATATAGAACATTATTATAATTTATTAAATTTGCCCATTACCTCCACAAACAGATACATTTAGTTGAGCATGTAGATTTTCTGTTTTACATTCAGCTTTTAGATCGTCATAGAAACATAGAAAATAAGTGCAGGAGTAGGCCATTCGGCCCTTCGAGCCTGCACCGCCATTCAGTATGATCATGGCTGATCATCCAATTCAGAACCCTGTACCAGCCTTCTCTCCATACCCCCTGATCCCTTTAGCCACAAGGGCCATATCTAACTCCCTCTTAAATATAGCCAATGAACTGGCCTCAACTGTTTCCTGTGGCAGAGAATTCCACAGATTCACCACTCTCTGTGTGAAGAAGTTTTTCCTAATCTTGGTCCTAAAAGGCTTCCCCTTTATCCTCAAACTGTGACCCCTCGTTCTGGACTTCCCCAACATTGGGAACAATCTTCCTGCATCTAGCCTGTCCCATCCCTTTAGGATTTTATACGTTTCAATCAGATCCCCCCTCAATCTTCTAAATTCCAACGAGTATAAGCCTAGTTCATCCAGTCTTTCATCATATGAAAGTCCTGCCATCCCAGGAATCAATCTGGTGAACATTCCTCTATGGCAAGGATGTCTTTCCTCAGATTAGGGGACCAAAACTGCACACAATACTCCAGGTGTGGTCTCACCAAGGCCTTGTACAACTGAAGTAGTACCTCCCTGCTCCTGTACTTGAATCCTCTTGCTATGAATGCCAGCATACCATTCGCCTTTTTCACCGCCTGCTGTACCTGCATACCCACTTTCAATGACTGGTGTATAATGACACCCAGGTCTCGTTGCACCTCCCCTTTTCCTAATTGGCCACCATTCAAATAATAATCTGTTTTCCTGCTTTTGCCACCAAAGTGGATAACCTCACATTTATCCACATTAAATTGCATCTGCCATGAATTTGCCCACTCACCTAACCTATCCAAGTCACCCTGCATCGTCTTAGCATCCTCCTCACAGCTAACACTGCCACCCAGCTTCGTGTCATCCGCAAACTTGGAGATGCTGCATTTAATTCTCTCATCCAAGTCATTAATATATATTGTAAACAACTGGGGTCCCAGCACTGAGCCTTGCGGTACCCCACTAGTCACTGCCTGCCATTCTGAAAAGGTCCCATTTATTCCCACTCTTTGCTTCCTGTCTGCCAACCAATTCTCTATCCACATCAATACCTTACCCCCAATACCGTGTGCTTTAAGTTTGCACACTAATCTCCTGTGTGGGACTTTGTCAAAAGCCTTTGAAGACCCCATTGATGGCGTTTCAGTAATTTCCAAAGCCTTTGATAACCAGAGCTTCTTAAAACACAGTTGAAGTAAATTTCCAATATAGATACAGCACTGGCATTTATCCAACAATTTGGATAATTGTCTACAACAGGAATTCTGCAGATGCTGGAAATTCAAGCAACACACATCAAAGCTGCTGGTGAACGCAGCAGGCCAGGCAGCATCTCTAGGAAGAGGTACAGTCGACGTTTCAAGCTTTCTTCTAAATTCCAGTGAGTACAGACCCAAAGCTGCCAAATGCTCCTCATATGTCAACCCCTTCATTCCCAGAATCATCCTTGTGTACCTCCTCCGGACTCTCTCCAATGACAACACATCTTTTCTGAGATATGGGACCCAAAACTGTTGTCAATACTCCAAGTGTGGCCTGACCAGTGTCATACAAAAGCTCAGCATTATCTCCTTGCTTTTATATTCTATTCCCCTTGTAAGAATTGTCCCATGATGAGATGAGGGTTGGATCAGGGGTTGCTGAGGTGGTGAGGCTCCAAGGGCCGGAAGGGCCTACTCCATGAATAAAAAATAAAAACAATCAGCACACAGCTTTCATAAATGATACTCAAATTCCCATCAGCTTTGCCTTATTGTCTAAAGTTAGATGTGTAGGTCTTTAGACCTCTTTTGGCTCATTTGGCAAGCATTTGTCCACCAAATATTTTTGCAGAGCCAGTAGAGGAAAAATTCACAGAATTTGTTTGAACTAAATTACTTAACATTAGAAGTGTTGCTGGACTTACTGGAGATCACTGCACCATTTTCTATCATAAACTGGGACTACAGTGATAAACTGGGGCTATGCCTGTAGTATACCTACAGTAGTGCCAGTTCACGGAGATCTTCCTGTCACAAAGTAAACTAGAAAATGTTCCTGCTGGCTTCCTCTAAAAGCAGCAGCAAGAAGACTAGTAGCTAAGGAAAAAAAGCAAACTACTAGAGGAACTCGACAGGTCTGACAGCATTTGTGGAGGCAAAGGGAAAGTCTATATTTTGCAGTTGAGATTTTGCATCAGGACTCAAGAGTGTGAAGTAAAGGGAAGTTAGCCAGCATGAAGAAGCAAGAGGGAGGATTGAAGGAAGAGTTGGCCTAGGAGTGACAAGTGGATGCAGGTCAAGAGGGTCAATGGGCAGATCCAGGCAAGTGAGGGAGGGAACGTGGAGACGGCAACAGAGGCAGGGAAGGTATGGTGGAGGCCACAAAGTTTTGGTGTCTGATCAGAAAGAAGGATGATGAGTGAAAGCTGTCTGAGTTGATAGTTCCTCCTGTAGTTTTTTTTATTCACTCTAGATAATAGCATCTGTGGTTTCCTGTCTTTAGAAAACTAGTAATTCCTCGTCACTTCATTGCCCATAATCTTGAGTAACTGTCGACAACAGATAAAATGCAGCTGCAACCCCAAACCCTTTAAGAAAGAAAAGCTAGCTTTAGCGAGTGAGCACAGTTTTAAATTGACAGCTTGTCAAGATGAGATGTCAATGAAAAGCATCCTTGCATTTGGCAATACAGACAGTTTATCTAAATTAAGAGAGATTTGAGATCACCTTTGTGGCCAGGTTAGATGCACAATTCTAGCAGAGCTGACTGAACACAAAAAAATTACTGAAAAATACCAAAATGCATTTTTTTTTAAGGTTTCTCCAGGAAGGCCAGAACATCCTCCCACAAACTCTTGGGCCTCCTTCTCTCAACCACAGCGTTAACAACTAGAATTATCAACCTGGGTAGCAGCTTCTTCCCACAGGCTGTTAAACTTCTTAACACTCTGCTGCTACCCAGCACACATGTACACCCTCTTTGAATACCCTGTCATTCCCCTCCTCTCCCCTTGCAACTCAATGACACACTCATCCTGCACTGGTCACTTTCAATCTTTTATTGCTGCTGCTGCTTCATATACTACTGCTGGGGTTTATTATAATAGTACCAGTAACATTATACTCTCTCACATTAACATGCACCTTGCACTTTATGTCAATCTGTCAATCTCCAGGCCATGCCATTCAGGGAATTATTATTAGTATTATTTTTTGGCTGTATGTGCTGGATCGTAACTATATGTACGGAGTGTTTTATTCTAAAGGGAGAGGGCAAACAGGTGGAGGTTGTGGTACATAATGTACCATTGACATAGGTTGGAAAAGGGAGGAGGTCCTAAAGAGAGAATATAGGGAGCTAGGCAGAAAGCTGAAAGCAGGACCTCCAGGGTAGTAATCTCTGGATTGCTGCCTGTGCCACGTGCCAGTGAGGGTAAATAGGATGATCTGGCAGACGACTGTATAGCTGAAGAATTGGTGCAAAGGACACACACAAAATACTGGAGGAACTCAGCAGGCCAGGCAGCATCTATGGAAAAGAGTACAGATGGCATCTCAACCCGAGACGCTGACTGTACTCTTTTCCATAGGTGCTGCCTGGCCTGCTAACTTCCTCCAATCAACATTTTGTGTGTGCTGTGTGGATGTGGGGAGGATGCTTCCAATAGTGAGGGAGTCTAGGATCAGAGGGCACAGCCTCAGAATTGAGACGATTTAGAGGATGCAAGTTTTCTTTTATTAGCCGGAGGGTGGTAAATCTGTGGAATTCATTGCCACAGACAGTTGTGCAGGCCAGTTCACTGGGTATACCTAAGGCGGAGGTTGATAGGTTCTTGATTAATCAGGGCATCAAAGGTTATGGGGAGAAGGCAGGAGAATGCAGTTGAGAGGGTTAGTAAATCAGTCATGACGGAATGACTGAGCAGACTAGATGCACCAAATAGCCTAATTCTGCCCCGATATTTTTGGTCTAATGGTTTTGCACCTTGGCCCCAGAGGAACAATGTTCCATTTAGATGTATAAATGTGTATAGATGAATGGAAATAAACTTGAAACTCAACTTCAAATTGATCTTATTGGCAGTAAGTCTCCAGCATTTGAGAAGATGATAACAAATATAGCTATTGCGAACATGTTCCATTGTTAGTTATTTATTTTCTGAAGGGTAATTGATTTTGATTTCTGTAGTTTCTGTGGTTTCTTTTAATAATTTTTGCATTTTAACTCTCCATCTCAAAATTGCACATTAGCAATTTATGTAAAGGATATTTCTTGGTACAATTCCTGAGTAATCATATATTTCTATATCAATTTCGTTCTTTGCTATGTATAATTAAAGTACTATCCGGAAAGCGACCGAGTAAGAAAGGTTTGTAATATTCAGTGACATGCCCGTGAAACATTTCACATTGCAGTTAGCTCACACAGCTAGATTTAGTGCTCTGTGGAACCAGCTTAGAAAAACAAACTATACCTTCTCCAATTCTTTTGGCTCTGCATCCACAAATCTGAGAATGCCATCAATGCAGAAAGGTTCAGCTAATCCTGCTAGATCACCTATAATCTTCAAAAATCCTGCTATTAGGAAAGGCATTGCAAAAGCTTTAGAA
Organism: Mobula hypostoma; assembly: GCF_963921235.1. NCBI lineage: Eukaryota > Metazoa > Chordata > Chondrichthyes > Myliobatiformes > Myliobatidae > Mobula > Mobula hypostoma. Next base: position 222,921,670 of record NC_086097.1, on the reverse strand, counting down.
ATAACTTTTACTAGATCTCTTGAATCTGCTGTTCTTGAGGATGTATTTTCCTAAAATACAATATAAAATATATTAAAATTCAAATATCATCCTTCAAACAGAATAATTAACTAGATGTGCAGATACCATGAAAACTTGCTTACCTTCTCCTTATCATAATTCAATTTTAACAAATCAAAATTTTTCTGTGCAGTTTCATCCTAAAGAGAAAATACTGATATAAGAATAGTGACTTTAACCGTGCCAGCACCATGATTACTCATCCCAGGAAAAGAGTCTGCTAACCTAGTCACAAGGGTGGAGATGGAACGCATGTACACTTAGAGTTGTGAGAGGAAATAGGCATTAAATGGGCAAAGTTTTCAAGTAAATGAAAAGAAAAATATTGTTCTGTGAAATGCCAAAATTCACAAAAAATTTTTTTGAACTAATAACAGCGATACAAAATGATGGACTGAATAAAACATTGATCTAAGATTTTTATAGATTATGATCATTTGCAAATTAAATTAGTGACAAATGTGGTGCAATTAGTATAACTGTTCAATGCGTATTATAGATTATGCAGCCCAATACAATCACCATTAAATATCTGCCTCCATTTACCCAAAATTATTTCCATTCACTCAGAAGAGTTAACATGAAAGAAAAAGTTTAATCACTGGTGCTTTACCAAAAACATTAACCTGAAAAATGCTGGAAACACTTATCATATCGGATATAATTTGTGGAAGAAAGCAGAGCTAAAACTTTGAGGTCTTCTACCTGCAACAATAACTCTGTTGCTCTTTTCACAGATGTTGCCTGACCAGATGTTTCAGTAGCCCAATCAGTGGCGGAAGCAGTGCACAGCGAGGCGGTTTCTCTCGGGTCTCTCACAGGTCGGCGGCGCTTGTTTAAAAAGTGAGCTTCGTGGGCGTACGGTGTCATTCCGGCAGCCCAATCAGTGGCAGGAGCAGCGCACAGAGAGGGGGTTTCTTACTGTGTCAGGGGTACTGTGTAGGTTAAATGGCCATTCATGCTGAATGTTGGAGTCGTGGGAGACACATCTTTTTTAGTATACAGTATTTATTTCTTTGCACTTTTAAAAATCTATTCAATATGCGTATACTGTACTTGATTTACTTATTTATTTATTTTTTCCTCTCTTCTATATTATGTATTGCATTGAACTGCCGCTGCTAAGTTAACAAATTTCATGTCATATGCTGGTGATAATAAACCTGACTCTGATTCTGAAAATGTTACACCTCAATGCACGGAGTATAAGAAATAAAATGGATGAAGTTGTTGCACTTCTAACCGATTGTCGGGTATGATATTGTGGCCACCACTGAATCATGGCTGAAGGATGGTTGTAGTTGAGAGCTGAATGTCTAAGGTTACACCTTGTATTGGAGGAGGAATAGGAAGGTAGGCAGAGGGGGTTGTGTGGCTCTGCTGGTAAAGAATGGCATCAAATCAGTAGAAAGATGTGACATAGCATCAGAAGAAGTTGAATCCTTGAGTTGAGTTAAGAAACTGCAAGGGTAAAAGGACCCTGGTGGCAGTTATATACAGGCCTCCAAACAGCAGCTGAGACATGGACTATAGATTACAAAAGGAAATAGAAAAGATGTGTCAAAAGAGCAATGCTATGATAGTCATTGAGAGATTTCAACATGCAAGTAGATTGGGAAAATCAGGTTGGTAATGGATCTCAAGAGAGCAAATTTGTTGAATACAAATGAGATGGCTTTTCAGAGCAGTTTGTCGTTAAGCCTACTTGAAGATCAGCTATACTGGATCGGATGTTACACAATGAACTGGAGGCGATTAGAGAGCTTAAGGTAAAGGAACCCTTAGGCAGTGATCACAATATGATTGAGTTCAACTTGAAATTTGATAGGGAGAAAGGAAAGTATGACGTAGCAGTATTTCGGTGGAGTAAAGGAAATTTACAGTGGTGTGAGAGAGGAGTTGGCCAAAGTAAATTGGAAGGAGATGCTGGCAAGGATGACAGCAGAGTAGCAGTGGCATGTGTTTCTGGGAAAAATAAGGGAGGTGCAGGATAGATGTATTTCAAAAACAAGGAAATACGCAAATTGGAAAATAGTACAACCGTGGTTGACAAGCGAAGCCAAAGCTAACGTAAAAGCAAAAGAGAGGGCATACAACAAAGCAAAAATTAGCGGGAAGACAGAGAATTGGGAAGCTTTTAAAAACCGACTAAAAGAATCATTAGGATGGAAAGGATGGAATATGAAAGCAAGCCAGCAATCAATATTGAGGTAGATAGAAAAAGCTTTTTCAAGTATATAAAAAAATAAAAGAGAGATGATAATGGATATAGGTGACAAAGGACAAGATAGGACAAAGACAGCATTGTTTCTTTAAGGGCAATATTATAATAGTCATTTTAGTCACTTTCTGTAGGTTTTTAAAAGCTTCCCAATCTTCTATCTTCCCGCTAATTTTTGCTTTGTTGTATGCTTCCTTTGGTTTTACATTAACCTTGACTTCCCTTGTCAGCCACGGATGTACTATTTTCCAATTTAAGTATATCCTGATGAACCTGTTGGAATTTTTTGACGAGATTACAAGTAGGATAGATAAAGGGGATGCACTGGATGTTGTATATATGGACTTTCAGAAGGTCCTTGACAAGGTGTCACACATAAGGCTGCTTACCAAGTTAAGACTCCATGGCATTACAGGAACGGAGGCAACGGGTGGGAATGAAAGGATCCTTTTTTGGTTGGCTGCCAGTGACTAGTGGTGTTCTGCAGGGGTCCGTGTTGGGACCACTTTTTTTTATGCTGTATATCAATGATTTAGCTGATGAAATAGATGACCTTGTTGCCAAGTTTGCAGATGATACAAACATTGGTGGAGGGGCAGATTGTGTTACGGAAACAGGTAGGCTGCAGAAGGACTTGAAACAGATTTGGAGAATGGGCAGGAAAGTGGCAATTGAAATACAATGTTGGAAAATGCATGGTCATACACTTTGGTAGAAGAAATATATGTGCAGAACATTTTATGAATGGGAAGAAAAATCCAAAAATCCGATGCAAAGGGACTTGGGAGTCCTTGTGCAGAACACCCTTAAGGTTAACTTGCAGGCTGAGTCGGTGGTGAGGAAGGCAAATGCAATGTTAGCATTCATTTCAAGGTATCTAGAATACAAGACCAGGGATGTGATGCTGAGGCTTTAGAAGGCACTGATGAGGCCTCACCTTGAGTATTGTGAATAGATTTGGGATCCTCATCTAAGAAATGATATGCTGGCATTGGAGAGGGTCCAGAGGATGTCAACAAATTTGATTCTGGAAATGAAAGCGTTATCATATAGGGAGTGTTTGATGGCACTGGACCTGTACTCATTGGAATTTAGAAGGATGGGGGGGGGGGGTGGGATCTCATTATCTCATTGAAACCTTTCAAAGTTGAAAGGCCTAGACAGAGTAGATGTGGAAAGGATGTTTTCCATGGTGGCGGAGTCTAGAACAACAGGGCACAGCCTCAGGATAGAGGGGTGTCCATTTAAAACAGAGATGTAGAGAAATTTCTTAAGCCAAAGGGTGGTGAAACTGTAGAATTTGTTACCAGAGGCAGTTGTGGAGGCCAGGTCGTTGGGTGTATTTAAGGCAGAACCTGATAGGTTCTTGATTGGACACGGTTACGGGGGACTCAAAGGTTACGGGGAGAAGGCTGGGAAGTGGGGCTAAGAAGGGAAAAGAAGAATCAGCCATGATTGAATGGTGGAGCAGACTCAATGGGCCAAATGGCCTAATTCTGCTCCTATTTCTTATGGTCTTATGGTCAAATGCTTCCAATACTTTCCGTTTTTGCTTGATTTCTAGCACTTACATTTTAAAAAAAATTTTCTAGTCAGCTTCCATCTTGGACAATGCTAATCTTTCCAAAAGTATAGCTATGGCACTACATTTGACTTTACCACTGGGTTAGAATTGAAAAAATGCAGCCAGATCTTTCCAAAGTACAGTGGATTCCGGCTAATTGAGCTATCGGTTAATCGGGACAGCCACTTATATGGGACAACTCTTGAAGAACAGAACAAATCCAGAAAATTACCGGGATTCCTTTCATTTACTTGGGACACTATGCTGCTTAGTGAGGGCAGGAAACTTGCTGATCAAGGTCTAACTGGCATTAGTTGCGCACACTAGAATGGCCATTTGATGGTTAAAAACGAAATGTTTTTAAATAGCATCAGTTACCTGTGTTTGTATTCAAAAAGCAGTGATTTTTGTCACTGATAGTCAGCGAGAAATAAGCCGTAGGAAAATTCCGAACTGTTTTCAAGCATTCAGGCGTGCACATGCCAAAAACAACTGGGAGTGAAATTTAAATAATTTCACTACTTAAACAAGTTCAGAAATATGAAGAATTTGAAGGTATCTATTAACAATCATCTTGAAAGTTACAAAGAAAATGAAAATTTGAAGGATGCAATCATCAAAAGTATTGTATGAAGGCAGTCCATTATCTGCACTAAGGGTCTGCACTGATTTTGTTCATTGCGTACACTCGATGAATTCCTCCATTGATAACTATTAGGAACTAATACACAGTTTTATAGTACTGTAGTACTATTGGTAGTGTTCTAATTTATTCTGATTTCATTTAAATGCATAATTTGTTACTTAGTTTTTCCTTTTTATACCTTTTTCATTATTTCCATGAAAATTCGGCTAATTGGAGCATCCGCTTAATTGGGTCAAGATGTCCTAATGTGTCTCAATTAACCAGAATACACTATACTCAACCATAATTACAGTTCTAAACTATGTCTGATATATTATTTCTTCTTAGGTTGTTTCACCTTATACAAAGAGCACACAATTTCGATTTTATATTCTGTACAAATTTTATGAGATGCATATATTCTAACAAGGAAGGTGAAAAATCAAAATCAACCTGAGGGAGTTTTCCTAGAACTTCCATCTTGATTGGTTCCCGATAACCACTTATTAATAGCCATGAAATCCACCTAAGGAAATAAACAGATGGTTCATTTGCAGTGAGTGCAAACCTGTTAGCCAATTCCTATCAAGAAAGCTTTCACAAACATTCTAATCACTGGTTACTTGGCTGTTGGTGATGCCGGATGCCAATGGAATTGTACACACATTAAAAATAAAAGTTAGAACTGCTATCAAATGTCCTACAGTATATAGAAACATAGAAAATAGGAGCAGGAGTAGGCCATTCAGCCCTTCGAGCCTGCACCGCCATTTATTATGATCATGGCTGATCATCCAACTCAGAACCCCGCCCCAGCCTTCCCTCCATATCCCCTGATCCCCGTAGCCACAAGGGTCATATCTAACTCCCTCTTAAATATAGCCAATGAACTGGCCTCAACTGTTTCCTGTGGCAGAGAATTCCACAGATTCACCACTCTCTGTGTGAAGAAGTTTTTCCTAATCTCGGTCCTAAAAGGCTTCCCCTTTATCCTCAAACTGTGACACCTTGTTCTGGATTTCCCCAACATCGGGAACAATCTTCCTGCATCTAGCCTGTCCAATCCCTTTAGGATCTTATACGTTTCAATCAGATCCCCCCTCAATCTTCTAAATTCCAACGAGTACAAGCCCAGTTCATCCAGTCTTTCTTCATATGAAAGTCCTGCCATCCCAGGAATCAATCTGGTGAACCTTCTTTGTACTCCCTCTATGGCAAAGATGTCTTTCCTCAGATTAGGGGACCAAAACTGCACACAATACTCCAGGTGTGGTCTCACCAAGGCCTTGTACAACTGCAGTAGTACCTCCCTGCTCCTGTACTCAAATCCTCTCGCTATAAATGCCAGCATACCATTCGCCTTTTTCACCGCCTGCTGTACCTGCATGCCCACTTTCAATGACTGGTGTATAATGACACCCAGGTCTCGTTGCACCTCCCCTTTTCCTAATCGGTCACCATTCAGATAATAATCTGTTTTCCTATTTTTACTACCAAAGTGGATAACTTCACATTTATCCACATTAAATTGCATCTGCCATGAACTTGCCCACTCACCCAACCTATCCAAGTCACTCTGCATCCTCTTAGCATCCTCCTCACAGCTAACACTGCCACCCAGCTTCGTGTCATCCGCAAACTTGGAGATGCTGCATTTAATTCCCTCATCCAAGTCATTAATATATATTGTAAACAACTGGGGTCCCAGCACTGAGCCTTGCGGTACCCCACTAGTCACCGCCTGCCATTCTGAAAAGGTCCCGTTTATTCCCACTCTTTGCTTCCTGCCTGCTAACCAATTCTCCATCCACATCAATACCTTACCCCCAATACCGAGTGCCTTAAGTTTGCACACTAATCTCCTGTGTGGGTCCTTGTCAAAAGCCTTTTGAAAATCCAAATATACCACATCCACTGGTTCTCCCCTATCCACTCTACTAGTTACATCCTCAAAAAATTCTATGAGATTCGTCATACATGATTTTCCTTTCACAAATCCATGCTGACTTTGTCCAATGATTTCACCGCTTTCCAAATGTGCTGTTATCACATCTTTGATAACTGACTCCAGCAGTTTCCCCACCACCGACGTTAGGCTAACCGGTCTATAATTCCCTGGTTTCTCTCTCCCTCCTTTTTTAAAAAGTGGGGTTACATTAGCCACCCTCCAATCCTCAGGAACTAGTCCAGCATCTAACGAGTTTTGAAAAATTATCACTAATGCATCCACTATTTCTTGGGCTACTTCCTTAAGCACTCTAGAATGCAGACCATCTGGCCCTGGGGATTTATCTGCCTTCAATCCCTTCAATTTACTTAACACCACTTCCCTACTAACATGTATTTCCCTCAGTTCCTCCATCTCACTGGACCCTCTGTCCCCTACTATTTCTGGAAGATTACTTATGTCCTCCTTAGTGAAGACAGAACCAAAGTAATTATTCAATTGGTCTGCCATGTCCTTGCTCCCCATAATCAATTCACCTGTTTCTGTCGGTAGGGGACCTACATTTGTCTTTACCAGTCTTTTCCTTTTTACATATCTATAAAAGCTTTTACAGTCAGTTTTTATGTTCCCTGCCAGTTTTCTCTCATAATCTTTTTTCCCCTTCCTAATTAAGCCCTTTGTCCTCCTCTGCTGAACTCTGAATTTCTCCCAGTCCTCAGGTGAGCCACTTTCTCTGGCTAATTTGTATGCTTCTTCTTCTTTGGAATTGATACTATCCCTAATTTCTCTTGTCAGCCACGGGTGCACTACCTTCCTTGATTTATTCTTTTGCCAAACTGGGATGAACAATTGTTGTAGTTCATCCATGCAACCTTTAAATGCTTGCCATTGCATATCCACTGTCAATCCTTTAAGTGTCATTTGCCAGTCTATCTTAGCTAATTCACCTCTCATACCTTCAAAGTTACCCCTCTTTAAGTTCAGAACCTTTGTTTCTGAATTAACTATGTCACTCTCCATCTTAATGAAGAATTCCACCATATTATTGTCACTCTTACCCAAGGGGCCTCTCACGACAAGATTGCTAATTAACCCTTCCTCATTGCTCAAAACCCAGTCCAGAATAGCCTGCTCTCTAGTTGGTTCCTCGACATGTTGGTTCAAAAAACCATCCTGCATACATTCCAAGAAATCCTCTTCCTCAGCACCTTTACCAATTTGGTTCACCCAATCTACATGTAGATTGAAGTCACCCATTATAACTGCTGTTCCTTTATTGCACACATTTCTAATTTCCTGTTTAATACCATCTCCGACCTCACTACTACTGTTAGGTGGCCTGTACACAACTCCCACCAGCGTCTTCTGCGTCTTAGTGTTACGCAGCTCTACCCATATTGATTCCACATCTTCCTGGCTTATGTCCTTCCTTTCTATTGCGTTAATCTCTTCTATCTCTTCTTTAACCAGCAACGCCACCCCACCTCCCCTTCCTTCATGTCTATCCCTCCTGAATATTGAATATCCCTGAACGTTGAGCTCCCATCCTTGGTCACCCTGGGGCCATGTCTCTGTGATCCCAACTATATCATAATCATTAATAACAATCGGCACTTTCAATTCATCCACCTTATTACGAATGCTCCTTGCATTGACACACAAAGCCTTCAGGCGCTCTTTTACAACTCTCTTAGCCCTTATACAATTATGTTGAAAAGTGGCCCTTTTTAATGCTTGCCCTGGATTTGTCGGCCTGCCACTTTTACTTTTCTCCTTAGTACTTTTTGCTTCTACCCCCACTTTACACCCCTCTGTCTCTCTGCACTGGTTCCCATCCCCCTGTTGTGAACTAACCTCCTCACGCCTAGCCTCTTTAATTTGATTCCCACCCCCCAACCATTCTAGTTTAAAGTCACCTCAGTAGCCCTCGCTAATCTCCCTGCCAGGATATTGGTCCCCCTAGGATTCAAGTGTAACCCGTCCTTTTTGTACAGGTCACGCCTGTGCCAAAAGAGGTCCCAATGATCCAAAAACTTGAATCCCTGCCTCCTGCTCCAATCCCTCAGCCACACATTTATCCTCCACCTCATCGCATTCCTACTCTCACTATCGTGTGGCCGAGGCAGTAATCCCGAGATTACTACCTTTGCGGTCCTTTTTCTCAACTCCCTTCCTAGCTCCCTATATTCTCCTTTCAGGACCTCATCCCTTTTCCTACCTATGTCATTGGTACCTATATGTACCACGACCTCTGGCTCCTCACCCTCCCACTTCAGGATATCTTGGACACGATCAGAAATATCCCGGACCCTGGCACCAGGGAGGCAAACTACCATCCGGGTCTCTGGACTGCGTCCACAGAATCGCCTATCTGACCCTCTTACTATCGAGTCCCCTATCACAACTGCCCTCCTCTTCCTTGCCCTACCCTTCTGAGCTACAGGGCCAAACTCTGTGCCGGAGGCACGGCCACTGTCGCTTCCCCCGGGAAGGCTGTCCCCCCCAACAGTACTGAAACAGGAGTACCTATTGTTAAGGGGCACAGCCACCGGGGTACTCCCTATTACCTGACTCTTCCCCTTCCCCCTCCTAACCGTGACCCACTTGTCTGCCTCCCGTGGCCCCGGCGTGACCACCTGCCTGCAACTTCTCTCTATTAACTCCTCACTCTCCCTGACCAGACAAAGGTCATCGAGCTGCAGCTCCAGTTCCGTAATGCGGTCCCTTAGGAGCTGCATCTCGATGCACTTGGCGCAGATGTAGACGTCTGGGAGGCTTGGAGACTCCAGGGCCTCCCACATCCGACACCGAGAACAGCAAACTGCCCTCACACTCATACTGCCCCTCTCCTCAAATAACAACAGAAAATGAATGCCAAACCTTCCTCGCCTCGCCCACTTCCGCCTAAGCCCGTTGAGCCGAAGCCCTTAAGCCTTCACTCTGCTCCCGGCTCACTCCGCCGCCCGCAAACTACGCTGCCCGCTCTATGAGGCTCTGTTCCTTTTAAATCTGCCGTGCTGCACTGCCCGACGTCACACGCCTGCGCAGTCCCGCCTCTCAGAACACCATTGGAGAAAAAAAAATAACGAAAATTTCAAAAATGTCTTTCTCAGCACTCCCGCTCAGACTCTCAGACTCCTTCTTCGAATATTAAAGATTACTCCTACAATGCATTGAAAACATTTACACTACAGCATCAGTCTTGTTATATTGGCTTGAATTTATAATCTTAGACTGCAAAGACTTGACTTTGTGCAATGATCAAGTTTGGTGTTACACAATAATTCTACAACAGAGAAAATAATTAACTAGATTCTGATGTCTGCTTCTGAATAAGAATACTGTCTTGAGATCTGATAACATCATACACAAAGTGGCTTACCGAAATGTCACTGTTAGCCAGTAAACTGGTTGTGGTTTGGATATCTTGGTTCGAAAAGTAATCAGAGTTTCTACTCACCATCACTATTCCATATAGCACATATGGAGGAATGGGCTTATCTAAAATACCTTTCTAAGTCAAATAGCTACTTTCATTTAGTTTTATTCAAATATAGGGAGCATATGGGCAAAACACTAAGAGATACATCTTCACAATTGGCATGGAATAACACAATCAACTGAGCAAGAAAACAACCTATAGTTAAAGTTCTATATATGAAAACATAAGGGAATACAGGTCCATAATTCAATGACAGTGGCGTCACAGGTAGATATGGTCGCAAAGAGAGCTCTTGGCACATTGGCCTTCACAAATCAAAGTATTGCGTACAGGAGATGGGATGTTATGTTAAAGATGACCAAGACATAGGTGAGGCCAAATTTAGAGATTGTGTGCAGTTTTGGTCACTGACGTACGAGAAAGATGTAAATTAGGTTGAAAGAGTACAGAAAAAATTTACAAGGATGTTGCTGGTGTTGGATCTGGAGGACCTGAGTTGTTAGGAAAGATTAAATAGGTTTGGATTTTATTCCTTGGAATGTGAAAGACTGAGTGGAGATTTCATTGAGGTATACAGAACTATGAGGGGTACATATAAGGTAAATGCAAGCATGCTTTTTCCACTGAGGCTGGGTGGGACTTCAAATACAGGTGATGGGTTAAGGGAGAAAGGTGAAAAGTTTAAGGGAAACATGAGGGAAGTTTCTTTACTCATGAGGTCATGACAGTGTGGTATGAGCTGCCAGTGCAGGTGGTGCATAGGAGCACAATTTCAAAATTTAGGAGAAGTTTGGATCGGCACATGGATGGTAGGGTAGTTGTAATGGTAGGGGTAGGGAGGCAGGTCGATGGGAGTAAGCAGTTTAAATAGTTCAGCATGGGCTAGATGGGTCAAAGGGCCTGTTTCTATGCTGTACTTTCCAAGAACTCTATGACTCTAATTGTACAATAATATTTTTAAAATAGTAGACAACAAAATTTAGCATTTTTCTCTTACGTGTAGGTGATCTGTGACAAAATATTGACGTAAGGCTGATGAAATTTTTTTTCTGGGTCTTGTAGTTCTAAGGGTGGGATATCTCTGGAATACCCTGGACCATAATACCCCTAAAAGAAAGAAATTATACCAATTAACTCATTCTGCTACTTCTTAAGATTTCAAAACAATTGCCATCTTTCAATAGTACATAAAATAGATATAAAACTCTTTGCAACAGTAAACTTGGTAAATCTGAATACTCACAAAATACAATGTAGTGACGTGCTGTCACTTCAAAAGATCAACATGGAAGAAGTGCAGCTACTTAAATACATTTTAGAGAATAAAATAGTAGATTGCCAACAAATGCTATGCACTCATAACACTTTGTTTTCAATGCCTATTAATGAAAACTCAGCTTTTAAGTATTTAGTACTATAATCAAGGCAATAGCTAATCGATTAAATAGCTGTTATATTAATTGTGGTGGAAAATCGAAATTCATTAAAGGTTCATTGTACTCAGAGCAAATTCTAACCCCAACAACAACATGCCTCAGTCCCTTCAAAACTTCAACTATGGTAAACAATAGTTGTATTCTTCTTATTCCCACACAAGCAAAACTGCAGGCTGTCAATCTTGTGGTAATTTAAATTACATAAAGAGGTATAATGGCTCACAGTGAAAAATATAATAGAACAGATCACATGAACATAATTTGCCTTTTATAAAGTCATGCACTTTTTCTTTGAAATTATATTACAAGACATACCTTTTTAAAAAATATGCTGAGTTCCAGAATGACAAAGAGTCCATAGATTGAAGCCAAGGTACAGTCGAGGAGAAAAGTCAGATCACTGGTGATAAACCTCTGGGAATACATCTGATAAGCCTTCAACACACTAATGCTACAGGCAGCAGGCCAGTGAAATATAAAAAGCACCAAAAACATAGGTGCATTTGCATTTTCCGCAACATCATAGTAAACTATAGAAAGGATACATGAGACAAGTTGTGCCGCATCAGGTACATAAATAAATGGTCTGTCCAACTTCGAATACAACTGTGATAAAATGCCATCTGCCACAGCACAGGCTGATATAAAAATGTAGAAAAATGTTAATATCCATCGCACATTGTGCCATTGGAAATGAATCCAGCCTCTCAAACCTGTAGGGAATGTTGCAGGGGAACGTTGTCTGCACTTAATCACAACAACACCAATTACAGAACAGAACACAAATGTCAGATGTACAAGAAGGTTTACACCTTCACTGAAACAAACGTCTTTAATATGAGATTCCTCAGTTGGTTGAGAAGTATAGTTTTTGTGGGCAAGTCCACAAAATATAATAAAAGCATTTTCCATCTCAATTACTTCTTTTTGGTATTCATTCAATGCAAATGCAGCTTGTATTCTTTTATTTTCAAGTCACCTGTAAAAGAAAAATAAAGTAATTAATCAACTGAACAAAATACCTGTATTGCATTTCATTGAAAAATTTTCAAAGTAGCACGAGCATTTACTGCTAGAGGAAGGTACGCTGTACTGGTCATGTATTTTCTTTAATGAAACCATTCACTTGGTTTCTCAGTCATTTGTTATCTCAATGTGTAATCTGAGGTTAGCAGAACATCCTTATAATGCTCAGCATCATAGTTAATGAGGTCACTTCATGCACACTTGTCACTCAACAAAACAATTTTAAAACAGGAACTGAGTCAGCTTTCAATTGCGTCACTCACTTTGAGTTCTTAGCAGGGAAACAATGGTAGATGTGGTCTTTCTCAATAACTGAAATGAAATATGATTCTAATAAGATTTTAGAATCAGGGATGTTCTTCATCCAGAAAAAGCACATGAGAATTTTTAATGAAGAAAAAACCTCTGTACCTTTGGAACCTTCTTCACTGACAAATAATGTGAACAGAAATTGGATAGAAAGATCGAAATCAACAGCTTAAAACTAATCCTTTTGCCTAACATTTTTGTTTTGCATTGAGGATTAAAAGTGTCTGCGTCACTGATTAATGTGCTGTATTACTTTCTGAGGGGGCCAAGCAAAATCTTCTCCAGTGTTAATAAGTTCCTCAGATTGCGCAACAGTTATATTTCTTACCACAGCTTATGCAATGAGCTAAAGTGGCCTGCATTAACAAATGCTAACATTTTTCACAAATTGTGCAATATAATCTGATTGAATCTAGTAATGGAAACATTTTAATTTATATTGCCTTATTCTGAAGATGTCCAAAATGCTTCACAAATAATTTATTGACTACAACTGATTCATACATATTAAGGAGCATATTAAGGTCCATTGCGCCTAGTCCCATCTCCAGCCGTCTCGACTCTTGTCTTGCCACTGGATCCAGATGGGAATTGGGAAGAGAGAGCGAAGCTGATGCTGTGCGACTTCCCCTCACTTAAATCTAAATCATGCGCTAGTCTCGACACCATCAATGGTGTCAAGGTTTTCATCAACGACGACGATGGACGAACATATTAAGAATGAACAAACAGAAAATGAAATAAATAATTAATGTTTTTAATAGTACCATTTTATGAAGAATTTATCAAGAACATATACAGGAATAATATTCCTTCTTTGAATGCTATCATGAAAAATTTAGCTTCGTAACTATAGCAAATGCTCTCAGAGACGATTGGCTACATGTTGCTGTTAAAATGTCAGTAGTGCTAATGTTACCAATCCTTATTTATGCAAATAATGCACAACTTCAAGCAAATGGCAAAAAAGATGCTGCCAAAAATGTAATGATCAAAAAAATGCCCCAATACTAAATGCACTGAATAAAATGAAGTTGCTCTGCTGTACAATATAAAGTAACTAAACCAGCAGAGGAAGTTAACTTGTTCATTTCATTCTTAGCATCCTTTAAGACATCATGAAAATTAATTCCTGCTCATCAGCTGGAAAGTTTATTAATGCAAATTCTTATTTTATTTACTTTGCTTTTTGTGTTTTCCCCTCTTTACTTCTTTACAATTCTTTACCAGAATCTGCATGAGTCATCAATTCTTATTATGCTTTTTCTTTAACCCACATATTGTTCATTTCAAAATCCTTCTGTTGCTTCCGGTATTACTTGGCTGCTGTTCTGTTCACTTAAGCCCCGGGCATTCAATGCAGTAATCTCACCAATATCAACCTACCAATCAAGAAGTTTAAACATCTAAAAATTCAGGATAGATACAATGCAAGGATATACCCCTTCAGTGAATAATGAAATGCTTCTTTACTAAAGCAGAAAACCTGTTATTACATAATTCCTGCAGTACTTCTCCAATGTGTCACTTTAAAATAAGTAATGTAAAACTGAAGTACAGGCAATCCCCACATTATAGTTGCCTGGGTTAAGGAAATTCACCATTACAGAATTCAAAAATCACAATACAAAATTTTGAGATACAGTATAAAATTAGCTCTAAAATAAATCATGTGAAACATAGAAACATAGAAAATAGGTGCAGGAGTAGGCCATTCGGCCCTTCGAGCCTGCACCGCCATTCAGTATGATCATGGCTGATCATCCAACTCAGAACCCTGCACCAGCCTTCTCTCCATACCCCCTGATCCCTTTAGCCACAAGGGCCATATCTAACTCCCTCTTAAATATAGCCAATGAACTGGCCTCAACTGTTTCCTGTGGCAGAGAATACCACAGATTCACCACTCTCTGTGTGAAGAAGTTTTTCCTAATCTCGGTCCTAAAAGGCTTCCCCTTTATCCTCAAACTGTGACCCCTCGTTCTGGACTTCCCCAACATCGGGAACAATCTTCCTGCATCTAGCCTGTCCAATCCCTTTAGGATTTTATACGTTTCAATCAGATCCCCCCTCAATCTTCTAAATTCCAACGAGTACAAGCCTAGTTCATCCAGTCTTTCATCATATGAAAGTCCTGCCATCCCAGGAATCAATCTGGTGAACCTTCTTTGTACTCCCTCTATGGCAAGGATGTCTTTCCTCAGATTAGGGGACCAAAACTGCACACAATACTCCAGGTGTGGTCTCACCAAGGCCTTGTACAACTGTAGTAGTACCTCCCTGCTCCTGTACTCGAATCCTCTTGCTATGAATGCCAGCATACCATTCGCCTTTTTCACCGCCTGCTGTACCTGCATGCCCACTTTCAATGACTGGTGTATAATGACACCCAGGTCTCGTTGCACCTCCCCTTTTCCTAATCGGCCACCATTCAGATAATAATCTGTTTTCCTGTTTTTGCCACCAAAGTGGATAACTTCACATTTATCCACATTAAATTGCATCTGCCATGAACTTGCCCACTCACCTAACCTATCCAAGTCACCCTGCATCCTCTTAGCATCCTCCTCACAGCTAACACTGCCACCCAGCTTTGTGTCATCTGCAAACTTGGAGATGCTGCATTTAATTCCCTCATCCAAGTCATTAATATATATTGTAAACAACTGGGGTCCCAGCACTGAGCCTTGCGGTACCCCACTAGTCACTGCCTGCCATTCTGAAAAGGTCCCATTTATTCCCACTCTTTGCTTCCTGTCTGCCAACCAATTCTCTATCCACATCAATACCTTACCCCCAATACCGTGTGCTTTAAGTTTGCACACTAATCTCCTGTGTGGGACCTTGTCAAAAGCCTTTTGAAAATCCAAATATACCACATTCACTGGTTCTCCCCTATCCACTCTACTAGTTATATCCTCAAAAAATTCTATGAGATTCGTCAGACATGATTTTCCTTTCACAAATCCATGCTGACTTTGTCCAATGATTTCACTGCTTTCCAAATGTGCTGTTATCACATCTTTGATAACTGACTCTAGCAGTTTCCCCATCACTGATGTTAGGCTAACTGGTCTATAATTCCCTGGTTTCTCTCTCCCTCCTTTTTTAAAAAGTGGGGTTACATTAGCCACCCTCCAATTCTCAGGAAATAGTCCAGAATTTAAAGAGTTTTGAAAAATTATCACTAATGCATCCACTATTTCTTGGGCTACTTCCTTAAGCACTCTGGGATGCAGACCATCTGGCTCTGGGGATTTATCTGCCTTTAATCCCTTCAATTTACCTAACACCACTTCCCTACTAACATGTATTTCCCCCAGTTCCTCCATCTCACTGGACCCTCTGTCCCCTACTATTTCCGGAAGATTATTTATGTCCTCCTTAGTGAAGACAGAACCAAAGTAATTATTCAATTGGTCTGCCATGTCCTTGCTCCCCATAATCAATTCACCTGTTTCTGTCTGTAGGGGACCTACATTTGTCTTAACCAATCTTTTTCTTTTCACATATCTATAAAAGCTTTTACAGTCAGTTTTTAATTTCCCTGCCAGTTTTCTCTCATAATCTTTTTTCCCCTTCCTAATTAAGCCCTTTGTCCTCCTCTGCTGAACTCTAAATTTCTCCCAGTCCTCAGGTGAGCCACTTTTTCTGGCTAGTTTGTATGCTTCTTCTTTGGAATTGATACTATCTCTAATTTCCCTTGTCAGCCACGGGTGCACTACCTTCCTTAATTTATTCTTTTGCCAAACTGGGATGAACAATTGTTGTAGTTCATCCATGCGATCTTTAAATGCTTGCCATTGCATATCCACCGTCAGCCCTTTAAGTGTCATTTGCCAGTCTATCTTAGCTAATTCATGTCTCATACCTTAAAAGTTACCCTTCTTTAAGTTCAGAACCTTTGTTTCTGAATTAACTATGTCACTCTCCATCTTAATGAAGAATTCCACCATATTATGGTCACTCTTACCCAAGGGGCCTCTCACGACAAGATTGCTAATTAACCCTTCCTCATTGTTCAATACCTGGTCTAGAATAGCCTGCTCTCTAGTTGGTTCCTCGACATGTTGGTTCAAAAAACCATCCCGCATACATTACAAGAAATCCTCTTCCTCAGCACCCTTAACAATTTGGTTCACCCAATCCACATGTAGATTGAAGTCAACCATTATAACTGCTGTTCCTTTATTGCACACATTTCTAATTTCATGTTTAATACCATCCCCAACCTCACTACTACTGTTAGGTGGCCTGTACACAACTCCCACCAGCGTTTTCTGCCCCTTAATGTTATGCAGCTCTACCCATATTGATTCCACATCCTCCCGGCGAATGTCCTTCCTTTCTATTGCGTTAATCTCCTCTCTAACCAGCAACGCCACCCCACCTCCTTTTCTTTCATGTCTATCCCTCCTGAATATTGAATATCCCTGAATGTTGAGCTCCCATCCTTGGTCACCCTGGAGCCATGTCTCTGTGATCCCAACTACATAATATTCATTAATAACAATCTGCACTTTTAATTCATTCACCTTGTTACGAATGCTCCTTGCATTGACACACAAAACCTTTAGGCGCGCTTTTACAACTCTCTTAGCCCTTATACAATTATATTGAAAAGTGGCCCTTTTCTGCAAATTTTCTGCAAAACACTGCAAATTTACTTTGTATATCTCCTGTTTTTTTTGACATGTGTGTAGAGGATGTCAAATGCTTAGAAAGAGGTGACATTGGATCAGAATATGTAGAATCCTTGTGGGTAGAGTTAAGACATTGCAAGGGTAAAGACACCCAGATGGGAGTTATATACAGGCCTTCAAAAGGTAGCTAGGATGTGGGATACAAATTGCACTGGGAGATAGAAAAGTCATGTAAAAATGGCAAAGTTGCAATAGGCATGGGGACTTCACTAAGCAAGGAGATGAGGAAAGTCAGGTTGGTTGTAGATCCCAAAACAGGGAATTTGTAGAATGCCTGCAAGATGGCTTTTTAGAACAACTTGTGTCTGAGCCCACTAGGGAAAGGGCAATTTTGTATTGGGTGTTGTGCAGTGAACCAGATTTGATTAGGGAGCTGAAGGTAATGGGACCCTTAGGAGACAGTGATCATAATATGATAGAATTCACTCTGCAGTTTGAGAGGGAGAGGCTAAAGACAGACAGAACATTTATACAGTGGAGTAAAGAGAATCACAGAGATATGAGAGAGGAACTAGCGAAAGTTGATCGGAAAGGAATATGAGCAGGGATTACAGCAAAACAGCAATGGCTGGAGTTTCTGGGAGCAACTTGGAAAACACAGGATAGACACATTCCAAAGATTAAGTTTTCTAACAGGAGGATGAGGGAACAATGGTTGACAAGGGAGGTCAAAGGCAGCAGAAAAGGAAAAGGGAGGGCATATAATATAACAAAAATTAGTGGGAAGTTAGAGAATTGGGAAGCTTTAAAAACCAACAGAGGGCAACTAAAACAAAACCATAAGGAAAGAAAAGACGAAATATTAAGGTAAGCTAGCCAACAATATAAAAGAGGATACAAAAAGCTTTTCAGATATATAGAGTAAAAGAGAGATGGGATTGGAAAATGATGCTGGAGTGGTTATAATGGGGACAAAAATATGGTGTACAAACTTAGTAAGTACTGTGCATCAGTCTTCCCTGTGGAATACACTAGCACAATGGTAGAAATTCGGGAGTGTCTGGGGGCAGAGGTGAGTGTACTTGCTGTTACCAAGGAGCAGGTACTTGAGGTGCTAAAAAGTCTGAAGGTAGTTAAGTCACCTAGACCAGATGAACTATGCCCCAGAGTACTGAAAAAGGTAGCAAAGTGATTGCTGAGGCACTAGCAGTGATCTTTCAAGAATCACTAAATTCTGGAATGATTCAGGAAGACTGGAAATTGCAAATGTCACTCCACTTTTTCGGAAGGGAGGGTGGCAGAAGAAAGGAAATTATTGGCCAGTTAGCCTGACGTCAGTGTATGGGAAGCTGTTGGAGCCCATTATTAAGAATGAGATTTCAGGGTACTTGGAGGCACATGATAAAATTGGCCAAAGTCAGCATGGTTTCCTTAAGGGAAAATCTTGTCTGACAATTCTATTGGAATTCTTTGAAGAAATAACAGGATAGACAATTGAGAGTCAGGTGATGTTGTTTTACTTGGCTTTGAAGAAGGCCTTGACAAGATGCAGCACACGAGGCTGCTTAACCAGATAAGAGCCATTGTAGTACAGGGGAGATACTAGCATGGACAGAAGATTGGCTGAACTGGCAGGAAGCAAAGAATGGGAATAAAGGGGGCCTTTTCTAGTTGGCTGCTGGTGACTAGTGGTGTTCCACAGGGAGAAGTGTTGCAGCCTTTTCTTTTCATGTTATATACCAATCATTTGGATGACAGAATAGATGGCTTTGTGGCCAAGTTTGTGGAATAGTGCCGCAGCAACAACCTGGCACTCAACATGAGTAAAACAAAAGAGCTGATTGTGGACTTCAGGAAGGGTGAAACTAAGGAACACATACCAATCCTCATAGAGGGATCAGAAGTGGAGAGAGTGAGCAGCTTCAAGTTCCTGGGTATCAAGATCTCTGAGGATCTAACCTGGTCCCAACATAGTGATGTAGTCATAAAGAAGGCAAGACAGTGGCTATATTAGGAGTTTGAAGAGATTTGGCATGTCAACAAATACACTCAAAAACTTATATGGTTGTACCGTGGAGAGCATTCTGACAGGCTGCATCACTATCTGGTATGCAGGGGCTACTGCACAGGACTGATAGAAGCTGCAGAAGGTTGTAAATCTAGTCAGCTCCATCTTGGGCACTAGCCTACAAAGTATCCAGGACATCTTTAGGGAGCGGTATCTCAGAAAGGCAGTGTCCATTATTAAAGACCTCCAGTACCCAGGGCATGCCCTTTTCTCACTGTTACCATCAGGTAGGAGGTACAGAAGCCTGAAGGCACACACTCAGTGATTCAGGAACAGCTTCTTCCCCTCTGTCATCCGATTCCTAAATGGCCATTGAAGCTTTGGACACTATCTCACTTTTTTTAAATATACAGTATTTCTGTTTTTGCACATTTTTTAAATAATCTATTCAATATACTTACTGGAGTTACTTGTTAATTTATTATGTTTCATTTTATTTATTATTTTTTTTCTCTCTCTGTTAGATTACATATTGCTATGTAGCTGCTGCAAAGTTAACAAATTTCACGTCACATGCCGGTGATAATAAACCTGATTCTAATTCTGATTCTGACATTACAAAGATAGGTGGAGGGGCAGGTGGTGTTGAGGAAGCAGGAAGTCTGCAGAAGGACTTAGGCAGATTAAGAGACCGGCAAAGAAGTGGCAGATGGAATACAGTGCAAGGATGTGTATGGTCATACACTTTGGTGGAGGGCATAAAGGCATTGACTATTTTCTAAATGGGGAGAAACTTTAAAAGTCAGATGTGCAAAGGGACTTGGGAGTTCTCGTGCAGAATTCCTGAAAGGTTAACTTGCAGATTGAATCACGGTAAGGAAGGCAGATGCGAAGTTTGCCCTAATTTTGAGAGGACAAGAATATAACAGCAAGGGTGTAAGCTGTGGCTTTATTCGACATTGGTCAGACCACACTCGAAGCATTGTGAACAGCTTTAGGCCCCTTATCTAAGAAAGGATGTGCTGACATTGGAGAGGGTTCAGAGGAGGTTCACGGGCTCTGGGCCTGTACTCACTGGAGTTCAGAAGAATGGGGGCGAGGTGTGAATCTCATTGTAACCTATCAAAGAAAAAGTGAATGTGGATTGGATGTTTTGTATAATGGGGGAGTCTAGGACCAGGAGGTACAGCCTGAAAATGGAGGAACACCCATTTAGAAAAGAGATGAGGGGGGAATTTCTTTAGTCAGAGGGTAGTGAATCAGTGGAATTCATTGCTACAGACAGCTATGAAGGTCAAATTATTGGGTACATTTAAAGTGGAGGTTGGTAGGTTCTTGATTAGTCAGGGTGTGAAATGTTACAGAGAGAAGGCAGGAGAATGGGGAGAGAGTGATAATAAACCAGCCATGATGGATTGGCAGAACAGACTCGATGGGCTGAATGGCCCAATACTCTGATGTGGCTTCACATTATGGAAAATCATGATAAAGCCCTTGTTCTTGGAACGATTTTCTAACTCATCACAGAATCCCACTGAAGGCGAGATTCTGATGCCTTTACAGACATACTGTTCAGTTCATCCCCACAACTGCTCTGCTTTCTCCTCTAGTCCTTTCTCTAATGTTGCCATTTGTTCTTACAATATGGTGGCCCTTGCAGGGAAAACAGGATGAACAGAAAGTGAAGCCACCATGGCAGGATATATGTGCAATCTGAGATTAGTACAGAGAGGCAGCAGAATGGTGGGAGAAAGGAAAATGAAGAATAAAGGGAGAAGGGATATGGAAGATAGAGTTCAGGAAGGAGTACACGGATAGACTGATTCAGGTCAGTATTAAGGAGGAGGAGGTGTTAGATGTTATGATAAACACAAGGATTAACAAATCCCCAGGTCTGCATGAGATCTATCCCAGGTGCTATGAGAAGCAAAGGGTGAGGCCCTAACTGAAACTTCTACATCTTCTGAGCTACGTCTTACTGTTCCCTTATACAAGAAGCACAGCAGAGTTAAACCAGGAACTACAGGACAGTGAGCCTTATGTCAGCAGTAAGGAAATTATAAAATAGTTATAAAATGTTAATGGATTGGATTTATGTTCATTTGGAAAGGCATAGTTTGATCAGGTATATTAAGTATGGCATTGTGTGGGGTAAGATCCTACCTCACTCATTTAATCGTCTTTTGAGGAGGTAACCCAAGAAAATTGATGAAGGCAGGACAGAAGATGTCGTCTATATGGAGTTTAGTAGAAGAATAGCGTATAGCCTTGGTCGACAGTGGCTATATTTTATTAGGAATTTGAGGAGATTCGTTATGTCAACAAAAACACTTGCACATTTCTACAGATAAGAAAGCGGAGCTTAGGAGGGTTAATGGTGCCTAACGGCGACTCCTTTGTTTGCACCTTTGGAAACAGCTCTATTTCCATCTTTCATATCTCTATTTTCCCCTTTCAAGGTTCTTTCGAAGACCCTGACCTGGAGTTATATGCTGACTACGGTTCTTTGCAGGAACAGGACCCACTCTTGGGGTTTCACAACCAACCATTGTTATTCGGCACACTAAAGGCTCGAATTCAGAAGCCTAGGATCTCGGGGCTCTGGAGACAAGAGGATTGAGGGTCAGTGACGTGACAGGAGATCCGTGTGTCGTCAGGGGAATTGGAATATCTGCAGTTGTGTGCCCAGTTTTTTGGGTACGGTGCTCAAAAAAAGTAACGTGGTGGACTTCCAACATCAGGAACCCAGCGAATTGTTTGTTATGTCTCCCCGCTCGCCGGGAAAATGGGGACACCTCTTTTTCCCTAATTAGGGAGAGAGAGAACCTGTGGTATGTTGAATACCGGGTGAAAGGGAAAGTCTTTGGGGTAACTGCAAGTCTATGTCGTTGCTGTTGCTTTGCTCGTGCTTGAGTGCCTGGTGGTGGTGCCGATGCTTTTTTTGCCAGTGAGGGGAGGGGGAATTGTTGCTCGCTGCTGCTTATGGGCGGGAGGGGGGAGCTGAGGGGGGACTTTGGGGTTCTAACATTTAACTGCTGTTCATTCTTTGGAGCACACCTCTGTTTTTGTGGATGGTTGCGAAGAAAAAGCATTTCAGGATGTATACTGTATACATTTCTCTGACATTAAATTGTATTTTTGAACCTTTGCGATGTACCATGGAGTGCATTCTAACTGGCTGCACTGTCATCTAGTATGGGGAGGGGTAGCTTCTGCACAGGATTGAAGTAAGTTGCAGAGAGTTATAAACTTAGTCAGCTCCATCATGGTCACTAGCCTCCATAGTATCCAGGACACCTTCAAGGAACGTTGCCTCAAAAAGGCGGCACCAATTATTAAGGACCCCCATCACCTAGGTCATGCCTTGTTGTCATTGTTACCATCAGGAAGTAGGTACAGAAGCCTGAAGGCACACACTCAATGAGTCAGGAACAGTTTCTTACCCCTCTACCATCGGTTTTCTAAAGTACAGTTCCAACACGATATTCAAGTTTGCTGATGACATCATTGTATCAAAGATACAGCCACAACAAACAGGAGGGAGATTGAAAATTTGGCTCAGTGATGTCATAACAACAACCTCCCACTCAATGTCAGCAGGACTAAGGAATTGATAGTAGACTTCAAGGGAGGGAGACCAGAGGTCCATGAGCCAGTCCTCATTGAAGGATCAGTAACTTCAAATTCCTGGGCGTTACTGTCTCCAAGGAGCTGTCCTGGATCCATCATATAAATTTAATTGCCTAAGAAAGCACACCAGTGCCTCTATTTCCTTAGGAGACTGCAGAGATTCAGCAGATCACCAAAAAACCTTGACAACCTTCTATAGGTGTGTAGTGGAAAGTGTATTGGCCTGGTGTGGGAACACCAATGCCTTTGAATGGAAAATCCTACAAAAGGTAGTGGATTCAGCCCAGCACATCATGGTCAAAGCCCTCCCAGCCACTGAGCAGATCTACATGAAATGTTGTCATTGGAAAGCAGCATCCATTTTCAAAGATCCTCACCACCCAGCTCATGCTCTTTTCTCACTGCTGCCATCGGGTAGAAGATACAAGTACCTCAGAACTCACAATGCCAGGTTCAAGAACAGTTACTATCAACTATCAGGCTCTTGAACAAAAGGGGATAACTATACTCATCTATTGAGATGTTCCCACAACCAATGATTTCACTTTAAGGATTCTTTATCTTGTTTTTTCATACTCTTGTTATTTATTGGTACAGTATTAATTTATACTTGCACAGTTTGTTGTCTTCTATGCTCTTGTTCTTTCATTGTTCCTGTTTACAGTTACTATTCTATAGATTTTGAGTTGAGTAGGCCCAAGCATCTAAAGTCTAGAAGAATGAGAGGAGGCCTCACTAAAATGTAGAGATGTCTTAAAATGGCCTGACAAGCCAGGTGCAAAGATGTTTTCTCTGCTGACAACTCTAGGATCAGGAGGCACAATTTCACAATGAGGGGTGTTAACTGTTTTTGGCTGAAATGTGAAAAAATGTCTTCACTATGGTGTTAGTGAACATTTGGAATTCTTTACCCAACAAACCTCTGATGCCTCAGTCCTTATGTTCATTCAAAACACAGATTGCTAGATTTCTGAACATTAAGATATTAAAGGATTTGGGAACATTACAGAAAAATAGTGCAGAGGTGAAAGGTCAGCCATGATCACAATAAAGGGCAAAGTGGACTCCAAGGGCCAGATGGCCTTCTGCTTATGTTCTTCTGCTTCAACTTCAAGACATGGCCAAACTGATTATAACCTACGTTTGTACATTCCGACCTAGCTCCCAGTGACCTGCACCTCTTTACTTATCCAAAAATCCGTCAATGTTATCTTAAAACTATTCAAAAATTACATTTATAAGACCCTTTGATGATGAGAGTTCCAAAGACTCATGCCCTCAAAAATGGGTGCCATTTTACTTTTAATCAGTGACCCATACATAGTTCTATTTTCTCCCACAAGGAAGCCTCCTTCCCACATCTATCCTGTAACTATCCCCGAGTATCTTATATGCTTAAATCAAGTTGCCCCTCGCTCTTTCAGATTCCCAGCCTATTCAATCATAATAGTCACCAATAGGTGGCACGGTGAGGCAGTGGTTAATACCCTGTGGAGGGTAATCTAAATGTTCATGTATTTGGTGAAAAATCAAGTTGGAGTCATTGCTGCTCCTCATCACTGAGCAGAAGGCAGGAAAGAGGTGCTCCACCTCTTCGAGCACTTATTTATAATTTAGTGAGAGGTTTTAACAAATATTAAATGTGTGGTTTGTGATTCATTCCTGAAAATGCCTATTGTTAGATGAATATTTACAGTTTGTCAGTGTCAACAATGCAATAAATTCAGAACTGTAATTTATTTAAATATTTATCTTGCTGGGATCTTCTGCATGTGTCTCTGAATCTCCTTTTCACATTCTCTTCCTCTCTTTTATCACATATATCAAAAAATATTTAGGTGAAAACCCGAAGCGTTACTACATTTCTTTTAAAGGAGCTGAATTCTGAAAGAGTAAGTACATTTAACTATACTTAGTTATATAGTCCGACAAATTTCCATCAAAACATAGCATTGGACTTATAAATACATAAAAGTTTTCCACTGTATCACAGTAATTAATCTAGATTTCTGCCCATGACTACTGAAATTAGTTACAACTGCCCACTCAAGGTTTATCCTCTAATAATCTTTCACTGCAGACTCAGAGGTTAAAGTTCACATCTAGTACTTCCACATAGAAAAACTACAGCACAGAAACAGGCCTTTTGGCCCTTCTTGCCTGTGCCGAACCATTTTCTGCCTAGTCCCACTGGCCTGCACAGGGACCATATCCCTCCATACACCTCCCATCCATGTATCTGTCCAATTTATTCTTAAATGTTAAAAAAGAACCCGCATTTACCACCTCGTCTGGCAGCTCATTCCACACTCCCACCACTCTCTGTGTGAAGAAGCCCCCCCTAATGTTCCCTTTAAACTTTTCCCCCCTCACCCTTAACCCATGTCCTCTGGTTTTTTTCTCCCCTTGCCTTAGTGGAAAAAGCCTGCTTGCATTCACTCTATCTATACCCATCATAATTTTATATACCTTTATCAAATCTCCCCTCATTCTTCTACGCTCCAGGGAATAAAGTCCTAACCTATTCAACCTTTCTCTGTAACTGAGTTTCTCAAGTCCCGGCAACATCCTTGTAAACCTTCTCTGCACTCTTTCAACCTTATTAATATCCTTCTTGTAATTTGGTGACCAAAACTGAACACAATACTCCAGATTCAGCCTCACCAATGCCTTATACAACCTCATCATAACACTCCAGCTCTTATACTTAATACTTTGATTAATAAAGGCCAATGTACCAAAAGCTCTCTTTATGACCCTATCTACCTATGATGCCACTTTTAGGGAATTTTGTATCTGTATTCCCAGATCCCTCTGTTCTACTGCACTCCTCAGTGCCTTACCATTAACCCTGTATGTTCTACCTTGCTTTGTCCTTCCAAAGTGCAATACCTCACAGTTGTCTGTATTAAACTCCATCTGCCATTTTTCAGCCCATTTTTCCAGCTGGTCCAAATCCCTCCGCAAGCTTTGAAAACCTTCCTCACTGTCCGCTACACCTCCAATCTTTGTATCATCAGCAAATTTGCTGATCCAATTTACCACATTATCATCCAGATCATTGATATAGATGACAAATAACAATGGACCCAGCACTGATCCCTGTGGCACACCACTAGTCACAGGCCTCCACTCTGAGAAGCAATCCTCTACAACCACTCTTTAGCTTCTTCCATTGAGCCAATGTCTAATCCAATTTACCACCCCTCCATGTATACCTAGCGACTGAATTTTCCTAACTAACCTCCCATGCGGGACCTTGTCAAAGGCCTTACTGAAGTCCATGTAGACAACATCCACTGCCTTCCCTTCATCCACTTTCCTGGTAACCTCCTCGAAAAACTCCAATAGATTGGTCAAACATGACCTACCACGCACAAAGCCATATTGACTCTCCCTAATAAGTCCCTGTCTATCCAAATGCTTGTAGATTCTGTCTCTTAGTACTCCCTCCAATAACTTACCCACTACCGACGTCAAACTTACCGGCCTATAATTTCCTGGATTACTTTTCAATCCTTTTTTAAACAGAACAACATGAGCCACTCTCCAATCCTCCGGCACCTCACTCGTAGACACCGACATTTTAAATATATCTGCCAGGGCCCCTGCAATTTCAACACTAGTCTCCTTCAAGGTCTGAGGGAATACCCTGTCAGGTCTTGGGGATTTATCTGCTTTAATTTGCCTCAAGATAGCAAGCACCTCCTCCTTTTCAATCTGTACAGTTTCCATGATCTCACTACTTGTTTCCCTTAATTCCATAGACTTCATGCCAGTTTCCTTAGTAAATACAGACGCAAAAAACCCATTTAAGATCTCCCCTACTTGTTTTGGTTCCGCACATAGCCGACCACTCTGATCTTCAAGAGGACCAATTTTATCCCTTACAATCTTTTTACTGTTAATATACCTATAAAAGCTCTTTGGATTATCCTTCACTTTGACTGCCAAGGCAACCTCATGTCTTCTTTTAGCCCTCCTGATTTCCTTCTTAAGTATTTTCTTGCACTTTTTATACTCCTCAAGCACCTTATTTACTCCCTGTTTCCTATACATGTCATACAACTCTCTTCTTCTTTACCAGAGTTGCAATATCCCTTGAGAACCAAGGTTCCTTATTCCTATTCACTTTGGCTTTAATCCTGACAGGAACATACAAGCTCTGCACTCTCAAAATTTCTCCTTTGAAGGCTTCCCACTTACCGATCACATCCTTGCCAGAGAACAACCTGTCCCAATCCACGCTTTTTAGATCCTTTCTCATTTCTTCAAATTTGGCCTTCTTCCAGTTTAGAATCTCAACCCTAGGACCAGATCTATCTTTATCCATGATCAAGTTGAAACTAATGGTGTTATGATCACTGGAACCAAAGTGCTCCCCTACACACACTTCCGTCACTTGTTCTAACTCGTTTCCTAACAGGAGATCTAATATCGCAGTCCCTCTAGTTGGTACCTCTATATATTGATTTAGAAAACTTTCCTGATGGTGTAAAAATGAACCACAAACACTTTAGACTTAGGGACAGTATAAAATGCTTAATTTTTTTAACAAGCAGTATTGAAATTTATTAGCGATAGGAATTCAATATTAACATAATGAGCAATTTAGTAAAGGAGATTCAGAAAGCCAATTGTTAAAACAGGGCTAGAATAATAACAATTGTTAAGATCAAATGATTTGTGGTTTTGCAAGATTTGCAAAGTCATTTCAGCACAAAAGTGAGTAAGAGGAATCAATGGATAATGCCACAATACTATGGTAAAAAGATGTGGCATGGCAAAGGATTGGAGGACAGTGATAGAGGAGGAACTGAGTAGGATCTAATAGCAGTTATGGAGTAAAACTTGATGGTGGAAGAGGAGGTGATCAGTGATTTTAAAAGGATGTTGGTTCGACTTCTAAGGGAAATAAACTTGCAGGCCTATAAGAATATAGAAAATGGGATTAACTGAATTGTTGTATAGACATCTGGCATAGGCTTGATGGGCTGAATGGCCACCTTCAGTATTGTAATGACTGATTCTATGCCTAATAATTAGAAATAATTAGCAATCTTTGAGTAATGAATGTTCTGAGAACAGTGATCATAATGTGGCAGAACTTTATATTCACTTAAATACTAGATGAAGAGCAAGCTGGAAAATCAGATTAGAAAGGTATGACAGCAGATGAGCAGTAGTGGATACAAAGAAATATTTCATAGTTGTTAATGAATTTACAGTATATTGAGAAGTGAAGATTACATGAGAAAAGATGCATCTGTTGCTAAAGTTAAGAATAGCATAACAATAGAAGTTTTATAATACTGTAAAGAGTAATTATAGGCCTGAGGATTTGGAGAAATTTAGAAAAATAAAATATCGAGTAAGATAAAAACAAATTTCTGCCCAGAAGCTATCAAGAAATAGAAACAGATTATAAAAAGGAAGAAGGTAGCAAAAATTTGGGTTCATTTGAAGCCAAGTCAGATTTATTTGTGAGAAAGAAGGATGTGGTAGATTCATTATATCCTCTTTTGCAATAAAGCATAACGCATAATGAAAACTTACTAAAATAGCAGGTAATCAAAAAGGGCAAAATAAATGACCACATTGAAACAATTAAATTTACGTGAGCAAAGTATTAAAAAATTAATGGTCAAGATTGGTATAGATTTTGTCTTGTTGAGTGGAAGTCCTATCCTCTTGAATATTTCAATGAATGAGCTGACAATAGTTGGATGTTTGGCCCCTGAGCATTTGAAAACTGGAAAGTCATCTCCATATAGCAGCATAGAGGAGTTAGAATGCAGGGTAATTATGGGAAAGATTGAAGGGAAGAAAGCAAGAGGAAGGCAAAAACAAATGATGATGGAGACAACAGGAATTCTGCAGATGCTGGAAATTCAAGCAACACACATCAAAGTTGCTGGTGAACGCAGCAGGCCAGGCAGCATCTGTAGGAAGAGGTGCAGTCGACGTTTCAGGCCGAGACCCTTCGTCAGGACTAACTGAAGGAAGAGTGAGTAAGGGATTTGAAAGTTGGAGGGGGAGGGGGAGGGGTTAGATGCAAAATAATAGGAGAAGACAGGAAGGGGTGGGATAGAGCCAAGAGCTGGACAGGTGATAGGCAAAAGGGGATACGAGAGGATCATGGGACAGGAGGTCCGGGAAGAAAGACAAGGGGGGGGGGACCCAGAGGATGGGCAAGAGGTATATTCAGAGGGACAGAGGGAGAAAAAGGAGAGTGAGAGAAAGAATGTGTGCATAAAAATAAGTAACAGATGGGATACGAGGGGGAGGTGGGGCCTTAGCAGAAGTTAGAGAAGTCGATGTTCATGCCATCAGGTTGGAGGCTACCCAGACGGAATATAAGGTGTTGTTCCTCCAACCTGAGTGTGGCTTTATCTTTACAGTAGAGGAGGCCGTGGATAGACATGTCAGAATGGGAATGGGATGTGGAATTAAAATGAGTGGCCACTGGGAGATCCTGCTTTCTCTGGCAGACAGAGCGTAGATGTTCAGCAAAGCGGTCTCCCAGTCTGCGTCGGGTCCTCTTGCCCATCCTCTGGGTCCCCCCCGCCTTGTCTTTCTTCCCGGACCTCCTGTCCCATGATCCTCTCGTATCCCCTTTTGCCTATCACCTGTCCAGCTCTTGGCTCCATCCCTCCCCCTCCTGTCTTCTCCTATCATTTTGGATCTCCCCCTCCCCCTCCAACTTTCAAATCCCTTACTCACTCTTCCTTCAGTTAGTCCTGACGAAGGGTCTCAGCCTGAAACGTCGACTGTACCTCTTCCTACAGATGCTGCCTGGCCTGCTGTGTTCACCAGCAACTTTGATGTGTGTTGCTTGATGATGGAGACAGCAGCTAGAGAACTGGAAATGAATACATAGAAACATAGAAAATAGGTGCAGGAGTAGGCCATTTGGCCCTTCGAACCTGCACCGCCATTCAGTATGATCATGACTGATCATCCAACTCAGAAACCTGTACCTGCCTTCTCTCCATACCCTCTGACCCCTTTAGCCACAAGGGCCATATCTAACTCCCTCTTAAATATAGCCAATGAACTGGCCTCAACTGTTTCCTGTGACAGAGAATTCCACAGATTCACCACTCTCTGTGTGAAGAAGTTTTTCCTCATCTCGGTCCTAAAAGGCTTCCCTTTATCCTCAGACTGTGATCCCTTGTTCTGGACTTCCCCAACATCGGGAACAATCTTCCTGCATCTAGCCTGTCCAATCCCTCTAGAGTTTTATACGTTTCAATCAGATCCAATACCAATGAATTGATCTACTTGACCCGAAACAGGAGTGTGTGGGCCATGGCAGTCAAAGCTCAAACTGGGCACGGCACCTGATGATGATGATGATAGCAGCCTGATAATTGAGGCTTAGTTCTGGGGTGCAGTTGCAACCTCAAGGCATTGGAACACTACCACCATGCTGCAATGCAAAATCCTTCCAATTCACTGGAAGAAAATGTGAAGCAACAGGATGCCTGACCGGCTCCCAAGAAGTTGTTTTATCATGGGAAGAGATTACCAAGTTGTCCAAGGAGGAAGATGATGAGGGAAAATGTAGAAGGGCAAAGCATCTCGCTATTGCTATTCTGGAAACACAATACTAAAATCATATGTAGCAAAGGCAAATGTAATGTTGATTTTCATATAATTGAATATGAGAGTGAAGGAATCTAGCTGTAACTGTGCAGGGTTTCGGTGCAGTCACGCTTGGAGTTTCCTGTACAGTTAAAGTTTCCATACTTAAAGTTAGGATATATTTGTAGTACGTTGATTCTCAGGGTGAGAGTGTTGACTTACAAGATTGGGAAGAATGGCACTGCAATCTCTGGAGATTAGAAGGACAAAGTTGTCACACTAAAACACAGGTTTCTGAGTGGACCCTGATAAGGTAGGTGCTTTCTCTGGCGGGGGTTAACCTAGAACAAGTG
Source organism: Mobula hypostoma (assembly GCF_963921235.1). Classification (NCBI taxonomy): domain Eukaryota; kingdom Metazoa; phylum Chordata; class Chondrichthyes; order Myliobatiformes; family Myliobatidae; genus Mobula; species Mobula hypostoma. The sequence goes on along the minus strand of NC_086097.1, from coordinate 222,890,818 downwards.
AGCAGAGTTTCAGAATAAAAGATCAAGAATTTCTGTGAGATGCAGAGACCTGTGAACTTTTGGAAGTCTCTTTCTTTCAGACAGTTGTCAGTATTGAGGCATTGTGCATGCGGTGGTCACCTTACTAGGTACATCTGTAAAAATTTAATCAGCCAATCATGTGCCAGCAACTCAATGCATAAAAACATACAGACATGGTTAAGAGGTTCGGTGTTGTTCAGACCAGCAGAATGGGTAAGAAATGTGGTCTAAGTGACTTTGGTTTTGGATCGATTGTAGGTGCTAGATGGGGTGGTTTGACTATTTCAGAAATTGTTGATCTCCTGGGATTTTCATGCACAACAGCTTCTGGATGTAGGGGTTCCTAACCTGGGGTCCACAGACCCCTCGGTTAATGATAGGGGACCATGGCATAAAAAAAAGATTGGGAACCCTTGCTCTAGAGTCTACAGAGAATGGTGCAAAAAGCAAAATGGATCCATCGAGCAGCAGAGAGTTCAGAAGAGAATGGCCAGACTGGTTCAAGCTGATAGGAAGGTGACAGTAACTCAAACAACCATGCATGACAACAGTGGAGTGCAGAGGAGCATTTCTGAAAGCACAACACATCGAACCTTGAAGTGGGTGGGCTAGCAGAAGACCTAATAGGAGGTCCTAATAAAGTGGGCACTGAGTGTATATTCAAGACTAAAATGGATTTTTTGGACAATAAGGAGAATAAAGAGTTATGAGGATCATGCCAGGAAATAGTACTGAGACCAAAGAATATAGCAGCTCTAGTGTTATTGAAGAGGCTGGGTATCTGGGCGCGGGCCAGGACCTCATTGTTGGTGACTCAGTCAGTCCACGTGATGTCCAGGTTTGTCTCAGGCTGCGAAGGTGGAAGGCGTTGAGACGCTGCTCTTGTCTGTAGTACAGGCTCCAGGTCTCGCTGCCGTAAAGCAGTGTGCTGAGGACCATGTACATCGCATGTCAGATGGGAGGATCCCGAAAGACCTGCTGTATGGGGAACTGGCCTCCGGCAAGAGAGCACAAGGGCGGCCCCATCTTCGTTTCAAAGACGTTTGCAAGAGAGACATGAAGTCACTGAAAATAAACGCCGAGAGGTGGGACGACATCGCAAGCGATTGCTCTCACTGGAGGCTGGAACTACGCGGTGGTCTAAAAAGAGAAGAGAAGCCGAGTCTTGCTGCCGAAGAAAAGAGCACTCGTCGGAAAAACAGCGCCGAGACAACACTGGAGGACAGCGCTTTCAAGTGCAGTCGATGCAGCCAAGACTGTCACTCCTGTGTGGGCCTCTACAGCCACAATAGACGCTGCTCTAACACAGACTGAAGCAAGACTTTCCATGCGCAGATCCATGGTCTCGCGAGACTAACGGATGCCACCACCACCACAGTGTTATTGAAAGACTGGCCTAGCTGAGGGAATACACTATTACTTACGTTAAGACCTGAAAGAATAGTCTTCCAAATGTGCAGCCTTGTCAGTGGCAATAAAGTTGATGACATCTGTAACTCATAAACACAAGAGATTCTGAAGATGCTGCAAATCTTGAGGAATACACACATACAGAGTCAGAATCAGAAACAGGTTTAATATCACCGGCGTATGTCATGAAATTTGTTAACTTTACGGCAACAGTACAATGAAATAAATGAAAAATAAATACAGAGAAAAAATCGAATTACATTAAGTATTTATATCTATTAAATAGTTAGGTTAAAACAAATGGTCAAAAAAGACAGAAATAAAACAGTAGTGAGGTAGTGTTGATGGGTTCAATCTCTGTTCAGAAATCGGATGGCAGAGGGGAAGAAGCTGTTCCTGGATCACCGGGAGTATGACTTCTGTACCTCCTTCCTGACGATAACAACGAGAAGAGGGCACGCCCTGGGTGGTGGGGATCCTTAATGATGGACGCTGCCTTCCTAAGGCACTGCTCCTTGAAGAGGTCTTGGATATTACGGAGGCTGGTACCCATGATGGAGGTGACTAACTTCACAAGTTTCTGCAACTTACTTTGATCTTATGCAGTACCTGCACTCCCCCACCCCGCCCCCTGCCATACCAGATGGTAATGGAGCCAGTCAGAATGCTCTCCACAGTACATTTGTAGATGTTTGAGTGTTTTTATTAACAAATCAAATCTCCACAAACTTGCTTTCTTTAAAGCTACATCAATATGCTGCATCCAGGTTAGGTCCTCGGAGATACTTATACCCAGGAACTTGAAATTGCTCACTTTTGCCACTTCTGCTGAAGTGCTGGAGGCACAATTATAAATTCCTATTGTACAGTTTCTTCCAGTCAGATACTAAAGTCTACAATCATAGAAGTCAAGCAATTCACATTCTACATATACAGTACTATCTAATGGTGAACTTATATAAATACAAAGGGACAAAGGGGTTGATACAGGGTTGGGAGGTGTTGAATCATTATGGATAGAGCTAAGGAATTGCAAGGGTAAAAAGACTCTGATGGGAGCTGTATACACACCCCCAAACACTAGTAAGGCTGGAGCCTACAAAGTACAATGGGAGATAAAGTGCCTACAAGATGGCTTCTTAGAGCAGCTCTTGGTGGAGCCCACTAGAGGACCTGGATTGGGTGTTGTGCAATAAACCAGAATTGATTAGCAAGCTTCAGGTAAAAGAACCCTAAGGGGTAAGTGATCATAATATGATCAACTTCACCCTGAAATCTGAGAAGGAGAAGCTAAAGTCAGATGTATCAGCATTACAATGGAGTAAAGGGAATTACAGAGGCATCAGAGAGGAGCTGGCCAGAACTGACTGGAAAAGAACACTGGAGGGGATGGCGGCAGAACACCCCAAAAAAGAAATAATATTCTAAAGACAAGATAACACAACCATGGCTAACAAGAGAAGTCAAAGCTAACATAAAAGCCAAAGAGAGGGCATATGATAGAGCAAAGATTAGTGGGAAGTTAGAGGATTGGGCGGTTTTTAAATAGCAACAGAAGGCAACTATAAAAGCCATTAAGGTAAAGATGGAATACAAAAGTAAGCTAGCCAATAATATTAACGAGGATACCGAAAGATTACTTCAGATACATAAAGTGTAAGAAGAGAGCTAGAGTAGATTTCGACCACCGGAATACAATGCTGGAGAGAGACAACAAAATAGCAGATGAACTGAATAAGTATTTTGCATCAGTCTTCACTGTGGAAGACACAAGCAGTAGATTGGAAATTCCAGGTATCAGGAAGCATGAAGTATGTGAAATTACCATATGTTCTTGGGAAACTGAAAGTCACCTGGACCAAACGGGATACACACCAGAGTTCTGAAAGAGGTGGCTGATTGTGGAGGCATTAGCAATGATCTTTCAAGAATCACTAGATTAGAATCACTAGATTCTGGAATGGTTTAGAAGACTGGAAAATTCCAAATGTCACTCCACTCTTCAAGAAGGGAGAGAGGCGGAAGAAAGGAAATTATAGGCCAGCTAGTCTGACCTCTGTGATTGGGAAGATATTGGAGTTGATTGTTAAGGATGTGCTTTCGGGGTACTTGAAGGCACATGATAAAATAGGCAATAATCAGCATGGATACCTCAAGGGAAAAATCTTGCCTGACAAATCTGTTGAAATTCTTTGAAGACGTAATAAGAAGGATACACAAAGGAGAATCTGTTGATGTATTGTACTTGGATTTTCAGAAGACCTTTGACAAGGTGCCACATATGAGGTTGCTTAACAAGTTAAGAACCCGTGATATTACAGGAAAGACTTAGCATGGATAAAGCAGTGGCTGATAGGCAGGAGACAAAGAGGGAGAATAAAGGGAGCCTTTTCTGCCTGGCTGCCAGTGACTAGTGTTCCAAAGGGGTCTGTGTTGGGACCGATACTTTTATGTTATATATCAATGATTTGGATGATAGAATTGATGGCTTTTTGTAAAGTTTGCAGATGATATGAAGATATGTGGAGGGGAAGATAATTTTGAGGAAGTAGAGGGGCTACAGGAGAACTTAGACAAAATTAGGATAATGGACAAAGAAATGGCAGATGGAATAAAGTGGAATACAATATGGTCATCCACTTTGGTAGAAGAAATTAAATGGTTGCCTATTTTCTAAATGGAGAGAAAATACAAAAAAAACTGAAATACACCATGGGAACTTGGGAGACCTTGTGCAGGATTCTATAGAGGTTAACTTGCAGGTTGAGTCTTTAGTGAGGAAGGCAAATACAATGTTAGACTTCATTCCAAGAGGACTAGAATATAAAAGCAAGGATGTAACGTTGAAACTTTACAAAGCACTGGTGAGGCCTCACTTGAGTATTGTGAGCAGGTTTGGGCCTCTTATCTTGGAAAGGATGTGCTGAAACTGGAGAGGGTTCAAAGGAGGTTCACGAAAATGATTCCAGAATTGAATGGCTTGTCATATGAAGAGCATCTGAAGGCTCTGGACTTGTGTTCACTAGAATTCAGATGAATGAGGGGTGACCTAATTGAAGCCTATCAAATGGTGAAAGGCTTGACAGAGTGGATGTGGAGATGATGTTTCCCATGGTGGGAGAGTCTAAGACCAGAGGACACAGTCGCAGAATTCTTCGCTGCAGGTAGTTGTGAAGGCCAAAGTCTTTATGTATATTTAAGGCAGAGGTTGATAGATTCTTGATTCATCAGGGCATGAAGGGATACGGAGAGAAGGCAGGAAACTGGGGCTGAGAGGAAAATTGGATCAGCCCTGAGAAAATGGCAGAGTAGACTCAATGGGCTAAATGGCCTAATTTTAAGAGAAAATTGAGCTTATAAAAGAATTAACATCCACAGAATTGCTGCTTCCATAAAGGAAGGAATGTTGTTTGCATTTATTATTCAAAGACTTCAGATGAAGCCACAGTAGTGTCATGGTTAGCACGATGCTATTACAGGTTGGGGCATTCTGCAGTTCAGAGTTCAATTCCAGCACTGTTCTGTAAATAATCTGCATGTCCTCCCCATGGAATCCTTGGGATTTCCCTGTGTGCTCTCGTTTCCTACCAAAGTCCAGTGACATGCCAGGTAGGTTAACTGGTCATTGTAAATTGTCCCATGATTAGGTTAGGGTTAATTGGGTTTGCCAGGGGTTGCTGGCACCTAACACTGCGCTGTATCATTAAATAAATAAAAAAGTCAGACATTTTAACAACAAGTGAGGTAATTATTTACTAAAAATGCTATCTTATTGTAAAGGGCAACTTTGAATGTTATTTCAACATATAAAAGGTTTATGATGCTTTTTCCTTTCAACATTCAGCAACATTTATACAGAGTAAACACAGTCAATACAGAAAACCTAATTTCACAATGTTCTTCAACTGAACAAATTTTTTAGGGACTTTCCCAAACTCAATCTACCCTAAGGAAGAAACAAGATCTCCGATATAATTTCCCCATTGTTAATAATGCAGCTTCCTTACAGTAATTTCTACAAGTTAGCTCCAATAAGTTACAGTAAATGACAAATGGAATCGACGAGCAGAAACATGCCCATACATAGCTTTATTAATTAGTATTGCTTATAAACGAGAAGCTATTCATTCAGGATTGGGTAATTCATATTTATTTTACCGCCAATCCACATGATTTAAATATATCCCCCCCCCCCCAAAAGATTAGAGGTGCCACAGCAGTTAGCATGATGCAATTACAGTTTGGGGCACTGGAGTCGGAGTTCAATTCTGACGTCATCTGTAAGAAGTCTGCACATCCTCCCCGTGGAATGTATGAATTTCTCCAGGTGCTCTGTTTTCCTCCCACAGATATACCGATTTGTAGGTTAATTGGTCATTGTAGATTGTCCCGTGATTAGGCAAGGGTTAAATCGGGGATTGCCAGGTGGTGTGGCTTGAATGGCCGGAAGGGCCCATTCTGTGCTGTATCTCTAAATCAATATATTAAAAGAATAACCAAGAATTCTCGACCCTGGCTCAAAAAGATCTGTTTTCTCAGAAAATCCATTCTGAAACTCACAATGCTCAGTAATCATCATCTCTTGGAAAACAAGAACAGGAAATTATAACCCATATATCACTGGCCTTTCAAGTGAAAAATTACTGGGTTTCTTATGAAACTTTACCAACATACTTATTCGTTTAAGCTTATTATCACTAGCACATGTACAAAGTTCTTGTTAATTTCACTGCTGGTTACATTTGTTACCAAATCCAAAACTGCAAATGATACAGGATGGCATTAATTTAATTTAGGTTTGTAGAAGTTTCACAAATTAATAACTTAATCATGGATAGCTCTCTTCCATATCTTTACAAAAGGCATTTTATCTGGCACGTATATATTTCAAGAAGATCTATTTAGAAAGGACATTGGAGATACTGTTACTGGGAATATATCACCTGTGTTACAACTAACAGGGTAATATCTAATAACACTCTTCAGTAATTTGTATTCAAGTTACTGAAACCAAAGAGTTTTAAAGAGTCTAAAAACTTGATCAGTGCATTCAGACTGATTTAATCACTTCTATTTCAAAATCTCCCGGAATCCTGCCAAAATGACCATCTTGACACTATGGCCTGCATCTCATAGGTATTTACAACCATCGGGTAGTATGAGGTTGTCTAGAGGGATAGCCCTCACATCCCCCACAATAGTATCTAAATTTGTATACTTATTATGGAGGAGGACGCCCACAGGTATACTCTGCACTGGTTATTCATTTTCCCTCCTTCTCCTGATAGTCACCCAGTTACCTGTCTTCTGCAAGATAGGGGTGACTACATCCCTGTAGTTTCCATCTATCACCTCTTCATTCTCCTGTATGAGTCGAACGTCATCAGGCTGCAGCTCCAATTCTTTAATTTGTTCTGAGAAACTGCAGCTTGATGCACCTGGTGCAGATGTTTTTATCTGGGAGAATGGACGCCTCCCAGACTTCCCACATCCACAGCACAGAACACTGCCCCTGGAGCCAGTCTCACTAAACTACTATTTCCTAACCGATGAGGAATGAACAATAAGGGCACAGAGAGAAAGAGAATCTTACAAGACAATCTACCTCACCCAAGCCTAATCAGTCAAAGTCAAAGGGTTGTAGATTTTAATAGTGAAAAGTAAAGAGAAAATAACTTACAAGTTGATCTGTTTAAAAATGACTCAAATACTGTTACATTGGAGAAAACAAAAACATCATTGCTCATTCTCTTGGTTTTGTAGAATACTGCAAAAATAACAGGAAAGTTTATGGTGCATGCTATTTATATGCAAATAATAAATTTCATGTAAACAGTAGATATGCAGTAAAATATAAAAATTTGTTAATACTGAGAAAGTAAGGAGGCATGGGATCCAAGGGGACATTGCTTTGTGGATCCAGAACTGGCTTGCCCACAGAAGGCAAAGAATGGTTGTAGATGGGTCATATTCTGCATCAGGGATCTCAGGTGCCTCAGGGATCTGTTCTGGGACCCTCACTCTTCGTGATTTTATAAATGACGTGGATGAGGAAGTCGAGGGTTGGCTAGTAAGTTCGCTGATGACACAAAGGTTGGAGGTGTTGTGGATAGTGTGGAGGGCTGTCAGAGGTTACAGCCGGACATTGATAGGATGCAAGACTGGGCTGAGAAGTGGCAGATGGATTCAACCCAGATAAGTGTGAAATGGTTCATTTTGGTAGGTCCCCAAGTATGATGGCAGAATATACTATTAATGGTAAGACTCTTGGCAGTGTGGAGGATCAGAGGGATCTTGGGGTCCGAGTCCACAGAATGCTCAAAGCAGCTGCGCGGGTTGACTCTGTGGTTAAGAAGGCATATGATTTATTGGCCTTCATTAACTGTGGAATTGAATTTAGCAGCCGAGAGGTAATGTTGCAGCTATATAGGACCCTGGTCAGACCCCACTTGGAGTACTGTGCTCAGTTCTGGTCGCCTCACTACAGGAAAGATGTAGAAGCCATAGAAAGGGTGCAGAGAAGATTTACAAGGATGTTGCCTGGATTGGGGAGCATGCCTTATGAAAACAGGTTGAATGAACTTGGCCTTTTCTCCTTGGAGCGATGGAGGATGAGAGGTGACCTGATAGAGGTGTATAAGATAATGAGAGGCAATGATCGTGCGGATAGTCAGAGGCTTTTTCCCAGGGCTGAAATGGTTGCCACAAGAAGACACAGGTTTAAGGTGCTGGGGAGTAGGTAGAGAGGAGATGTCAGGGGTAAGGTCTTTACTCAGAAAGTGCGTGGAATGGGCTGCCGGCAACGGTGGTGGAGGCGGATACGATAGGGTCTTTTAAGAGACTTTTGGATAGGTACATGGAGCTTAGAAAAATAGAGAGCTATGGGTAAGCCTAGTAATTTCTAAGGTAGGTACATGTTCAGCACAACTTTGTGGGCCGAAGCACCTGTATTGTGCTGTAGGTTTTCTATGTTTCTTTTTTCCAAGAAAATGCGTGGTCCTTTGGAAATACTGTTCATTGCTTAAACTAATACTTAGAAATATTAAAACTATGTTCTGTACAAGAGCTGAAGACATACAGAGGACCCAAAAGGATTAGAGTCATAGAATTATTGAACACTACAGCACAGAAACAGGCCATTCAGCCCATCTAGTCCATGTCAAACCATTAATATGCCCAGCTCCATCGATCTGCACCCAGACCAGACCCCTCCCATCCATGTACCTATCCACATTTCTCTTAAAACATTGAAATCGAGCCCACATCCAGGACTTGCGCTGGCAGCGAGCTCCACACTCTCACCACTTTCTGAGTGAAAAAGTTCCCCCTCATGTTCCTCTTAAACATTTCACCTGTCACCTTCAACACATGACCTCTAGTTCTAGTCTCACTCAACCTCAGTAGAAAAAGCATGCTTTCATTTACCCTCGCTCTACCTTTCATATTTTGTATATGTCTATCAAATCTCCCCTCAATCTTCTACATTCTAGGAATAACAACCTAACCTATACAACTTTTCCCTCTAACTCGGGTCCTGAAGTCGTGGCAACAACCTTGTAAATTTTCTCTGCACTCATTCAATCTTATTTACATCTTTCCTGTAATATCACAGCTCCTGTACTCAATACATTGATTTATGAGACCAATGTGCCAAAAGCTTTCTTTGCGACCCTATCTACCTGTGACACCATTTCCAAGTAATTATGGATCTGTATTCCCAGATGCCTCTGTTCTATTACACTCCTCAGTGCCCTACCGTTCACTGTGCAATACCTACCCCGGTTGATCCTCCTAAAGAGTAACACCTCACACTTGGGTGCATTAAATTCCAAGTGTCATTTTTCGATCCCATTTTATCAACTATCTCTATCTACTACATGACCAGACTTGGCATCATCCATAAATTTGCTGATCCAGTTTACCACATTATCATCCATATAGTTGATATAAATTACTGGCAACATCGGGCCCCAGCACCGATCCTTGCGGCACACCACTGGTCACAGGCCTTCAGTCAGAGAGAAAAACATCTACAATCATTTCCTGGCTTCTGCGAAGCATATGTCTAACCCAATTTACTATCTTAACTTGAATGTCAGGCAACTGAATTTTCTTGACCAACCTTCCATTTGGGGCCTTGTCAGAGGCCTCGCTGAAGCCCATTTTGTCCCTTGCTATCTTTTTGCTCTTAACGTATCTGTAGAAGTCCTTAGGACTCCCTTCACCATGACTACTGGAGCAAATTCATGTCTTCTTTTTGTCCTCCTCATTTCCTTCCTAAGTGTTCTCTTGCATTTCTTATACTCAAGTACCTCATTTGGGCCTGTCTGTCTATACCTGCTATTCACCTCCTTCTTCTTAAAAACCAATATCTCTCAAAAACCAAGGTTCCCTAAATCTGTTATCCTTGCATTTTATTCTGACAGAAACATACAAATTCTGTACCCTCAAAATTCACTTTTGAAGGCCTCCTATGTATCAAGTACATCTTTGCCAGAAAAAAAAACTGTCCCAGATTTTTTTAGACACGTAGGGATATTACCTGTTCACACTTCCCAGATCCTTTCCGATACCATCAAAATTGGTCATTCTGCAATTTAGAATCTCAACCTGAGGACCAGACCTATGCTTTACGATCATTAAAGGCAAAGGATTCCCCTGTGCAAACTTCTGTCACCTGCCCTGTCTCATTCCCCAACAGGAGATCTAGTATCACACTCCCTCTAGTTGATACTTTTATGTACTGGTTAAGGAAACTATCCTGAACACATTTGACAAACTCTTTTCTATCCAGCGCTTTTACAGTCAATATACCAAATCCATCTACCATCAAAAACTTATGTTTCTGCAATATCTCTATAAAATTGCTCCTCTAAATCGTGTGGACTGTTGGGTAGTCTATAATATAATCCCATTAAAATTGTCATACCTTCCGTATCCCTCAGTTGTATCCATAAAGCCTCACTAGACGAGCTCTTCAGTCTGCCCCGACTGAGCACCGTTGTGGCATTTTCCCTGAAGTAACACTGCCCCTCCCTCTTTAATCCCCCTCACTCTGTCACATCTAAAACAGCAGAACCCTGGAACACAGAGCTGCCAGTCCTGCTCCTCCTGCAACCAAGTCTCACTGAAGGCTACAATGCCATAACTCCACGTGGTAATACATGGCCTAAACTCATCCACTTTCCTACAATACTGCTTGCACTGCTCAGAACATTAGCCCCACACGTTTGAACTTTCGATTCCTGACTTTGTAGGAAGCTTAACAACATCCTTCTCTACAATCATTCCGCTATCTGTTCTGGCGTTCTGGTTCCCATCTTCCTGCGGCAACTCCAGTTTAAATCCCCCGCACTAGCAAACCTTCCTGTATGGATATTAGTCCTCCTCCAGTTCAGGTCCTTCTGTACAGGTCCCACTGGAAGAGAGCCCAATGATCCAAAAATCTGAAGCCCTCCCTCCTGCACCATCTCCTTAGCCACGTGTTAAACTGTATGATCTAGCACCTGAGAACACATCCCTAGAGGTCCTGCCCTTTAATTTAGCACCAACTCCCTGAGCTCACATTGCAGAACCTCGGCACCCTGTGTACCCATGTCATTGGTGCCAATGTGGGCCAGAAGCTCCAGCTGCTCACCCTCCCAGTTACGAATGCTGTCGACTCAGACAGAGATGTCCCTGACCCTGGCATCTGGGAGGCAACAATCTCTTTCTTGTCTACAGATCCTCCTTTCTGTTCCGCTAACCAATGAATTCTCTATCACTACAGCTCCCCTCATCTCCCCACTTCTCTTCTGAACTGTAGAGCCAGACTCAGTGCCAGGGTCCTGACTGCTGTGGCTTTCCTCTGCTAGGTCAAACCCCCAACAGTATCCAAAGCTGTATTCAGTTGTTGAGGGGAACAGCCACAGTGGTACTGGCTTCCCATCTCCTTTCTCCCTCCTGATGGTTACCCAGTTAACTATCACAAATCTGCAGATGCTGGAAATCTCAGCAACACACACAAAATACTGGAGGAACTCAGCAGGCCTGGCAACACGTATGGGAAAAAGTACAGCCGATGTTTCGGGTAGAGATCTTTCGGAAGGACTGCTGAGGCCAAAATTGAAGATTTTAAGGCTAATCGAGTTTACAAGCATACAGAAACATCAACTTAAGTGCCGGGCTGAATCAGAAAGGTTGGGTACAGGCCAAATCAAGGTGGTGGGATCCAGGTCCCAGAGCCAATCGAAGCGACAGAATCCGATGTTTGGACAATGATTGAGGCACTGGGCCAGATTGAGAAGGTCAGGGTGTTAGGGCCCAAGGCGAAGGACAGGCTAGTTTGGCTTGCTGATCTGCTCTGAACTAAGGGTCTGGAGATGGACTCTTTGTAGACTTCAGTTCAGAATGCTGTTTACTTGCTTTTATTGCTTGCATGATTTTTTTCCCTTTGCACATTGGGTATTTGATGGTCTTTTTTTAAAAAAATGGGTTCTTTGGGGTTTCCTTGTTTCACGGCTGCCTGTCAGGAGATGACTCTCAAGGTTGTATGCGTACTTTGATAATCAATGCATTTTGAACTTTGAAGTGACCAATGTGGACCAGAAGCTCTAGCTTCTGTGCCTAATTTGCACTCTAAGTTGGTGGACCAGTGAATGAGGGAGGCCAGTCAGGAATGTTCTTTGATTCCTATTTTACATCATTCATTTTATGTAGTACCTTTACATTCCTGAATCTATTTCAATGTTCAGGTCTGGAGTATTCAACCTGTCAACAATGTCCAAAGGCACATGTTGCCTCTTAAAGTAACAAAAAACATTTTAAATTGCTATGCAGGATCAAGCTAAAGTGTGATAAAAGCTTGGGTGAGCAGATGTAATGAGTCAAGAATGGAGTATGAGAGAGGAGTTGGCCAAAGTAAATTGGAAGGAGTTGCTGGCAGGGATGTCAGCACAGCAGCAATGGCGTGTGTTTCTGGTAAAAACGAGGAAGGTGCAGGACATGTGTATTCAAAAAATGAAGAAATACTCAAGTGGTAAAATAGTACAACCATGGCTGCCAAGGGAAGTCAAAGCTATTGCAAAAACACAAGAAAGGACATAGAGTAAAGCAAAACTTAGTGGGAAGATAGAGGATTGGAATGTTTTTAAAAACCTACAGAGAGCACCGAAAATAATAATTAGAAGGGAAAAGATGAAATATGAAAGCAAGCTAGCAAACAATATCAAAATGGATAGTAGAAGTTTTTTCAAGTATGTTAAAAATAAAAGAGAAATGAGAGTGGATATAGGAACGCTAGAAAATGAAGCAGGAGAAATAATAACAGGGGACACGGAGATGGCTGTGAACTAAATGAGTATTTTGCATCAGTCTTCACTGTGGAAGACACTAGCAGTATGCCTGACGTTATAGTGTGTGAAGGACGAGAAATGTGTGCAGTTACTGTTACAAGAGAGGAGGTGCTCAAAAAGCTGAAAGACCTAAAGGTACACAAGTCACTTGGACCAGAGGAACTGCACCCTAGGGTTCTGAAAGAGGGAGTATTAGAGATTGTGGGAGTGTTAGAAATTACCTTTCAAAAATCATTGGACTCTGGCATGGTGCCAGAGGACTGGAAAATTGCAAATGTCACTCCACTCTTTAAGAAAGGAGGAAGGCAGCAGAAAGGAAATTATAGAACAGTTGGTCTGATTTCAGTGGCTAGGAAGATGTTAAGAGTCAAATGTTAAGGATGAGGTAATGGAGTACTTGGTGACACAGGACAAGATAGTACAAAGTCAGCACGGTTTACTTCAGGGAAAATCCTGCTTGACGAACCTGTTGGAATACTTTGAGGAGATTACAAGTAGGATAGATTAAAGGGGATGCAGTGGATATTGTATATTTGGACTTTCAGAAGGCCTTTGACAAGGTGCCACACATAAGGCTGCTTACCAAGTTAAGAGCCCATGGTATTACAGGAAAGCTACTAACATGGTTAGAGCATTGGCTGATTGGTAGGAGGCAGCGAGTGGGAATAAAAGGATCCTTTTCTGGTTGGCTGCCAGTGACTCTTGGTGTTCTGCAGGGGTCGGTGTCGGGACCACTTCTTTTTATGCTGTATATAAATGGTTTAGATGATGGAATAGAGGTCTTTGTTGCCAAGTTTGCAGATGATATAAAGATTGGTGGAGGGACAGGTAATGTTGAGGAAACGGATAGTAAGCAGAAGGCCTTAGACCGATTAGGAGAATGGGCAAGAAAGTGGCAAATGAAATACAATGTTGGAAAATGCATGGTCATGCACTTTGGTAGTAGAAATAAACGTGCGGACTATTTTCTAAACGGGAAGAAAATCCAAAAATCTGAGATGCAAAGGGACTCGGAAGTTCTTGTGCAGAACACCCTAAAAGGTTAACTTGCAGGTTGAGCCAGTGGTGAGGAAGGCAAATGCCATGTTAGCATTCATTTCAAGAGGTCTAGAATACAAGAGCAGGGATGTGATGCTGAGGCTTTATAAGGCACTGGTGAGGTCTCACCTTGAGTATTGTGAACAGTTTTGGACCCCTCATCTTAGATAAAGATGTGCTGGCATTGGAGAGATTCCAGAGGTGGTTCACAAGGATGATTCCAGGAATGTAAGGGTTATCATACACAGAACATTTGATGGCTCTGGGTCTGTACTCACTGGAATTCAGAAAGATGAGGGGGGATCTCATTGAAACCTTTCAAATGTTGAAAGGCCTAGACAGAGTAGATGTACAAACGTGTAGAAAGGATGTTTCCCATGGGAGGAGAGTCTAGGACAAGAGGGCACAGCCTCAGGATAGAGGGGCGTCCATTCAAAACAGAAATGCGGAGAAATTTCTTTAGCCAAAGGGTGGTGAATTTGTGGAATTTGTTGCCACGTGCAGATATGGAGGCCAGGTCGTTGGGTGTACTTAAGGCAGAGATTGATAGGTTCTTGATTGGACATGGCATCAAAGGTTACAGGGAGAAGGCTGGGAACTGGGGTTGAGGAGGAGGGAAAAAAAGGTTCAGCCATGATTGAATGGTGGAGCAGACTTGATGGGCCAGATGCCCTAATTCTGCTCCTATGTCTTATCGAGTCAGAATTCAGAAAAAAAGGTTGTTTTCAAAATGATATGGACATGAGATCTAAAAATTAATTTGGGGTGAAATATGGCAATAAGCTTGTCTGTAGACAAGTTCAGTTCTCCAGGGAGTGGGGGGTCTGTGGTGGGAATCAACAATGAAGGTTTAGGTCTTTCAAAGTGGAAGAAATTCCTGCTCATCCAGTAATGAAGTTTGTGCATTGGAAAATCAGTATGGCAATTTAGAGATGGGGTGCACGTGAAGGAACTGATGCCACATCTTCAAATGATGCTGGTAACAGACAGCAGGCGCTTAATAAATAGAGCTGTGTTGTTCAGGGAGCTGAAGTGTAACAGAAAAAAAAGGTCTTAAGGAAACAGATGAAATACATGTTCACGAACAGCAGACATTGCAGCTGCTCAACGGCAATAAAAAGAGAGATGGTAATCAATCGGGCAATTCCATAGTTCCTTGAAAGTGGTGGCACTGGAGAACAGGGTAGGATATGATTGCCTTCATAGGCTGAGACATTAAGAATACAACATATTCAAAGGTTCGAGCCTTCCTTCAAAGGTTGAAAGAAATAGCAAAACATTTAGAAAGGAGTGGTTCCATTAGACAGACGCAGCATGGATTCAGAAAGGGCAGGTCCTGTTTTACAAACTTACTGGAGTTCTTTGAGGACATAATGAGTACAGTGCATAGGGGGGAAACAGTTGGATGCCGTATACTTGGATTTCCAGAAGGCGTTCGATAAGGTGCTACACAAGAGACTTATAAATAAGATACGGATGCATGGAGTCGGAGGAAGTGTATTGGCATGGATAGTGGATTGGTTAACCAATAGAAGGCAGGGAGTTAGTATAAATGGGTGTTTCTCCGGTTGGCAGTCAGTGGTGAGTGGGGTGCCGCAGGGGTCGGTGCTGGGCCTGCAGCTGTTTACCATTTACATTATTGATTTGGAAGAGGGAACTGAGTGTGGCATAGCAAAATTTGCTGATAACACTGAACTGAGTGGAAAAGCAAATTGTACAGAGGATGTGGAGAGTCTGCAGAGGGATAGAGATACGTTAAGTGAGTGGGCTAAGGTCTGGCAGATGGAATACAACGTTGGTAAATGCGAGATCATCCACTTTGGAAGGAATAATAGAAGAGCAGATTATTATTTAAATGGTGAAAGATTGCAACATGCTGTTGTGGAGAGAGACTTGGGAGTGCTTGTTCATGAATCGCAAAAAGTTGGCTTGCAGGTTATTAAGAAGGCAAACGGAATGTTGGTCTCCATTGCTAGAGGGATTGAATTCAAGAGCAGGGAGGTCATGCTGCAACTGTACAGGGTACTGGTGAGGCTGCACCTGGAGTACTGTGGGCAGTTCTGGTCTCCATACTTGAGGAAAGATATACTGGCTTTGGAGGCAGTGCAGAGGAGGTTCAACAGGTTGACTCCAGGGATGAAGGGGTTAACCTCTGAGGAGCGATTGAGTCACCTGGAACTGTACTCCCTGGAGTTCAGAAGAATGAGAGGGGATCTTATATAAACATACAAAATTTTGAAAGGGTTAGATAAGATAGAGGTAGGAAAGTTGTTTCCATCAGTAGGTGAGACTAGAACTAGGGGACATTGCCTCAAGATTCAGGGGAGAAGATTTAGGACAGAGATGAGGAGAAACTGTTTTTCCCAGAGAGTGGTGAATCTGTGGAATTCTCTGCCCAGGGAAGCAGTTGAGGCTTCTTCACTAAATAGATAGATTTTTACATAGTAGGGGAATTAAGGGTTATGGGGAAAAGGCAGGTAGGTGGAGCTGAGTTTACGGACAGATCAGCCATGATCTTATTGAATGGCGGAGCAGGCTTGATGGGCCGAATGGCCTACTCCTGCTCCTATTTCTTGTGTTCTTATGTTGGGTATACTACTTCTGTAGTTTCCCCTGTATTGAATCTGCTTGTTACATTCGTAATATTTTTAAGGACATGATAAACAGTTTTCTGATAAACAATGGATAGAAAGATTACTGAAGGTAGATAGGAATATACAGATGAGGTCATAATCAGATTAGCCATTATCTTATTGAATGAGGAATAGAGTAGCCTATTTCTGCTCCGAATACAACCAGAGGGGAAGAAATCATTTGGAATTCTTTGCTGATGAGGATTGTGTAGGCCCAGTCATTGAGTATATTCGAAACAACAATTGGAAATATACACCGAATGGTGCCAGAAATAGGCTAACAATATTATGAAGGGTCCCACCCACCTTGCTTATGGACAGTTTGTCTCACTCCAATCAGGGAAGAAGTTATGCAGCATCCATTCCAGGAGTACTAGACTTGAAAACAATTACCTCCCCCAAGTCGTCAGACTGATCGATGCCTCTACCCATTAACCCACCCCACCATTCCCACCATCACCACATACACATCACCTAGTGTCACTTTATGTACATAAATCATTATATAACCATTACTTGTACATTGTGTTTTATAGGATTGCTTTATTTTATTATGTTCTTTATGCCTATTGTGTTTTTTTCAAATGCTGCATCAGATCCAGAATAACAATCATTTTCTTCTCCTTTGCACTTTTGTACTGAAGAATGGCAATAAACAATCTTGAATCTTGGCCAGAATTTTGAACATTGATCAAAGGATTTCGGGTTAGTACAGAAAGTGATGCTGAGGTAAAACATCAGCCATGCCCTTAATGAATGATGCAAGAAACACGAGAGGTCAAATGACCTATTTCATGTTATGTTCTTATTTGGGAGTGGGTGAATATGGTGATAACAGGATCTTAATTTACCCTGCTTTTGTAGATAGAGCATCTCTCCATTTTTTTCCAATGCATTGTTAGATATATTCTAATTGCCATCCATTCCTCAGATTTATCCTGGACTCAGTTCTTAGAAATGCATCCTCAGGGGACCCAATCATTATTATTTTTTGCCCCAGCTATGAATCATCTCCAGAAACTATAAATCAAAAAGCAAACACTAATAATGGAAATCTGAAATAAAAGCAGAAAATGCAGTCAAGCACTGGGAGTCAGGCAGCATGTTTGTATTTAAAAGGGTTCAGAATTAATGTTCCAGGTTGAAGAGCCTTCATCCAGAAATTCAGCAGCGTTTTGTTTACAGCTAGCCAGCATTATTTGGCCTTAATTTCCCACCCACTACATTACTATTTCAGACTTGTACTGTATTATCTGCTCACAATGCAGTCTCCTCTACAGAGGACAGGTCAAATATAGAAAGGATAACTGTCTTGCAAAACATTTCCGCTCTTTGCTTCCAATCGTCTGTCGTTCACAAACTGGCCCACCATGGATGTTGCAATGAAGTATGACACATACTTGAAGAATGGTGACTCATCTTTCAGCTGAACACATTATGATTTCTAGAAATCAACACAGCTCAATAATTTCAAGTAAAAATTGCACTCCTTTCATTTACACCTCTAAAAAAATATTTTGTTTCTGTAATTGTTACTTTCTTTAAACTTACACTATCCTTTCTGCCAATTACAGATATCCCACCCTGCAAAAACTCATCTCAGGGAGGTAGCACCTCCGCCCCCCCCCCCGCAACCCCATATCCACCCCGTAAGCCGACCTCCAAGAGTGTATGTAATACTTTGTTTAGTGATTTTGTCTAATCTGTAAACCAAGTTCATTATATGCAGAAAATGTGACATTAAAAATGTACTTATATTATATTATAATGTTTATTCTACTGCAACTTTAAGCAAGTCTACAGGGAGTTTGGCCTCATCACGTAGAACATCAATAGAGTAGCTCCTTAGCAGCTAGCCAGCTAGTTTAAATAATGTTAGCTATGCTAATAAATGAATGACACCTGTTAAACTCACCTCAACATGCCTTTTACATTTTAACCCACCAAAGGCACCTGAAAAGTCACTGTTGCAAACAGTGCAGCGAGCAACACCGTCATTATTTTGAGGTCGACTGTAAAGCCCGCCCACAGAGAAAACTGATAGGTCTGCTTAGCACGAAGAGAGACCAATCAGGATGCTCGCTCTCGCTCTCCCTCTCCCTCTCAAAAAAAATCGATTTCCAGGATATTGTATATAATTTTTGGGCATCAGGGAGCCGCTATCAATATGCGGGAGACTCCAAGAACTTCCGGGAGAAGTGGGATGTCTGCAATTAATTTCTTTTGCATTCTGCACTATGACAATTACCCCATTTTGTTCTCTCACCCACCCTCTCACCACACCCTAAAGGAATCAGCCTGAACACAGCAAGCATCTGTATCGATGGTATTCGAAACAAGTTTTTCACTACCTCAGCACATGTGACTAGTTCACCAAACTTTCAGGTTTGATATCTCAGAAGCACAGAACTTTATGACAAACCGAAAATTCGTTTTAGCAACGCTGATTGAAGGATACAAATCGGCCATAACACCTGGAATTTAAAATAGCTATGAGTGCAGCTGTCTTATCTAAAAGATGGTATATTCCAGAGCACGACACACCATTACCAGTGGCTGTGTCTATCCTTTCTCTGGAGTAGGGTTCAGTGTTCTAGATAATATAATGTCCCACGGTGGGGTGGGGGGTTGGTAGGGAATGGCTGGATTACTTTGCAGCAAGGCAGAATTAAAACAGTTGACAGATTCTGAAGACCGATCACTACAATTGTAAGAAAACATTTGTAAGACATCTTGTCATTAATGCAGAAGAGTTTGCTTGGCTACAATGTTACTTTTGTTTATTTTTTTAGATGCCAAGCCCTTTAGTCCTTATGGGCTAATTTTACATATTTCTTAGACATTTTATTATTATGACTTGTATTCTCCTTCCCCTATAGCTGTGGCTGACAGACAAAGTAGTACAAAGATCAGAAACACTTCCTATACAAAACAATCCTGCCTATTACTGGTAAGACTCACGAGTTACATGAAATATTCACATTCAAGCCTTGTAAATCATTAAATTCACAGTTCTTGTAAACTAATAGATAAATATTGCAAAACTATCCTGGAAGGAATTTTACCCTATTACACTGTATTAAGCAAGACCAAAATGAAAACACTTTCAAGTTCACAACCTATTGTAAAAGCTTTATATATCTGCACAAAACACATTCTCTTGCTTTGCATTTTAAAGATTTATACCAAAATAATGTCATAAATCACCTTTAACTTAAATATATTAATTTATCTCCCAACTTTGACATAGGAAAAGAAATAGGCCATTTGGCCCATCGAGTCCTCTCTGGATCATGGCTGATCCATTTTCCTCTCAACACCATTCTCCTGCCTTCTACCAATAACCTTTCAAACCCTGACTAATCAAGAACCTATCAATTTCCACCTTAAATGCACCCAGAGACCTGACTTCCACAGCCACCTGTGGCAACAAACTCCACAGATTCACCACCCTCTAGCTAAAGAAATTCCTCCGCAACTCTGTTCTAAATGGATGCCCCTCTATTTTGAGGCTGTGCCCTCTGGTCCTAGACTCCCCCAACAAAGGAAACATCCTTTTTACATCCACTTATCTAGGCCTTTCAACATTCGACAGGTTTCAATGAGACCCCCTCCCATTCTTCTAAATTTCAGCGAGTACGGGCCCAGAGCCTTCAATCGCTGCTCATATGATAACCCTTTCATTCCCGGAATCATTCTCATGAACCTCTCTGAACCTTCTCCAATGTCAGGGTATCCTTTCTTAAATAAAGGGCCCAAAACTGCTCAGAATACTCCAAGTGAGACCTCTCCAGTGCCTTATATAGCCTTAGCATTGCATCCTTGCTTTTATATTCAAGTCCTCTTGAAATGAATGCTAACATTGCAATCGTCTTCCTCACCACTGATTCAACCTGCAAAATATCCATCAGGGAATCCTGCAAGAGGACTCCCAAATCCTTTTGTACCTGGGATTTCTGAATTTTCTCCCCATATAGAAAATAGTCTGTGCTTTTATTCTTTCTACCCAAGTGCACAACCATACACTTCCTGTCACTGTATTCCATCTGCCACTTCTTTACCCATTCTCATAATCTAAGCCTCTCTGCTTCCTCAACACTACCTGCCCTTCCACCCATCTTCATATCATTCACAAACTTGGCCACAAAGCCATCAATTTCGTAATCCAAATCATTGACGTATAATGTAAAAAGAATCGGTCCCACCAACACAGACTCCTGTGGACCACTGGCAGCTAACCAGAAAAGGCCCCTTCATTCCCTGCTGCTTTTCGGCCAATGCTCTATGCTAGTATCTTTCCTATAATACCCTAGGCCTCATGTCACCTTGTCAAAGGCCTTCAGAAAATCCAAGTACACAACATCCACTGATTCTCCTTTGCCTATCCTGCTTGTTATTTCTTCAAAGATTCCAACAGATTTAGAACATAGACATAGACTAGTACAGCACGGTACAGGCCCTTCGGCCCACAATGTTGTGCCGACCCTCAAACCCTGCCTTCCATATAAGCCCCCACCTTAGATTCCTCCATATACCTGTCTAGTAGTCTCTTAAACTTCACTAGTGTATCTGCCTCTACCACTGACTCAGGCAGAGCATTCCACGCACCAACCACCCTCTGAGTAAAAAACCTTCCACTAATATCCCCCTTGAACTTCCCACCCCTTACCTTAAAGCCATGTCCTCTTGTATTGAGCAGTGGTGCCCTGGGGAAGAGGCACTGGCTATCCACTCTATCTATTCCTCTTATTATCTTGTACACCTCTATCATGTCTCCTCTCATCCTCCTTCTCTCCAAAGAGTAAAGCCCTAGCTCTCTTAATCTCTGATCATAATGCATACTCTCTAAACTAGGCAGCATCCTGGTAAATCTCCTCTGTACCCTTTCCAATGCTTCCACATCCTTCCTATAGTGAGGTGACCAGAACTGGACACAATACTCCAAGTGTGGCCTAACCAGAGTTTTATAGAGCTGCATCATTACATTGTGACTCTTAAACTCTATCCCTCGACTTATGAAAGCTAACACCCCATAAGGTTTCTTAACTACCCTATCCACCTGTGAGGCAACTTTCAGGGATCTGTGGACATGTACCCCGAGATCCCTCTGCTCCTCCACACTAACAAGTATCCTGCCATTTACTTTGTACTCTGCCTTGGAGTTTGTCCTTCCAAAGTGTACCACCTCACACTTCTCCGGGTTGAACTCCATCTGCCACTTCTCAGCCCACTTCTACATCCTATCAATGTCTCTCTGCAATCTTTGACAATCCTCTACACTATCTACAACACCACCAACCTTTGTGTCGTCTGCAAACTTCCAACCACCCTTCTACCCCCACATCCAGGTC
Organism: Mobula hypostoma; assembly: GCF_963921235.1. Classification (NCBI taxonomy): domain Eukaryota; kingdom Metazoa; phylum Chordata; class Chondrichthyes; order Myliobatiformes; family Myliobatidae; genus Mobula; species Mobula hypostoma. Next base: position 222,869,032 of record NC_086097.1, on the reverse strand, counting down.
GTTAATAAAAATCACGAAAAGTAGAGGTCCCAGAACAGATCCTTGTGGGACACCACTAGTCACAATCCTCCAATCTGAATGAACTCCCTCCACCACCACCCTCTGCCTTCTGCAGGCAAGCCAATTCTGAATCCACCTGGCCAAATTTCCCTGGATCCTATGCCTTCTAACTTTCTGAATAAGCCTACCGTGTGGAACCTTGTCAAATGCCTTACTAAAATCCATATAGATCACATCCACTGCACTACCCTCATCTATATGCTTGATCACCTCCTCAAAGAACTCTATCAGGCTTGTTAGACACGATCTGCCCTTCACAAAGCCATGCTGCCTGTCCCTGATCAGACCATGATTCTCTAAATGCCTATAGATCCTATCTCTAAGAATCTTTTCCAACAGCTTTCCCACCACAGACGTAAGGCTTACTGGTCTATAATTACCTGGACTATCCCTACTACCTTTTTTGAACAAGGGAACAACATTCGCCTCCCTCCAATCCTCCGGTACCATTCCCGTGGACAACAAGGACATAAAGATCCTAGCCAGAGGCTCAGCAATCTCTTCTCTTGCAGCCTGGGGAATATTCCATCAGGCCCCGGGGACTTATCTGTCCTAATGTATTTTAACAACTCCAACATCTCCTCTCCCTTAATATCAGCATGCTCCAGAACATCACCCTCACTCATATTGTCCTCACCTTCATCAAGTTCCCTCTCATTGGTGAATACCGAAGAGAAGTATTCATTGAGGACCTCGCTCACTTCCACAGCCTCCAGGCACATCTTCCCACCTATATCTCTAATCGGTCCTACCTTCACTTCTGTCATCCTTTTTTTCTTCACATAATTGAAGAATGCCTTAGGGTTTTCCTTTACCCTACTTGCCAAGGCCTTCTCATGCCCCCTTCTTTCTCTTCTCAGCCCCTTCTTAAGCTCCTTTCTTGCTTCCCTATATTCCTCAATAGACCTATCTGATCCTTGCTTCCTAAACCTCATGTATGCTGCCTTCTTCCTCCTGACTAGATTTTCCACCTCACTTGTCTCCCATGGTTCCTTCACTCTACCATTCTTTATCTTCCTCACCGGGACAAATTTATCCCTTGCATCCCGCAAGAGATCTCTAAACATCGACCACATGTTCATAGTACATTTCCCTGCAAAAACATCATCCCAATTCACATCCGCAAGTTCTAGCCTCATAGCCTCATAATTTGCCTTTCCTCAATTAAAAATTTTCCTGTCCTCTTTGACTCTATCCTTTTCTATGATAATTATAAAGGCCAGGGAGCGGTGGTCACTGTCCCCCAGATGTTCACCCACTGAGAGATCTGTGACCTGACCCGGTTCATTACCTAGTACTAGATCTAGTATGGCATTCCCCCTGGTCGGCCTGTCCACATACTGTGACAGGAATCCATCCTGGACACACTTAACAAATTCTGCCCCATCTAAACCCTTGGAACTAATCAGGTGCCAATCAATATTAGGGAAGTTAAAGTCACCCATGATAACAACCCTGTTATTTTTGCACCTTTCCAAAATCTGCCTCCCAATCTGCTCCTCTGTATCTCTGCTGCTACCAGGGGGGCCTATAGAATACCCCCAGTAGAGTAACTGCTCCCTTCCTGTTCCTGACTTCCACCCATATTGACTCAAAAGAGGATCCTGCTACATTACCCACCCTTTCTGTAGCTGTAATAGTATCCCTGACCAGTAATGCCACCCCTCCTCCCCTTTTTCTGCCCTCCCTATCCCTTTTAAAGCACTGAAATCCAGGAATATTGAGAATCCATTCCTGCCCTGGTGCCAGCCAAGTCTCTGTAATGGCCACTACATCATAATTCCATGTATGTATCCAAGCTCTCAGTTCATCACCTTTGTTCCTGATGCTTCTTGCATTGAGATACATACATTTCAGCCCTTCTACCTTACTGTTTTTACACTGTTTATTCTGCTTCTCTTTCCTCAAAGCCTCTCTGTATGTTAGATCTGGCTTTACTCCATGCACTTCTTTCCATTTGTCAGGGAAGATTTTCCCTTAAGGAAACCTTGCTGACTATGGCCTATTTTATCACATGCCCGCAAGTACCCCGAAACAACATCCGTAGCAATTGACCACAACATCCTCCCAACCACTGAGGTCAGGCTAACTGGCTTACAATTTCTTTTCTTCTGCCTCCCTCCCTTCCTGAAAAGCGGAGTGACATTTGCAATTATCCATTCCCCCGGAACAGCGTAATCTGCAACTAGATAATTTATTTGGAGATACAGCACAGAACAAGCCCCTCCAGCCCAACAAGTTGTACTGTCCAGTAATCAATCTATTTAACCCTAGCCTATTCACAGGACAATTTACAATGACCAATTTACCTACTAAACAATACGCCTTTGGACTGTGGGAGGAAACCAGAGCACCTGGAGGAAACCCACACGGTCACAGAGGGAATGTACAAACTCCTCACAGCCAGAGTCTATCTATTTCTAACATGGTATTACATTTGTTCTCAGCAGCCTAGTGTGAAAAGGGGGAAGAAAACCCACATCAATAGATGTTCATATGCTTCAGGAAAGCCAGCAATAGGGAATCTGATTTCCTGTTCAGGCAGACAAAGTGTGAATGCTAAAATAAACAATTAGATAAAGATCACATAAGTTGTGCCTGGATGGTTACCAAGAATCTTCAAGATATATTCTTATTGTACCAAACGATAAAAAAAGGAGAGAATATACTTGCTTACCCGAGGGAAACACTATTGTTCTATCTTGTACAATAACTAACAAATATCACAAAACTAGCAATACATGCATATGTTAAGAGGTAATTCATTAAACTGATTACTGTAGGAAAGAGCAGCTGACAGGTAACTCTGATTTTATTTGTTGTTAGTTCTATTTTTCAATTAAGTTCGGAGTTTCTCATGTTTCAGTTCACCAGGGCTGAGAAGTCATACTTACAGAAATCACAGCTGGCAAATTCCATTAAATGGCTGAGTGGCCCCAAAGAAACAAAATCTTTTCATTGTACAGGACTAAAATCAAAGTAGCCAGCATGCTGAGTTTCTTCCAAAGCACCCACTTCTGAATCCTCAAAGCATCTTTTCAAAGTAGACACATTTTCACTATTGAGGACCATCTTAAAATCAAATTATGGTGGTGGACTAAATGATATATATGCACTTAAAACACAAAACAAATCATACTGGCAAGGTCTAAGGTCTAAGTCCTAAGGCAATTTGAATAAAGATATTCCTGTCACACTTACCGAGCTCTCCTAATTAAACTAGATGCTTCGGATTCCTCCAAATCATGTTTGGACCTGACATTGCAGATGGTGCAATTGTTTGTGAAACACACACTCAATTCTGGAGAAACTCAATAAGTCAGACAGCAGCCATGGAGGAGTATAAAGAACATTATAGGGATGACACCCTTCAAAGCCCCCAACATCCAATGCTTATTCCCTTCCATAGATGCTGCCTGACTTGCTGAGTTCCTCCAGCATTTTGCCTGTGTTGCTCAAGATTTCCAGCATCTACAGAGTCTCCTGTGTTTACAATTGCCCATACAGTGTTTTTCAGTGTCAATAAGTGGTCTACAAGACTGAAGCTACTGGTGTACTTGAAGTTAATAAAAACAGAAAGTCCAAGGCTGCTACTACTACTACTACTACTACTAATAATAATAATAATAATAATATAGATTTACAGTACCTATTGACACACAGCTGAAACTTCCACTTTGTTGTACAATTGGCAATGTGAGTGCAAATATGGTGAAGAAAAAACTTGCCTGAGTTCCCCTCTTGATCCGTTAACAGATTACTTTATATCTATGCCCCCCTGATTTTGATACCACTGCTGGGGGAAATAGGTCCTTCTTATATTGTTCATCTAGGTCTCTCATAATTTACGTACCTCAGTTAAGTCTGCCCTCAGCTTCCTCTGTTCCAAAATACAAGGGAACAAAAAGCAAAACAGCAGAATATTAAGCAGCATAAAGAAAATGACTTTGGCATGTGCATTCAGAGATCCTTAAAACTGGAAGTTCAAGTCAATAAAATGTTTACAAAAGCTTATGGGACCTTATCCAATTATTTCTCAGAACTATAGTTTTCCAGTCTTGACAAGGTATTGAAAATTTCCTCTGAATTTTATCCAGCGCAATCATGTATTTCCTATAATGCAATGACTGGAACTGTGGGCAAAAGTTGAGCTGTGGTCGAACTAATGTTGTATGCGCTCTGGGTAGTTTCTCTTTTCTGCTATCCCATGCCTTGGCTAATAAAAGATAGCATCTCAGAAATATCTGTAACTACTTCTGCTGAATTTCCTTGTAACTCCCCAAATGCTTCACACTGCTCTAGATTAAACCCCACTTGCACTTTTTGCTCAATTAACCAGACCTTCTGCAATCTAAACTTTCCCCACAGTACACCAAACAAATGACCTTTTTGTATCATCTGAAAACATCTTCATTAGGCTCCCTGCATTTAAGTCTGTAGAGTTGAAATACTGTATGTTAAGTAAAGTAACACCCATAAAACGCTGGAGGAAGTCGAGAGGTCAGGAAGCATCTATGGAAAAAGGTAAACAGCTGATGTTTTGGACCGAGACCCTCCTTCGGTACTGAGAAGGAAGGCGGAAAATGCCAGAATAATAAGGTGGGAGTGGGGAGGGGGAAAAGGGCTAGGTGGAAGGTGATTGGTGAAGCCAGGTCTGTGGGAAAGGTCAAGGGCTGGAGAAGAGAAAGAATCTGATAGGAGATTGAGAGTAGACAATAGGAGAAAAGGAAAGAGGAGAGGACCCAGTAATAGGCAGGTGAGTGGGAAAGGTCATGATTTTGTATGCTTGAAGCATGTTGTCAACCAGCTGCATGTAGTTTGGTGTTCTGTAGATGCAAAGGACATTTTTAACAATATCCTTGAATGCCTTCCATGCAATTTTTTTCTGATCCCACTCGAAGTTCTTCAAATTGCCTGTTATTGATGACCTGTTTGACTTGTGGACCAACAAAAATGCCTTCCTTAATCTTGGTATCAGTTATTCTGGGAAACATCTGTCTCAAATATCAAAATCCTTCACAGAAAATTTTGTGCCTGTTGACAGCAGATCCCATCCTTGCAGTCTTGAACCTAGTAATTTTGCTTTTTGCCTTTGACAAACCCAAGTCTTTGACTAGGTTATTTAACTCAGATGAGGCTCACATGACATAGAAGGTTAAAAATCTCTGTCAGCATTGTTTTCCATTCCTGGCTCAGGCATCATGACACCTTCATCTGCCTCCTTCAGACTCCATATCCTGTTTTCCTGTAACCTGCCCTGCCATGCAGCATCCGCCCTGCCTAAGCATGGCCAGGCAGGGCTGGACAAGATAGAGAACTTTTCAGCTTACATTGTGAATTGAATTAATAAATATATAGGTGATTTAAAAAATTACACGGTGATTTTCATGATCAGCAGACAAAAATTGATAAAGTACACCCAAAAGTATTCAGGAAGCAAAATCTTTAACTTGATTGGTGTTTTCATTCAGCAGATCTGTCCTGGGACAAGCACGTAAGTGCCATTATAAAGAAGGCATGGCAACGCCTCTACCTTCTTAGAAGTCTTCGCAGACTCAGTACGTCAGCTAAAACTTTTGAGAAACTTCTAGAGCTGCAGAGTTATTACCAGAATAGATTGTCAAAGCCATTTGACAAGATGCTTCACTGTCAGCAACAAACATTCTGCAGAAGGAACTCAGCAAGCCAATCAGCATCTGCTGGGGGGGGTGGGGGGAATGGTGGTGGACGGGAAGAGGGGAAGAAATTATCAACATTTATGATTGAAACCCTGAATCAGGTTTTAATTTGAAATATCGACAATTCCTTTATTTCAGGACTATGAGCTGAAGCAGGGGCAAACTAGTAGAAATCCCATGCCAGTGTATGCCTCAGTAGATTAATTTATGGCTTGGAGTTCATCCTCCAAAAGTGTGCATATGCAGGCATCATTTGCCATGTTGTAGCCTGATCAACTTCTAGAGTGAAGGATAAATGGTTTCTCACTAGTGATGTAGATCATCTCCATTACCTTGCAGGAGGGAAATTCATTGGAGGTGACATACAACAATACCTTGAGAAAACTTGAGAAATGTATAGGGGTACTGACATAACCTTGCTTGATAGAAGTCTGCACCAAGCTTAGATGAGTGGTTATGATCACGGCTGGAATTATTCTTCTTGGAGCTATGCAACAGTGGAGTCCTTATCCATTGCACCTCCAGATGAAAGAAACCACACCACCCTTTCCGGTCACTGAGATGGATGTGGTTGAGGAGGACACTGGAGATGACATTTGAAATTTGAAAAATATTTTCCACTGTCAGCCTCTCTTAACTGACAGAGTCAAAAATTTTGCAAGAGCCAAAATTAAAACATCATTCACAATGGTTGATGTTGGGGTTACTTCTCTTGGAGTTTATAAAACAGTGAAGTCCTTATCTATTGTTCCTCCAATGAAAGAATCCACACCACAGTTTGTGGTAACTGGGATGGATGCAGTTGAGGAGGACACTAGGGATGACATTTCTTGCAGGCCTGGGCAAGGTTGTATGGAAGACCAGCAGTTGCCCATGCTTCATTAGGACAGTGTCGTCGCAGCGCAATGTGTGATTAAGTGCCTTGCTCAAGGACACAACACGTTCCCTCAGCTGGGGCTCGAACTCATGACCTTCAGGTAGCTAGTCCAATGCCTTAACCACTTGGCCACGTGCTTCCCACAACTATACTACTGGGTAGGTGAAGTGTCCATTTTAAATTGTGTGTGTGTGTGTGTGTGTGTGTGTGTGTGTATGTATAAGTAACAGAGATGATAAGGATATTGGTAGATTTTATTGGGGAATTAATGGGGTAATGGAAACATTCTCACAACTGACAGGCAGGCCTCCTTCTGTGTCATAAGGAGATTTGGAATATAGACTGTTTTGCTTATCAATTGAAATCTAAACCTTACGATTTTTTAATTTCGTCAAAACCAGCACTGAAGCTAGACCAGTGTTGCAGATATTCACCGCCAACCACAATAATTAATTGTTTAGGCAAAGAGAATCTTTATTAATTAAGAAATACCTTTATTGGTTAAATTAACAAGAAGCACTCAATTCATACAAGACTAAATATCTGTGCACACATTCACTAGATCTCTCTGACTCTCCATGAACAGTTAAAGAATGGGAAAGGTAAAGCCCAGGAACAGGAATTTATGCTGGCCAGGAGTTCCTCCTGATCCTGACACAATCTTCATGTTTCTGATGATGAGTTTATTTAAAGTCATATGCACAAATTCGTGCATGCACAATTGCAACGAAAAACTTGCAGCAGCATCACAGGCACATAGCGTCATATGCAAGTTGTATTCACAGGAAAAAAGTAAATTAAGCTTATATTTTCTTTACAAGAAAACACAGTTAGAAGGGTCTTGGCCTGAAATATCCACCATTCAATTCACTCCATATATGCTGCCTGACCTGCTCAGATCCCCCAGCATTCTGTGTGCGTTACTAAAAAAAAAAGTCCACTTTAATGCAAAGTAGTCAAAGTGGTCATAGTCATGCTAACTATAGTGATTAGAATTTTGCCATTTGGTTCAGTAACTGAATGGTTGAAGGGAAGTCGCCGTTCTTGAACCTGGTGGTGTGGGATTTCAGACTTCTGTATCTCTTGCCCGACAGTAGCTACAAGATGATGGCAAGGCTCAGGTGGTGGGGATCTTTGATGATAGATGTTGCCTTCTTGTTGCTGACATCTCCTGTAGGTACGACCAATAGTGGAGAGGGATGTACCCATGATGCACTGGGCACAGTCCACCACTCTCAGCATGTTCTTACATTCCTGCACATTCGAATTGCAATAATAAACCACATACAACCTCCGTGATGGTTGATTTTCAGAGTTTTCGCTATTCCCCACCTGAAATTCTTATCCTTTTTAAAATCAGATAGAACTGTCGTGTTTCAATTTCACAGGCTAGTCAGATGGGCCAGAGCCTATGTCCAGCTTCTCATTAGATCTGGCCCACTTTATTGCTCTTCCACCAGAATTATGCCAAATGTCACTTTCTTTGTTCTCCCCAAGTGAAGCCAGTTCAAACCAGTTTAACCAGGTCAGCCAAATGCTGGGCTAAGTTTACTTCAGGTCACTGGCAGTTCTTTTCAAAAGCCTGTCATTTTTATTTTACCAAAAAAAAGCAGCCTGTTATTTGGAAATGATCTCCAGGTTTAGCAGATTAGCTGGACTTTGTTTCTGGTTTTCCTTTGCATTTTTTTTGAGGAATAGAGAGCATGTCGGTAGGGTTAGTATTTTGCTCTGGGTGTCGGATGTGGGAATCCTGGGAACCTTCCAGTCTCCCAGATGGCTACATCTACGCCAGGTGCACCGAGATGCAGCTCCTGAGAGACCGTGTTAGGGATCTGGAGCTGCGGCTCGATGACCTACAGCCCATTAGGGAGAGTGAACAGGATATGAAGAGAGGTTACAGGGAATTAGTCACCCCGAGGCTGCCGGAGTTAGAAAAGTGGGTGACGGTCAGGGAAGCGAAGGGAAGAGCTACAGATAGTACAGAGCACCCCTGTGGCCACCTGCCTCAGTAATCATTATCTGGTTTCGGATGTGGTTGAAATGATGACTTGACAGAGGACGACCACAGCGATTGGGTCTCTGGCACTGAGCCTGGTTCTGTGGTGCAGAAGGCAGAGAAGGAGATGAGGAATGCAGTAGGCACAGGGGATTCCACAGTGAGGGGAACAGACAGGAGGTTCTGTCAGCCTGATAGAGATACCCGCATGGTGTGTTGCCTCCCAGGTGCCAGGGTACAGGATGTCTCGGACCGGGTACAGAGTATTCTGAAGGGAGAGGGTGAACAGCCAGAAGTCTTAGTACATGTTGGTACCAATGACATAGGTAGAAAAAGGGAGGAGGTCCTGAAGAGAGAATTCAGGAAGTTAAGTAGGAAGCTGAAAGCAGGACCTCCAGGGTAGTAATCTCAGGATTGCTGCCTATGCCACGTGCTAGCGAGTGTAAGAGTAGCATTATCAGGCATATTAATGTGTGGCTGAGAGACTGGTGTAGGGGGCAGGGTTTCAGATTCCTGGATCATTGGGGCCTCTTCTGGGGGAGGTACGACCTGTACAAAAAGGACGGGTTACACCTGAACCCAAGGGATCCAATATCGTCGTGGGCACATTTAATAGAGCTGTTAGGGAGGGTTTAAACTAATTTGGCAGGGGATTGACAACTGGAGTGATAGGGTTGAGGAAGGGGAAAACAGAAAAAAATCAAAGGTAGCGTGCAACAGAGATTAGAGAAAGAACAGGCAGGGGATGAGACATAATCACAGCCAGTGGCATGAGTTAAACGGCAATAGAGGTGTGGTGCAGTTAAAACAGAAAGCAACAAATACTGGACTGAGAGTGTTGTATTTGAATGCATGCAGAATAAGGAATAAAATAGACGACCTTGAAATTTCCAGATAAGAAGAAATTTTCAAAGGGAAGAAGGACACTACCGTGGCTGACAAGTGAAGTCAGAGCCAAAGTAAAAGCAAAAGTGATGGCATACAAGGAAGCCAGAGCTAGTGGGAAGATAGAGGATTGGGAAGTTTTTAAAAATTTGCAGAAGGAAACTAAGAAGGTCATTAGGAAGGAAAAGATGAATTATGAAAGGAAGCTGGCAACTAATATCAAAGAAGATACTAAAAGCATTTTTAAGTATAAAGGGTAAAAGAGAGTCGAGGGTAGATTTAGGACTAATACAAAATGACGCTGGAGATATTGTAATGAGAGATGCAGAGATGGCAGGAGAACTGAATGTGTATTTTGCATCAGTCTTCACAGTGGAAGACGTCTGCAGTATACCATATATTCAAGAGTGTCTGGGAAATGAAGTTTGTGCAGTGAAAATTATGACTGAGAAGGTGCTCAGGAAGCTTAATGGTCTGAGGGTGGATAAATCTCCTGAACCTGATGGAATGCACCCTCGGTTCTGAAGAAAGTAGCTGGAGAGATTGTGGAGGCATTAACAATGATCTTTTAAGAATCAATACATTTTGGCATTGTATTCCATTACAAATGTTACTTCACTATTTAAGAAGGGTGGGAGGCAGCAGGAAGGAAACTATAGACCTGTTAGCCTGACATCAGTGGTTGGGAAGTTGTTGGAATCGATTGTTGGGGATGAGATTACAGAGTACCTGGAGGCACATAAGAAGATAGGCCAAAACCAGCATGGTTTCCTGAAAGGAAAATCCTGCCTGACAAACCTACTGCAATTCTTTGAGGAAATTACAAGCAGAGTAGACAAAGGAGATGCAGTAGACATGGTATACTTGAATTTTCAGAAGGCATTTGACTAGATGCCACATATGAGGCTGCTTAGCAAGATAAGAGCCCATGGAATTACAGGGACGTTACTAGCGTGGGTGGAGCATTGACTGGTCGGCAGAAAACAGAGAGAGGGAATAAAGGGATCCTATTCTGGCTGGCTGCCAGTGGAGTTCCACAGGGGTCGGTGTTGGGACCGCTGCTTTTTACGATGTATGTCAATGATTTGGACTACGGTATTAATGGATTTGTGGCTAAATTTGCCAATGATACAAAGATAGGTGGAGGAGTGCCTGCAGAGAGATGTAGATAGTTTAGGGAAATGGGCAAAGAAGTGGCAAATTAAATACAATGTTGGAAAGTGTATGGTCATGCACTTTGGTGGAAGAAATAAATGGGCAGACTATTATTTAGATGGGGAGAGAATCAAAACGCAGAGATGCAAAGGGACTTGGGAGTCCTTGTACACGATACCCTAAAGGTTAACCTCTAGGTTGAGTCAGTTGTGAAGAAAGCGAATGCAATGTTGGCATTCATTTCTAGAGATATAGAATGTAAGAGCAGGGATGTGATGTTGAGGCTCTATAAGGCTCTCGTGAGACCACACTCGGAGTATTGTGTGCAGTTTTGGGCTCCTTATTTTTTAGAAGGATGTACTGACATTGGAGAGGGTTCAGAGAAGATTCACAAGAGAGATTCCAGGAATGAAAGGGTTACTGTATGAGGAACATCTGGCAGCTCTTGGGCTGTATTCTCTGGAGCTCAGGAGAATGAGGGGAGATCTCACAGAAACATTCCAAATGTTAAAAGGCCTGAACAGATTAGATATGGCAAAGTTATTTCCCATGGTAGGGGATTCTAGGACAAGAGGGCACAACTTCAGGATTGAAGGACATCCATTTAGAACTGAGATGCGGAGAAATCACTTTAGTCAGAGGGTGGTAATTCTGTGGAAATTGTTGCCATGTGTGGCTGTGGATGCCAAGTCATTGGGTGTATTTAAAGCAGAGATAGATAGGTTCTTGATTAGCCAGGGCATCAAAGGGTATGGAGAGAAGGCAGGGGAGTGGGGATGACTAGAAGAATTGGATCAGCCCGTGATTGAATGCCAGAGCAGACTCGATGGGCCAAATGAACTACTTCTACTCCTATATCTTATGGTCTTATTATTGGCTAGGTACTCATCATGTCCACTTTCAGGAGCTCTGATTAAGCTTTCTCTGAGCAAGGACCAGTTCACAATAGTTCACAAAATGGTGGCTGCAAAAACATTCTCACATTTGGCACTTCCTGTTCCTTTTATGATGTGGCAAAAACTTTGGTTTGTCTTCTTCCACTGTCCTTGGCTCATTCCGGCCAAGACCCTATCCACATTGACTCAGGCCTCGGGGGCTGGCGTCGGGCAAATATCACTTCTGTAATATAGCGGTTATTAGGTTGGTTATGAGTCACTGTATAAAATTGATTTTCTTGAAGCACCTTTTTTGTTGTCATTATTGGCCCCTAGAGATAAAAAAAGTGGATTAGGCTACAATCAGTAGAGGGTTGCTTTTCGTACTGCAGACTCATGACCATTGGTGTGTAGGGGAATCAGTGCTTTGTTTAGCATCTATATTAATGATTCAGATGGGATTGTAGACATGGTTAGTAAATTTAAGGGTGGCATCATAGAACATGGAATGGTACAGCTCAGTATAGGCTCCTTAGCCCACAATATTCTGCAACTTCTTTAACCTACACTGACCAATCTAGCCCTTCCCTCCCACAGAGCCTTCCATTCTAAAGGTGAGGTGAAGATTTTCTAAGATTACAAAAGAACTTAGATGGCAAACATGAGGAAATCTGCAGATGCTGGAATTTCAAGCAACACACATAAAAGTTGTTGGTGAACGCAGCAGGCCAGGCAGCAGGCCAGACAGCATCTATAGGGAGAGGTACAGTCGACGTTTTGGGCCGAGACCCTAGTCCCGACGAAGGGTCTCGGCCTGAAACGTCGACTGTACCGCTTCCTATAGATGCTGCCTGGCCTGCTGTGTTCACCAGCAACTTTTATGTGTGTTGCTTCAAAGAACTTAGAGCAACTGGGAAAGTGGGCCATACTCAAGGAGGTGGAGCGGAGTAATGATGGCACGAAATGGCAATTCCTTTGCTTGCATCTTCTGAAGCAGCTCTATTTCCATCTTTAACATCTTTATTTTTCCCTTTCAGGGTTCTTTTGAAGATCCTGACTTGGAGTTACACACTGACTTCGATCCTTTGCGGGAATAGGACCTGCTCTCAGGGTTTCATAATTGGACTTTGTTCAGCACACCAAGGGCTCGGCCTAAGAGTCCAGCTCGGACTTGGAAGCCTAGGATGTCGGGGCTCTTGGGACGGGTGGATCAAGGGTCAATGTCACGGCAGGAGACCCGTGTGTCGTCGGGGGAGTCAAAACATCTATAGCTGTGCACCTGGAGACCCAAGGTCATTGAGATATTCAGGCACAGAGCTCGAAAAAAGCGGACTTTTAACATCATTAACCAGCGAGTTCTTTGTTATGCCTCCCTGCTAGCTGGGAAAACGGAGACACCTCCTTCTCCCTTATTAGGGAGAGAGAGAACCTGTGATATGTTGTATACTGGGTGAAAGGGAAAGTCTTTGGGGTAACTGCAAGTCTGTGTCTTTGCTGTTGCTTTGCTCGTGCTTGAGTGCTCGGTGGCGGGTGCCAATGCTTTTTTTTGCCGGTGGCGGGAGGGGGGAGATTGTTGCTGCTGCTTACACAAGGGAGGGAGGGGAACTGGTGGGGGGACTTTGGGGTTCTAACATTTAACTGTCATTCATTCTTTGGGGCACTTCTCTGTTTTCGTGGATGTTCGCGAAGAAAAAGCATTTCAGGATGTATATTGTATACATTTCTCTGACATTAAATTGGACCTTTGAACGGTAAACGGTTTAACACAGGCAAGTACAGAGAGTTGCATTTTGTGAGATTACAGCAGGGCAGCACTTACACTCTAAACAGTAGGGTCTTGGAGAATGTTGTAAGATAGAAGGACCTAGGGGTACAAGTACATAGTTGCATGAGAGTCAGGATACAGACAGACGGGTTGGTAAAGAAGGCATTTGCCACACTTAACTGCATTGGTCAGGGCACTGAGTAGAAGAGCTGGCATGTCACATTACAGCTGTACAAGCACTGGTGAGCTTGCACTTTGAATGTTGTGTGCAGGTTTATTTAATTTTAATTTTAATTTTATTTTATTTAGAGAGATAAAGTGCGGCAACAGGCCCTTCTGGCCCAACAAGACAGTGCTACCCAATTAAATCCCTGTGATATGGGACTGCTGGAAAATGATGCTGGAGAGGTGGTAATGGTTACAAGGAAATGGGAGACGAACTGAATAAGTATTTTGCATCAGTCTTCAATGTGGAAGATACTAGCAGAACAATGGAAGTTGAAGGGCGTCAGTGGACAGAATCGAGTGAAGTTGCCATTCCTAGCAAAAAGGTGCTTGGGAAACTGAAACTGACTGGAGAAGACAGCCTCAGAAGAGAGGGGCATCTTTTTACAATGGAGATGAGGAGAAATTTCTTTAGCCAGAGAGTGGTGAATCTGTGAAATTCATTGCGAAGGCTGCTGTGGAGACCAAGTATTTATTTATATTTAAGGCAGAGGTTGATAGATTCTTGATAGGTCAGCGTCGACAAGGTATTGGAAGAAGACAGGAGATTGAGACTGAGAGGAAAAGTGGATCAGCCATGATAAAATGGTGGAGCAGGCTCGATGGGCCAAGTTGTCTAATTCTGCTCCTATATCTTTTGGTCTTATGGCCTTGATAGAGCATCTTTCCTGTGGTGGGGAAGTCTTGGACCAGAGGACACAGCCTCAGAATAGAGAGATGTGCATTTAGAACAGACAGAGAGTGGCAAATCTGGAATTCGTTACCAGGGGTGGCAGTGGAGGCCAAGTAATCGGGTATATTTAAGGCAGAAGTTGATAGATTCTTGATAAGTCAGGACATAAAGGGATATGGGGAGAAGGTAGAAGACTGGGCTGAGGGGGAAATGGATCAGCCATGATGAAATGGCAGAGAAGTCTCAATGGGCCAAATGGCCTAATTCTCTTCCTATCTTATGGTTTCTCCTTGCCAATCATATCACATCAGAGGAATCTGTATATTAGTATTCTTCAATTCATGTCAGCTAGAAGGTTCAGTTTGCAATGTATGCCAAAACAATTGCCACAAGTCCACAGACATCAAAATTCCACTCAAAAGGACTCCTCCACTTTTTCTTCCTTTGTAAAAAAAAATTAAACAGGACACTTGTGTACTGCAGTCAATCGAAAGCACGAAAAAGCTGCATATTTTAATATCTACATAGAAAGTATTTGAAATATTACACATTAATGTTCTGTTTAGTTATCTCCTGGGCAACAGTTCTACCATAGGCTACATTGATGATTAAATTGACGATGGACCAAACCCAGTGAAGGGAAAAAAAAAGCGCCAGTGCGAAGCTTATTTAATTATCTTGAAGCTAATGAGTTTTTTTAATGGAATTTAATGAAAATAGATTTTGTCATTTCGCCAAAATATGACCTGTCAATTCATTTTCATTTGTTCATACTTACCATTTCCAAAGACTAATTTTTACTTAAGTTATCAGCAGAAGGTTAAAGAAAATGTATTTATGCCGCAACGGCTTCGCGGCTGGTCCCACCTCCTTCCAGATCAGCTGGAGTACATAAACGGCATTAAACATATTTGGAGAACATCCAGCCAATTTCTGCTTAAACACAGACTCCGTGCAGTGAGATACTGCAGGAGTGCATTTACGCGAAGATCTCGGTATGAATTCACAAACCCGCAGCTTGTCTTTTACTTTGCAAGGTTTTACCCTGCCGGATAAATAACATTCAACCACACTGGCAGGTCTGCTCAGTTCGCAAAATGTGACATTTGTGCTATTTTTAAAGCCACGGGCAGGGGAAATTTATTGCAAATTAAAAAAAAACTTATAGCATACTTCAAAGAATCTGGTGGACACACTTACCCTCTGCAGAGCCCACTCCTTATTTGGCAGTAGGCCCGATAGTCCTCGGACTTGCCGCGGAGGGACAGCTGCTCGCCCCTCAGCACCAGACGCTTTACCTGGCCACAGCCCGCCAGTCGAGCAAGGGCTCAGCAGTTACCGTCAGGGCGAGCACCAAATAAACCGCCCCTGAGCAAGAGTTAGCTAATGACGACCCCCGCCGCCCAAGTCGGTCACCCCTCCGGGCGGACAAGCAAACCGCATCCGCTCCTGTTAAACACGGGTATATTTTTACACACACGCAGTGGGCTTGGCTGTGAATACCGCAGAGGTTTTTCTAGTACAGAAAAATCAGTTTTACAGTAATTCACCTGCTCCTATTCCTCGGTGAGTGGCTCGCCGCCGGATAATAACCGTCCCCGTTATTTTATTCTTAGGGAATCGGGTTTATTTTTTGGAACAAAATTATATTCACGTTTACTGTCTGATGATTAGTAAAACTTGCAGTAGTTTACCACAACCCGGATATTTTGGTATGTTTATTAAATTCCACTCTAGAAATGGGAATGTCATTATTTTTCGAAAGCATTTTCCTTTTATATGAACGTTAAGAACAGATCTCATGATTTCATATTTTATTCACAGTTCGTTCTTTTAAAATAAAATGTTTACAGGAAAAATATCTTATTGTGGATTACATTCACGCCTAACTAGAAGAAACCAATTTATAAACTGGAGTTCGAAAGGTTCGAAGTCACTGTTATGTAAATCGGCTTAATACTAAAACATAGTCCTGATCAGAGTTTATGCAGACAACCGAAGGCACCACAATTATTGTTAAAGCAATGCCTTACCAACTTGTTCTGTTTATCACAATAAACAGAAAACATTAGTTTTCAATAAAATTACTATTGTTATTTGCCATAAAAGAATTAAATAAAGAAACTTGCGGGTTGGTGGGGAGGAGACAGTCGGGACATTCTGCGCACCACGGTTTTCTGAGAGACTTTGGAGTGTGTATTTGTAGTCTCTTGGCAAAGGCCAATAAAAAGAAGTTTGGTTTAGTGGAGCGGCCTCAATGTGAGTAGGCTAGTGTGGAGAGTGGAGAGTTCAGCCTTCGGCCCGTAGAGGCTTCGGCAAGGAGAGGTGGTGGTAGATTTTTTTTTCCATTTAATTTTTCTTTCTTCCTTATTATACAGTTAGATCCGTGGGGATGTCAGGCAGGATAGTGGAATGCTGGATATGGGAAGGCAGGGAGGCCTCTAGTGTTCCTGACACAAAGTGCATCCAGTAGCTGTCATAAGGTGGTGGCTGGGAACGGACCCAAGTGCAAGACACAGACACTGAAGTACCAGGGACAGGACTAGCATACAGGCTGAGGGCAAGGACATGGACACGAAAACCAGGAACCCGGAACAGGACTGGACAAGAGAGCCAGGAGCCCGGGCTTGGACTCTGAGCCAGAGACTGGACAAGGACCCAGTACCTGGGTCTTGCCTCTGGCTCAGACCCCAGAACTAGGCAAGGACGAGGCTTGGCAGGCAGGCAGGACGAGGCTGGAGTCTTCAGGCTTGAGGCTAGAGGCGAAGCTTGGCAGGAGGCTAGAGTCTTCAGGCTTGAGGCTAGAGATGAGGCTTGGCAGGAGGCAGGAGGCTAGAGTCTTCAGGCTTGAGGCTAGAGGCGAAGCTTGGCAGGAGACAGGAGGATAGAGTCTTCAGGCTAGAGGCTAGAGGCGAAGCTTGGCAGGAGACAGGAGGCTAGAGTCTTCAGGCTTGAGGCTAGAGGCGAAGCTTGGCAGGAGGCAGGAGGCTAGAGTCTTCAGGCTTCAGGCTAGAGGCGAAGCTTGGCAGGAGGCAGGAGGCTAGAGTCTTCAGGCTTGAGGCTAGAGGCGAAGCTTGGCAGGAGGCAGGAGTCTTCAGGCTTGAGGCTAGGCAGGAGGCAGGAGGCTAGAGTCTTCAGGCTTGAGGCTAGAAGTGAGGCTTGGCAGGAGGCAGGAGGCTAGAGTCTTCAGGTTTGAGGCTAGAGGCGAAGCTTGGCAGGAGGCAGGAGGTTAGAGTCTTCAGGCTTGAGGCTAGAGGCGAAGCTTGGCAGGAGGCAGGAGTCTTCAGGCTTGAGGCTAGGCAGGAGGATGGAGGCTAGAGTCTTCAGGCTTGAGGCTAGAAGCGAGGCTTGACAGGAGGCAGGAGGCTAGAGTCTTCAGGCTTGAGGCTAGAGGCTAAGCTTGGCAGGAGGCAGGAGGCTAGAGTCTTCAGGCTTGAGGCTAGAGGCAAAGCTTGGCAGGAGGCAGGAGTCTTCAGGCTTGAGGCTAGACAGGAGGCAGGAGGCTAGAGTCTTCAGGCTTGAGGCTAGAGGCGAAGCTTGGCAGGAGGCAGGAGGCTAGAGTCTTCAGGCTTGAGGCTAGAGGCGAAGCTTGGCAGGAGGCTAGAGGCTGGAGTCTTCAGGCTTGAGGCTAGAGATGAAGCTTGGCAGGAGGCTAGAGTCTTCAGGCTTGAGGCTAGAGGCGAAGCTTGGCAGGAGGTAGGAGTCTTCAGGCTCGAGGCTAGGCAGGAGGCTGGAGGCTAGAGTCTTCAGGCTTGAGGCTAGAGGTGAGGCTTGGCAGGAGGCAGGAGGCTAGAGTCTTCAGGCTTGAGGCTAGAGGCGAAGCTTGGCAGGAGGCAGGAGGCTAGAGTCTTCAGGCTTGAGGCTAGAGACGAAGCTTGGCAGGAGGCAGGAGGCTAGAGTCTTCAGGCTTGAGGCTAGAGGCGAAGCTTGGCAGGAGGCAGGAGTCTTCAGGCTTGAGGCTAGGCAGGAGGCAGGAGGCTAGAGTCTTCAGGCTTGAGGCTAGAAGCGAGGCTTGGCAGGAGGCAGGAGGCTAGAGTCTTCAGGCTTGAGGCTAGAGGCGAAGCTTGGCAGGGGACAGGAGTCTTCAGGCTTGAGGCTAGGCAGGAGGCAGGAGGCTAGAGTCTTCAGGCTTGAGGCTAGAGGCGAAGCTTGGCAGGAGGCAGGAGGCTAGAGTCTTCAGGCTTGAGGCTAGAGGCGAAGCTTGGCAGGAGGCTAGAATCTTCAGGCTTGAGGCTGGAGACGAAGCTTGGCAGGAGGCAGGAGGCTAGAGTCTTCAGGCTTGAGGCTAGAGGCGAAGCTTGGCAGGAGGCAGGAGTCTTCAGGCTTGAGGCTAGGGGCGAAGCTTGACAGGAGGCAGGAGTCTTCAGGCTTGAGGCTAGGCAGGAGGCTGGAGTCTTCAGGCTTGAGGCTAGGCAGGCTCCTCCTGGGCAGGGCACGGTTCACCTGGGCAAGGCGCGGATCACCGCCCAACGGAGGCATGGGACAGGAAGGGACAGAGCCAACCGCAGGTAACGGCAAGACGGCCTGGCTTACCCGACGGAGGCAAGGGACAGGAAGGGACAGAACCAACCGCAGGTAACGGCAAGACAGCCTGGCTTAACCTGGGCGGAGGAAAGAGACAGGAAGGGAGCTAGGTACAGGGTGGCTCCAGGACAAGACTGCAGGCGAGATGAGGCGAGAGTTATCACCAAGACAAGGCAAGGCTTCTGGTAAAGCAAGGCGAGACGAGAACTTCAGCCGAGGCGAGAGTTACCAGCAAGACAAGGCAGGGCTTCAGGCAAGGAAACAGAAGGCAGATGAAGGGATACAAGGAGTAGGGACAAGAACAATCCAGCAGCCACGCGCTGGTCTCTGAAGGTATTTATGCAGCCAGCCCCAACGAGCATCAGCTGGCTCAATAAGAGCTCAACAAGAACAGAAGCAGGATAGACAGGAAAACCTGGAGCAAGGGTCGATGGACCGGACCGTGAACTGGAATACGGACTTCACGGACCGGACCATGACAGTAGCAGCTTCTTTCAGAGCGTGTTAAGGAATTGGAACTGGAGCTGGGTGAACTCTGGATCATTCGTGAGGCTGAGGGGTTGATTGATGGACGATGCAGGAAGGCAGTTACACCCAAGGTGCAATACGCAGGTAACTTAGGGTGGATAAATCCCTAGGGCCTGACAAGGTGTTCCTGCATGACCTGTGGGAGGCAAGTGCAGAAATTACAGCAACCCTACCAGAGATATTTAAAATGTCCTTAGCATAAGTGAGGTATAAGACATAGCAGAATTAGGCCATTTGGCCCATCAAGTATCCTGCCATTTCATCTGGTTAATTTATTACCCCTCTCAAACTCATTTGTCTGACTTCTCCCCATAACATTTGACACCCTGACTATTCAAGAGCCTATCAACCTTCACTTTAAAAATACTCAATGACTTGGCCTTGCAGCCATCTGTGGCAATGAATTAGACAGATTCACTGCCCGCTGGCAAAAGAAATTCCTCCTGTTCTCTGTTCTAAATGGATGTTCCTCTATTCTGAGGCTGTGTCCTCTGGACACCTCTATACCCCCCACTATAGGAAACATCCACTCAAGTGTATTGAGGCCTTTCAATGTTCAATAGGTGTCAGTGAGAACACCAGCATTCTTATAAACTCCAGCAAGTACAGGCCTAGAGCCATCAAGCCCGCCTCATACTTTTAACCCTTTCATTCCCAGAATAATTTTTGTGAACCAGCTCTGGAGACTCTCCAATGCTAGTAGAGATGCAAATACAGAAGGTGCCAGAGGATTGGAGGGTAGCTATTGTTGTTCTGTTGGTTAAGAAAGGCTCTAAGAATAAGCCAGGAAATTATAGGTCAGTGAGCCTGACATCAGTAGTGAGTAAGTTATTGGAAGGTATTCTAAGGGACTGGATCTGTAAGTATCCGGATATGCAGGAAATAATTAGAGATAGTCAACATGACTTTGTGGTAGATTATGTCCAACCATCTTAGAGGTTTTTTTGTGAAGGCAAGGCAGTGGATGTTGTCTGCGTGGACTTTAGCAAGGTTCTTGCAAAGGTCCTGCGTGGGACATTGGTCACGAAGGTTCAGCCACTTGGCATTCAAGATGAGGTAGTAAATAGGATTTGGTGTTGGCTTTGAGGGAGAAGCCAGAGAGTGGTAATAGATGGTTGCCTCTCTGGATGCCTGTGACTGGGGGGCGGGGGGGGGGGGAGTGCCGCAGGGACTGTTGCTGGGTTTGATGTTGCTTGTCATCTATATCAATGGTCTGAATAATAATGTGGTTAACTGGATCAATAAATTTGTGGGTGACACTAAAATTCTGATGTAGTGGACAGCAAGGAAGACTATCAAGGCTTGCAACAAGATCTGGACAATCTGGAAAAATGGGCTAAAATGGTAAATGGGATTTAATACAGACAAGTGTGAGCTGTTGCACTTTGGGAGGACCAACCAGGGTGCGTAGGTCTCACACAGTGAGTGTTGGGGCACTGAGGAATGTTGAAGAACAGAGGTATCTGGGAATATACATATATCCATAATTCCTTGAAAGTGGCATCAAAGGTAGATAGAGTCATAAAGAATGCTTTTGATGCATTGGCCTTCATAAATCGATATACTGAGTACAGAAGTTGGGATGTTTTGTTGAAATTGTATAAGATGTTGGGGAGGCCTAATTTGGAGTGTTGTGTGCAACTTTGGTCAGCTACCTACAGGAAAGATGTAAGTAAGATTGAAAGAGTAGAGAGAAAATTTAAAAGGATGTTGCCAGGACTTGAGAACATGATTTATAGGGAAAGGTTAAGTAGGTGAGGACTATATTTCCTAGAGCGTAAAAGAATGAGAGGAGATTTGATAGAGGTATACAAAATTATGAGGGGTAAATGCAAGCAGGCTTTTTCCACTGAGGTTGTGTGAGACTAGAACTGGAGATCATAGGTTAAGGGTGAAAGGTGAAATGTTTAGGGGGAACATTCTTCATTCAGATGATGCTAATGGTGTGGGTGTGGAAGTGGAGAATGCGGGTTTGATTTCAACATTTAAGAGAAATTTTGGATAGGTACGTGGACTGGAGGGGTATGGAGGACTATGGTCTGGGTGGAGATCATTGCAACCAGGCAGATTAATAGCTTGGCAGAGACTAAGTGGGCCGACAGGCGTGTTTATGTGCTGTAGTGTTCTATGATTCTGTAACTCTGGGTGAAAATAACCAATGCACTGAACAATTGTTACAAATAGCAGTATATGCACAAATAGTAGAATCTGCAATCCTGTGTCTTGTTTAATGAAGTTGCATATTAATCATTGCAACACACACAAGATGCTGGAGGAACTCAGCAGGCCAGGCAGCATCTATGGAGAAGAGTACAGTCGACACCGAACCGAGACCCATTGTCTTCTTGATTAATTGTTGCAGGTTGTTGAAGTGGTAAAATACCTTTAACATTGAAATCATAATTAAATTGTGGTTATTCCTACCTGTCTCATTAAAGGAAAATGAGCCTATGTTCTGTTTTGTTCTTTGTGGCAAAGGATAGAACAGACTCCAGGATTTTCATTTGTAGACGTTTCAAACAGTGAAGCTTCTCTATCCTTTGTAATGTTATCACCAACTTTCAGAAGGATTTAGTGTCTTTTTATTGCCGTGCTGTTTTCTGCAGACACATGGGTCACTGACAATTATAACCTTTTTATCAGTCTTCGTCTACTTTTTCTGTACAAGAACGTACAGGAGCCTTAGAATCCATACCGCCAGGTTCAGGAACAGTTATTACCCCTCAACCATCAGGCTTTTGAACCAGAGGGAATAACTTCACTTAACTTCACTTTCCCATCGCTGAACTGTTCCCACTGAACTGGACTCACTTTCAAGGATTCTTCATCTCATGTTTTTAATATTTATTATTCTTTCTTTCTTTTTTTGTACAGTATTAGCACAGTTTGTTTATTTTTTGCACATTGGTTGTTTGTCCTTTTGGGCACAGTCTTTCATTGATTCTATTTTGTTTCTTGTGCTTACTATGATTTGCCACAATAACATGAATTTCAGCGTTGTATATGGTGACGTATATGCACTTTGATTTACTTTGAAGTTTGAAATTTAGTCTTTCTACCACAAGAGATTTAGGCTTGGATAAATTACAAAACCCTTCAACTGAATGTGGGAAATTGAATCCATCTCAAATTCCCACTGCAAACCTTGCCAATAATGACAACACTCCCATCCGCCAGATCACTACGTCTGAATTGAACTTTAGTGTGTTATTAGTTGGCTGAGCTTTAAACCATATTTCTGACGTGGTTAGCTTTTCAAGTTCCACATTTCCATTCTCAGCAGCTACTCTTTCCCCTATAGCTACCTTAATTACATCCAGATTTAACTTTGTTGATAAATTCTCCATCTCCATGAGTCATGATCTACAAGTCAAATCTACTCCATAAATATCATGCTTTGCATATTCCGAATCAGAATCAGGTTTAATATCACCAGCATATGACATGAAATTTGTTGTTTTGCAGCAGTAGTATGTTGCAATACGTAGTAATAAAAACTATAAATTACAATAAGGAATATATATAAAAATATAATTAGTACAAAAAGAGAGGGAAAGTAGAGCCGTAGTGCTCATGGGTTCATTGTCCTTTCAGAAACCTGATGGCTGAGGGGAAGAAGCTGTTCCTGAAACATTGAGTGAGTATTTTTAGGCTCCTGTACCTCCTCCTTGATGGTAGCAATGAGAAGAGGGATGTCCAGGGTGATGGGAATCCCTAATAATGGAAACTGCCTTTTTGAGATATCGCCTTTTGAAGGTGTCCTGGGTGTTGAGGAGGCTAGTGCCCATGGTGAAGCTAGTGAGTTTACAGCTTTCTGCAGCTTTTTTTTGATCCTGTGCATACCAGATGGTGATATGCCCTCCACAGTACATCTATGGGAAGTTGTGAGTGTCTTTGATGGCATACCAATTCTTCTCAAACTCCTAATGAAATATAGCTTCTGTTATGGCTTTTTGTTATTACATCAATATGTTGAGCCCAGAATAGATTCTCAGAGATTTTGACACCGAGGGTCCTGAATCTGCTCACCCTTTCCACTTCTGATTCCTTGATAAGGACCAGTGTGTGTTCCCTCAACTTTCCCTTCCTGAAGTCCACAATCAATTCCTTGGTCTTACTGATGTTGAGTGCAAGGTTGTTACTGCAACGCCACTCAACTAGCTGTTCTTTCTTGCTCCTGTATGCCTCCTCATCACCATCAGCAAATTTATAGTTGGCGTGCCTAGTCTCATGGTAATGGGTGCACAGAGAGTAAATCCTTCAGGTGTGCTAGTGTTGATTATCAGAGAGAAAGATGTGTTATTTCCAATCTGCATAGTCTGTGGTTTCTCAGTGAGTAAGTCAAGGATCCGGATGCAGAGGGGGGTACAGAGGCCAGGTTTTGGAGTGTTTTGATCAGAATGGAGGGTATGATTGTGTCGAACACTGAGCGGTAGTCAAGAAACAGCAGCCTGATGTAAGTATTACTATTGAAGATTCGTACTCAGCAGGCCCACTGTATTGCCTGAACAAATTTTAATTTCTCCAACAAACTGAATTTCAAATCTCTGTTCGATGAGGAGAATCCATGTTCAAGGTAGAATCAAACTGAATAGAAAATTACAAAATAGATCTGAGAAAGCAAATCAAAAACCAGAACTGATTGGCATTTCTTCTTGTTTTTTAAGTTGTACCATGGGATTGAGAATGACGTGGGTCCTTTCCAGTTTTGTGTGTTTCAAGATGATTGATGAAGCCAATACAGGAACCACAGACTCCCATGCTGACATAGGCAAGTGAATAATTTGAGAGAAAATATCACTATTTCATCATGACTGCTGGGCTGCCTATGCATGAGCTTCCAATTCTCAATACGGTCTCAAATGTTCCTCCTTTGTTTGGAACAGTCGTGGGCCGGTGGGAATGCTGTACTTCTTTCAATGATGCTTTGAAAAGGTCTTTGAACCTTCTGCTTTGCCATTCTGATAATCTTGCCTTGTGATTGCCTCAGAATAAGGTGTCTTTTTAGGAAGACTGGCCCCAGGCACACAAAAGATGTGGCCTGCTCAGTGGAGCCCTGTACACATCCCCAATAGAGAGGGCGAGGACGCTGACATTGGTTCACCTAGCCTTCCAGATTTACCTTTGTTTACCCTTCCAGTGATTGAGAGGATTTTGCGGAGACACTGTTTATGGTACTTTTCGAGTGCTTTGAGGTGCCTGTTCAGTTCAGTTCAGTCCTCATTTATTGTCATTTAGAAATGCATGCATTAAAATATGCTACAACGTTCCTCCAGAATGATATCACAAGAAAATACAGGACAAACCAAGACTAAAACTGACAAAACCACATAATTATAACATATAGTTATAACAGTGCAAAACAATACCATAATTTGATAAGCAGCAGACCAAAAAAGTCTCAAAGTCCCGATAGACTCATCATGCCATGCAGGCGCAGGCTGTAACTAATCCAGCTAACATGCTGGATTGGCAGAAGGGAGATTGGCAGCTTATTGAAAGCTATTAATAAACAAATATTTTACACAGTGATTGTGAGAACATTACAAAAGCAACAGTAAATGGATAATTTTAGAATATTGGAAGGTTTAACTATATTTAAGAGGAATTAAAAAAGTGGTACTTAAAGTGGCTAAATTATCTAGTCTAGATTGAGTTCTTTCCAAGTTATTATGGAAAGTAAGAATAGAAATGGTTATACCTAATTATTATGTCTTATTTAGGTCCAGGACTGGTACCAGAAAACTCCAAGGAAACGTGTTTACATGCTGGCTTAAAAAGTGTGAGAGGAATAATCCTGGATATCTTTAGGCCAGTCAACTGAACATAATGTGGAAGCTTTTAGAAAAACAATCCAGGAGAAATTAACAATGAATTCGACAAGCATGAATAAATAAAGCAGAGCTAGCAAAATTTGTTAAGGGAAAATCATACTTGACCAAAAGAGAGGTTGGATGACATCAGTCAGTTGATGTCTACAAATGGATTTTAATGGATTATTTGAGTGTGTTGTAATAAACTTGTTAGTAAAATTGATAATGAAACAGCTGAGACAATGAACCAACAAATGACTTAAGTATATTAAAAAAGGAGGGCATGGCTTATGTCCTTTAAACTAGTGAATAGTATATAGCAGTGTTCTTCAAAAATCACTGCTCTTTGGACTTGAGGATGCAAAGCACAATTTTGAAATCTGTGGATGATACACAATCTTGAAGCATCACAAACAGTCAGATGTACAATAATAGACCTCAAAGTAACATACACAGCCCAGTGAAATGATGGAGACATAATGGATGGAACTTAGTGAGGTACATTTGAGGTAATACATTTTATTTAAAACGAATGAAGAGAGACAATGCAAGCTATGTGGTGGAACTTTAAAGGCTACAAGTACAAAGAACTGGTGGTGTGAGTCTACTAACCTTCAAAGATAAGGAGAACAGTGTGGGCTGGCGGGTCCTGCTCATGGGCCAGATCAGCCCAAATACTGGGGCAATGTAATCACAAATCCAGGTGTGAGGGAGAGCATTCTCCTCACCTCCACTCATACAATCAAGATTGCTGTGTGCCCACCTACCATTCTACAGTAATCACTGCAGAATAATGATAGAAATTAAGGTTGGACAGCACCTGGTTCCCAAGTGGAACCTCAAAATAGGTAGCCTCCAACATGAAGGCATGAACATCAGTTTATCTAACTTTCAGTAATTTACCCCCTTCCCCCTTCTCTCTTTTTCCATTTCCCATTCTGGCTCTCGTCTTACCTCTTCTCTTTTCCTCCCCTGCCTATCACCTCCCTCTGATGCCCCTCCTCTCCTTATCAGCCCTTTACCTTTTCCGCCTATCATCTGCCTGCCTCTCATTTCTTCCCCCCCCCGCCCACCTACCTTCCTTCTCACCGACTACTTATCACCTTCTACATTGTACTCCTTCCCGTCCTCCTACCACCTTATTCTGGCTTCTTCCCCTTTCCTTTCCAGTCCTGATGAAGGGTTTAGCCTGAAATGTCCACTGTGTATTCCTTTCATTAGCTGCTGCCTGACCTGCTGAGTTCCTCCAGCAATTTGAGTGTGTCATTATTTGACGTAAACTGTTCATTACAAATATTACAAGTGTTGACCAGGAATGGGAATTGGAATTAAAATGTTTGGCCACTGGGAAGTCCTGCTTATGGCAGATGGTCAGAGTTAAAACGCACAAAACCATCTATTCTGATCTTTCAGAGCTAGTCCGACTTTCCTACACTTGGCCCATTTTTCTCCTTTCCTATCCACATATCTGTCCACGTGCCCTTTAAATATTGTAATTGTACCCACCTCCATTAATCTCACGATTTCAGAGCAGTTAGGACAGACAATAAATACCAGCCTCGCCAACAGCAAAAGGGAAAGGTCTACAAATGCTAAATGAATAAGTCTAATTAATGCTGCAAGGCCAAGTGGGATTAAAACAAAGGATTCTCTTTCACAGACACAAACAATTGGCTAAATAGCATCCTGCTGTTCTGTACATTTTGCTATGATCTGAAGAACTGCTACAGCTACCTCCAGCAGAATATGAGAATAGCTTGAGTGAACTTGGCCTTTTTTCCTTGGAGTGACGGAGGATGAGAGGTGACCTGATAGAAGTCCGTAAGATGATGAGAGACATTGATCGTGTGGATAGTCAGAGGCTTTTTCCCAGAGCTGAAATGGTTAATGCTAGAGGGCACAGTTTTAAGGTGCTTGGAAGTAGGTACAGAGGAGATGTCGGGGTATTGACTGAAGGGCCTGTATTGTGCTGTAGGTTTTCTATGTTTCTATGTTTATATCATTTAAGTTAACTTCGCCAAAAAATAAATGTGCCATTTATTCTGCAAATTCGTGTTATTAATGAAAGATTAATAATACTTTTCCACAATGTCATTTGTTTTGTATATAGTTTAGTAGCATGTTGTTTTTTCTGAAGGTGGTTCTGCAAGTTTAAGTAGAGCCTAATGATACAGTATTTGTGGTACAGTACCTTGGCTAAATGCCATGCTGTAGCACCTTCTAGTGGTTTGAAACAGTATTTCAAGATACTTGCATGACCTCTATCTCTGGTTGCAGCCTGGACCTAGATCACAAACACATCCAAGCTGAGACCTTCCTTGCTGCAGTTGGGTTCCTGGGCTCCCCTTCACCTACTTCTACTCTCCAACTCCGGGTCTCTCAGTCTTCACCATCACCTCTTGTGTCCTCAGAGCTTCCATCTTCCTCCCAACCCACCTTCCCTGACACCTCAACCCTCCCCCCTCTGCTGGTGCCACCTATTCTCTTCCCCGCTCTGATCCCAGCTCTAATCCTTGTCATGCCTTCACCATTCCCTCCGACCTTCCCTTCTCTGACCTGTCCTCTGCGAGGGACTTGCCTTTGTCCCCCTTCACCCAGACCTCAGCGAGTTCCGAGCTCGCCATGACGCCGAGCTCCTCTTCTGTCACCTCCAACTCCGAGCCCACTTCTCTGTCAAGGATTCCACACCCCGCACTGATGATCCCTTCTCCCATCTCCAACCTTCTTCCTTTTCTTCGACACCCATTACGGTTCTCTGCCTGCTCTGGATCTTCTCTTCTCAAATTGCCTACGAGTCATCAACCATCTCAACTTCAGTACCCCTCTCTCCTCCTGAGCCTTACCCCCTCTGAATGCACTGCCCTCCACTCTGGCCAATTTTACCATCAAACCCACAGGCTGTGTTGTGTGACGGGCTGACCTCTACGCTGCTGAGGCCAGGCAACGACTCTCAGACACCTCCTGCGAGTTATCTGACAATTGTTGGTATCTACCCATCAAGGAGGACCCCACTCCACACCATCCCGAATCTTCCTCTGACACCATCCCTGACCTCATCCACTCTGGAGAACACCCAGCTATTGCCACCAATCTCATTGTTCCCTTACCCCACACTGCTTGCTTCTACCTCCTTCCCAAGATCCACAAACCTTGTCCAGGTAGGCCCGTTACATCTCTGTCTATTCCTGCCCCATTGGATTTGTGTCCTCATACCTCAACTCCATTCTACCGCCCTTGGGTCAGTCCCCGCCCACCTAATCCGCGACACTTCTCATGCTCTGATCTCCTCACTCACTTTCAATTCTCTGGCCCTAACAGCCTCATTTTCATCCTATACACTTCTATCCCCCATTAAGAGGGCCTTAAAGCTCTCCACTTCTTTCTCAACTAATCCCCTTCCACCGCCACCCTCCTCCATCTGGCAGAACTGGTCCTCACCCTCACCAATTTTTCCTTCAGTTCCTCCCACTTTCTCTAGACTCGAGGAGTAGCCATGAGTGCCTGCATGGGCCCCAGCTATACCTGCCTTTTCGTTGGCTATGTAGAACAGTCCGTGTCCAAGCCTTCTCCGGTAAGGCTCCCCAACTCTTCTTCTGCTACATTGACAACTGCATTGGTCATGATTCATGCACCCATGCTGAGCTTGTTAATTTCATCAACTTTGCCTCTTCCTTCCATCGTGTCCTTAAATTCACTTGGTCTACTTTCTGATACCACCCTCCCCCTTCTTTTTCTCTGTGTCTCCATCTCTTGAGACAAGCTGTCAGCTGACATCTTTTATAAACCTACCTGTTCCGACAATTATCTTGACTATATCTCTTCCCACCCTGTCTTCTGTAAAAACGCTATTCCCTTTCTCAGTCCCTTTGCCTCTGCCACATCTGTTCTCAGGGCGAGACTTTCCTTTCCAGGACATCAGAAATCACATTCTTCAAAGAATGCGGTTTCCCTTCCTCCATCATTGATGCTGCTCTTACCTGCATCTCCTCCATTTCATGAGCATGTGTGCTCACTCCATCTTCCCAGTGTCTTAACAGTGAGAGAGTTCCTCATGTCCTTACCTACCACCCCGTGAGCCTCCAGATCCAACACATCATTCGCCTCTACTTCCACCATCTCCAAAGGGATCCTACCACCAAACATATCTTTATCTCCCCCTGCTTTCTGCAAGGATATCTCCCTCCATGATTCTCTTGATCATTCGTCCATCCCTACTAATCTGACCCCCCCCCCCAACACTTATCCCTGCAGGCGGCCAAAATGACACACCTGCCCATTCACCTCCTCCGTCACCTCCATTCAAGGCCCCACACAGTCCTTCCAGGTGAGGCAGCACTGCATCTGCACGTCTGCTGGGGTCATCTATTGTGTCTGACGCTCCCAGTGTGGTCCCTGGTTACAATAGTGAGACCCATCGTAAATTGGGGGACCGTCTTGTTGAGCACCTCCACTCCATTTGCCAAAAGCAGAATTTCTCAATGGCCAAACATTTTAATTCTCATTCCAATTTCCATTCTGACATGTTGTCCATGGCCACCTCTTGTGCCACGATGAGGCCACCCTCAGGGTGGAAAAGCAACACCTTATATTCCTTTTGGGCAGCCTGCAACCTGATTGCAGGCATATCGATTTCTCCTTGAACTTCCCCTACTGTCTTCTTTTATTCCCCACCCTAGCCTCTTGTCTCTCCTCACCTGCCTATTACCTTCCCTGGGTCCCCTCCTCCTTCTCTATCTCTTGTAGTTCACTCTTCTCTCCTATCAGATTCCTTCCTCTCCAACCCTTTACCTTTCCTACCTACCTGCCTTCACCTATTACCTTCTAACTATCCTCCTTCCTCTTCCCCTCATCTTTTTATTCTGGTGTCTTCTGCTTCATTTCCAGTCCTGAAGAAGGGTTTCAGTCTGAAATGTTGATTGTCTATTCATTTCTATAGCGCGTGGCCAAGTGGTTAAGGCATCGGTCTAGTGATCTGAAGGTCTCTTGTTCAAGCCTCAGCTGAGGTAGCATATTGTGTCCTTGAGCAAGGCACTTAACCACACATTGCTCTGCGACGACACCGGTGCCAAGCTCTATGGGTCCTAATGCCCTTCCCTTGGACAACATCGGTGGCGTGGAGAGGGGAGACTTGCAGCGTGGGCAACTGCCGGTCTCACGAGACTAACGGATGCCTATATACTGTTATTCCATAGATGCTGCCTAACCTGCTGAGTCCCTCCAGTGCTTTGTGTGTGTTTCATGATATTACGTTTACTTCTTTGTGTGAATTTGGAACCCAGGATTTGACTGCTATTTTTTGGTAGACTCTTTCAGTAAGAACGTGAAGTCCAATACCTGCTGATCCAGTTGAACAGAAAACTGTCAAGATGCCGGACATCTTTCTTTCTTTGAATGAATAACTGGCTTTTAAATTTTCAATTTTTTTCCTCCACGGTCGTTACAATGTGTCTTTTTATTTGCACTTGGTACATTGGAATGTAAATTACTTTTGGTTATACTGATACAATTTTATGCTCGTTTTCAACAAGGTTTTCAGGACATTCCAAAACACTGCGCAACTAATAAGAAACCTTTCATATTATTACAGTGCAGGACACACACAATGAATCTATATACAACAAGCTCCTACAAACAGCAATAGCTAAACCCTTTATTCAGAATAAACTTTTAACTGAGTGATCACAATAAGTATATGACAGCAGGATGAAAAGGATGACTCAACATCCATGACTCAGCATTGGATCTTTTTCATTCACTTTAGAGTGCAAAGTTGAGTACCTGAAGATCTCTAAATCTACATTTTCAGTTTGAGTACTACTGCACTCAAATTTTAGTGATATGATTAACATGGTATGTTAATGACGGGATTATCTTTTTCCCAATGAGATTGATTGGGATGAAAATATTGACCAGAATATGAGGACCACTCTTTCATGGAATGCATGGAATCTTTAATTCCATTTAGGGGCACAAGCTTTGACATTAGTGTCAATACATTATTCCCTCAGTCCTGCATTAGAGTGTCAGTCTCGATATTTTTAAGCTTCACAACCCACAGCCTACCAACTCGTACTCACAAGTCATGTTTTTTTATATAACAGGCATTTGCTGTTGTAACATCACAAGTGTTAAACTTGTGACTAAAGGACATTCAAGACCCCCAGCCATGAGGTCTGGGTCACTGAGCCAGTAGTTAAAAGGCAGTTCAGAGGAACCACAAATTTTCCCTCTTTTGGAGCAAAAGTCTATGTTTCATCAGCACTATGATGGATTGAATTGCTTTATTATTGAGCTACAGTGAAACGTTTTTGTTCAGCATGTCATACATCATCCTAGATCATGCTATAAATAATGACATCAAAGTAGTAAAAAGAAAAACAGAATGTACAATATAGTTTTGGAGTTATAGAGAGTGCAACGCAGATAGAAAAATAAAGTACAAAGGCCACAATGATGTAGATTGGGATTTTACGAGTTCTAACGTTCAACTTATAGTGTATGAAAGGTCTGTTCATGAGTCTGATAACAACATGTAAAAGTTGTCCTCGATTCTGGTAGTATATGCTCTTATACTTTCATATCTTCTGCCTGACAGGACATGGGGAGAATAGAGTGACAGGATGAGACGGGCCTTTGATTATGTTGGCTTCTTTCCTGAGGCAATGGGAAGTATTGCAGATGGAGTCGATGGTGGGTGGAGGGAGACTGGTTTTTAGGAGCTGTGCTACATTCAAAATTCTCTGCAAATTTGTTTTGGTCTTGAGCAGAACAGTTGCCGTATCAAGCTGCAATGCATCTGGATAGCATACCCTGCATCTATAAAAACTGGTGAGGGTCATCAGGCCCATGCTGAATTTCATTAGTTTATGAAGCCGAGGCATTGGTGTGCATTCTTGACTGTAGCAACCAGGCGGTTAGACCAGGGCAAATTGTTGGTGATATTTACACCTCGGAACTTGAAACTCTTAACCATCTCCAATACTGATACAAATGAAGGCATATCTCCATCCCACTTCTTGAAGTCAATGACCAATGTTATGTTTTGTAACTCCAAACATTAGAACTAATTGAAAGAAAAACAAGGGAGGATATTGGCGAGCTTCTGATCAGTGTCAGTGTAGCATGTTCTGCTGACATTGCTCAGAGTACATTACTTAGAATCTGCACAAGCCTTTCCAACTCCGGTCAAGCCATTCGTAGCTGGGTGGTACTGCTTTATTCCATCATTTTCACGAGTGACTGAAAGTGTTCCGCAATGAACTGTGGTCCATTGTCACTAGGTGTTCTGGGACACCAGACCTCGAGAAGGGGCATTCAACACATCAAAGGTGTACAAGGCTGTCGTGGAGGCTATTGGGAACACCTCTGGCACTTTGTAACATTATGGACATCAAAAAACAAGTATGTAATGTATTGCTTTCTAGTCATCGTATACAGTATATACACACATACAGTACTGTGCAAAGGTTTTAGGCACATATATATATATATATATATATATATATATATATATATAGCTTGTGTGTCTAAGACCTTTGCACAGTACTGTATTTGTCGATGTGGAGCAGAGAGTGAGATTGTAGATCTCCGAGGAGTGCAGGATGTTGGGAATAGTGAGGGTAGAGTGCCATGGGAAGCGTGTAAGACAGGTGGCAGCAAAGGAGTGCCGGGTGCAGGGGGTGGCATGGGTGCAGATACACCCAGCCCTGAGACACCCGGCAAGGTCACTTGCCTCCAAAATTTTTTTAATGACAGTCCCGTACAGTGCAATGCATAATATTAGTACAGTATTGCGCAGAAGCCTTAGGCACCCCAGCCCAGAACATGTGCCTAAGACTTTTGCACAGTACTGCATATACACAGTATATGATAAAATACAACTTCTATATAGACATCCCCAGCATATTAAATTTTTAATTGTCCCATTCAGGCCTAAAGATTTAATCACTGAGGAGGATTCTTATTCTTGTGAGATAATGTCTTTCCTGATGGGGGAGAGGGGGGTCACTCTGCCAGGGCAATGCAGACCATTCCCATGGATATAGCGGTGCTGTTCTTTGGCATCTTCTGGATGTGTTGGCTTCCTGAACAGTGCATGGCAAGCTTCTTGATCTGCTGATCTATCTCAGGCCATCAGACAAAGTTTCTTTTCATTTTGACCATGCCTAGATGATTGGCATGTAGCTCCTCCAACAATTTAGCTCTCAGCTTGAATGGTAGAACAGCTCTCAATCTCCACATAAGACAACTTCAGTCAAGGGCAAGTTCATCCCGACTCTGGTAAATATGGGGGAACTGGGATTTCTGCTGCACAGTTCAGCCATTTTGGGTTGCCATTCAGACCTGGGACTGTGGCATCTTTTCTGATTTCCCTTTGGATGATCTCTGCAGTACTAGGAAGACTTTTGATTTACATTAGGGAGAGAACATCAAGAGGAGTGTTCCCTTCTGTAAATTTTTCAGCAATTTCCTTTTCCAAGGGTAAACGGGATAAGCCATTAGCATTTCCATGATCAGTTGTCCTCTTGAATTGACCATGTAATTGTGTTATCCAAGAGGCAGAGCCCATCTCTGCATTTGTGCTGATGCTGTTAGTGGAACACCATTCTGTGAATTGAAAATGGACACCAGTGGTTGATGATCAGTAATGAGCGTCAATTCTCCCCCATACAAGTACGGTTGAAATGTTTTACACCCTAAACAAGACAAAGGCTTGTCTGTGAATCTGGGCATTAGTTTTTCTTTGTAGCAGTAAGGGAACATGATGTAAAGGCATTCACTTTCATCACTTGTAACATGTGACATAACTTGACCTATAGTATAAGACGACGCATCACAGGCAAGCTTCAGTGGACGATGTAGATCATAATGTGTAAGTACAGTGTTGGACGTCACCATTTCCTTTACTTTTCTGAAAGCCACCTCGCACTGCTTTGCATCATGCTTTGAGCCCATAATCTTCTAATCTTTTAATCGCTGTCTTGAGATTTTGGAGATGTTCCTTGTCATCCATGCCGGTCATGATGATGTCATCCAGATAACACTGAGAGCCTGGACAACTTTGCAGCACCTGGTCCATAGCTTTCTGCTAGAGTGCAGGTGCTA